>NC_087154.1:7530000-7565000 GCF_035594125.1 Scylla paramamosain
AAATGACATAAAAAAAATAGAAGACTAAATATTTTTAAATACTGGTGAGGATAAAAAGTGAGACAGCAAAATTAATGAGGAGAGACAGAAGGAGAATTAGTGGCAAATAGACAGACAGGCACAGACAGACAGACAGACAGACAGAGATTCAGACATAAATAGAAATGTAGGCAGACGCACTTCGACCACACGAAAGAACAAGTATATAAAATTAAAATTTACTCTAATAAACAGGCATGGAGAGAGAGAGAGAGAGAGAGAGAGAGAGAGAGAGAGAGAGAGAGAGAGAGAGGAATATTTTCAGCACATTAATCCTCAGACCCCATTTATTCACTGGAATCGTGGCCAAAATTGAGAAGAATAATTTTTTTTATGCACATCACTACCATCATCATTATCATCACTCTCATCGTCATCATCATCACCACCACCACCACCACCACCACCATCATCATCATCATCATCATCATCATCATCATTCTCCGCATTATCACTACCATAACCTTCATCATCCTCTTCCTTCTCACCACCACTACCACTACCACTACCACTATCACTACCACTACCATAACCACCACCGCTATGCTATTTATGCTAACACTCGCTGTGTGCATATTACATTTACCATGAACTCCACGCTCTTTGCACACGGTCGCACAAATCGTCGTTATTATATATAGAGTATAATATTTTCTTCCTTGGAATTAAACACGTATATCTGAATTTGTGTAAACGTGAATTTATTAACTGAGTATTATTTACCTTCATGTTTTTTTTTCTTTTTTTCTTTTGCCTTGTCATCGTTATTTTTTTTTTATTTTTTCTGTTATTTTTTTATGATTATTCGGTTCTGTTTGTTTATTTTATCAACAACCTATAAGTTTTTTTTTTCTCTCCCTTTCATTTATTCTCATGATCATTCACTCGCATTTCTTTTATTTATCAACATCCTATAAGTTTTTTTTTCTCTCATTCTTATTTTTTAATGACTCACATTTGCATTTGTTTGTTTTTATTGATCAGCAACCTATAAGTTTTTTTTCTTTCTTTTTTTTTCACTTTTTTATGATTCACACTTTCATTTGTTTATCCTATTTATCAGCAACATATCAGTTTCATTTCGCTCCAGCACGGAGTTTTAATGGTTCCTGAAGTGAAAATATATTTTTTACCCTTGCTCGTATGTAAGAGATTAAGTTCCAGTCTTTTTTGGGATGATTTTTTACTCTCGGATCAACAATTTCTGTTTAATTTTCTGAATGACCGATCACTGCTTCGTGATTTTCTGCATTCATTGCCCTCCTGACTATTTCACATCAAAATTATATCGTAGTTTACATAGCAAATCATTATTAGTATCAAGATTGTGTAATTTATTTGTGTAATTATATTTTGTTCGAGAAGAAATTGCGTATTTTTAGTATTTTTTTCATTATTATATAGCAAGAAATATTAATTATGGTTACTAATTTTGCATTGTGATTGCCGCTCATCACCAGGAAGCAGCGTTACATGAACTGAAGCTCTTGATAATTAACACAACAAGAGGCAAGCTGGCGGCCATCATTCTTATCATATTTCTTATTGGTCACACCTCAGCACCATACATGAAAATTCCCATAACTTATACAAGACGGATAGGTATTTAATCAACTGAATAAAATAATGCAGAGTAGATTATTTCTAAACTGTTTTTGAGTGAGACATGAGGATTGGTAGCTCGGCTCAAACTCGTCTCGCTTACGTTGCTTGGGAAGTACGTAGCAAAATGCATTCACACAGCACAGGACAATAATGACCCTTGGAAAATGATGTCACACTCTACACAGAGCTGGATGCTTAACACTGCAGATAATACCTACCACTCCACAAGCGTCTCGAGGTCAACACTCCACAAGATTTGTGCACCACTAAACCGCGACCTGTCTTCCTCAGATAAAGCCCATTAGATTGTTAAATTTCTTTATCCGCACAAGTGGTGGAAGCGATGGAATCGTGAGATTGTGTATTTGTATGAGTGATGGGTGCTGTGGGATCGTGGGATTGTGTATTCGTACGTGAGGTAGGAGTGGTGGGAATATAAGATTGTTTTTATTTCCATTGTTTAGTGTTTCTTCTCGTGCTTAGTATTTCATATCTTTCTCAAAAAAAAAATAAATAAATCGTCGTTACTTTCATTTTATGGATAGGTTATCGTATGCAGCTGTCTTCCAGTAACCCTTGATGATTTTCCTGTACCAAAATAAAACTATAGGCATTAAGAGCCATGAACTACTCTATAACTCTCTTTGCTGTCATTCACTTCTTTCGAAACTGTATCCTTAGCTTACACCAGACCGTTTGATTGAGACTGAAGAGATGCCACAATAGCCAGAGGGTTAAAAACAGTGTAATCGAACCACTGAAGGCCATGTTATCAATATACAGTTACTATGAGCTTCCCTGTTATACTGCCCTCCTGCTCTCAAAGCTCGGAGAATGGGAAGGGACTTGAAGGGCTGCCGGCGCTCGGGGACAAGGAGAACAATGAGGAGGAGGAGTAGGTGGCGACAGGAGGGGTTGACGAGGTGTTGTGGGAGACACTAATGCTCTTTGGCACCTCGCTGTTGTTGGCAGGCAGCTGTAGTGTTATGTTAGGGGACACTGATGATGGCCAGAGACCCACATTTGTGAAAGGGAGTAAGGCGAAGAAGATGAAGACTGCTTAGTTAGCATATGGAGATGAGTATGAGGGAGGGTGACAAGGATGACGTACAACCTCTCAGGTCTCGTCAGCTTGTAGATGATAAAGTGAACAGAAGATTTTTTATTATTTATTTTTGTATCTGGAACGAGGCCAAGGGTTCAGAATATATGTATGTAAAAAAGGAGGAGAAAAATAATGCCCTGTAATGTCAGAGTTTAGAGGGGGGACTGAAATAATACTTACTAGACCAGCACAGGTGTGAACATATAAGGCCTCAGGGGAAATGAAATAAGGTTGTGTAGTACTGCGTTTTATTATCGAACGTCGAAAAGTACCTTACCGCCAGCTAGAGAGAGGGAAAGAGGCCGCCATGCTGATGATACGAGCAGCGATGGCCACACCAAGTACTGCTCAGAAGTCGATTAATCTACCGCTCTCACTACCACGTATTTTTTTCCTTTTTATTTTTCGCGTTTTCCGCTCGATCGTCAGTCCCTTGATAAGCCAACACAACCATCACGAAACGTAATAAGTGACATTGTTGGCATATCACAGAACTTAAGACTGAGGGAAATGACTAAACAGTGAACTCAGATTGGTGGAAGTGAGTAGGGCATATTATTCTTCCGCTGACCAAGAGTGTACCCATCTCCAGAGAAGTAGATAAAATAAATAAGTAAATAAATAAATATGATGACAGACAAAGTACACGAGGAAGATGAGTTGGTTGTTGTCTGTCTCTGGTGCTATCGAGGCAAAGTAAAAAAAACTTTGGAGTGTGATAGTCCCTTATCTGTCCAGTGAGGATCTCAGGAGGCGCCGTGCCTCCTCCGCCCGCACCACAGCACCCTCCTCCCCACTTCGCTGCACCCTCAACACTTTATCATCGAGTTCGTTTCGGAAATGACACGAGAGAAGGAAGAGACAATTCACGCTTAGTAGAGTTCGATAAAGTTCGTGATCCGAAGTAAGCATGAGTTAGTCCCACTTCTTGCTCAAATTCTTTTTCCCTCCCACTCTGCTGCTCGTATTCTCCTCCTCTTTCCTCCTCCTTTCTCCATCACCTTTTCTCCGCCCTGCTCATCACCAACGAGGAATAATAGTTTCAGTTATTAATTCAAGGCCAAAAAAGACGAATATTTTGTAATAAAACACCAAAACAAAACGATAAATTTGGTTATATACTCGAGGGATTATTTCACTATGATTTATACGACATAGCGTGACTGGCCGCTGCTGCTAGTCCATCCACGGCTCGCTACGCAGCACTCACGCTTACGCTCACTTCTCCGGAGACACGAATGTTACATCAGCACCCCAAGACCAACGACGTGTACAGAAGCGCAGCGTGTCAAGTGGCGCGAGTGTCCACGCGGGAGGCTTGTCGAGGCGGGCCTGCACCAACAGGAACTAAACTAGGAACGTTGCAAAGTAAGAAGACTAGAATGCAATTTCGCTTCTTGACATCAGTTAGTAATCGTCATGCTTGAAAATGCAAATACACACAGTGCTCTCCTCCATCGAGGGAGAGCGTTCTTAAGAGTGGCTCCTCTGCTCACGACTCTAAAATTTTCACAAGGCTTCATGCAGTCTCACTCCCAGTCCCGATACTGTAGAGTTTTGTTAATGATCCGGGAAGACTTAACTTAGGCTGTTAAGGCAACTGACGCCTGTGGAGACAACACTACATTAAACATGCTGAGTGTGAGTCTCGGGAGTCTCCAGTCGCACCCAAGTGGTGAGGCAGCGCGGGTCACACCAGGATACCAACATTGTCAGAATGCGACTGGGATGCTCGCTTGAGGGTGGAGGTCGCTGCGGGCTGCATGTTCTGTTCATCCAGATGCAGAACTGGAAGCGTGCCCGTGGCGTTGGCCTCCTGGATGGAGGAGCCCGCCAGCACGGGCCCCGTCACCAGCTCCATGGACTCTCTCGCGGCGCGCCGAGCCGAATCACTTAGGGTGGATGAGGAATGGGTAGAGGAGAGGGGAAAGTAGGTCAAGGATGGCGAAGGAGAGAGAGGGAGAGTGCGGTCCACGACAGGACGCTCCTCTGGCACTGAGGTGAGGGATTCCTGGCGCGGCAGGCGACCCTCTGGCACTGTTCCCAAGGACTGCTGCCGCTGGATGGGGAATGCTGAGCCCGAGTTCTGCCGCTGGAGGGGAATGTTGGGCGAGGAGTGTTGGCGGCTGATTGCAAACGTGCCAATCCGCTTGGTTTGTTGAGAAGTGCTTAGTGGGCGGTCTTTGTGCACGGTGCTCATGGCCCCCTGCCGAGCCTGCGGTCCGGGGGTTGAGCCAGGCTGATGCAGTGATGAAAGGGATGCGGCCCCGGACACTGGCGGGGACTCCTCCAGGGTGGGGAGGAAGGAGCCGGGTCTTGTGCTGGAGGTGGGCGGCAAAGGGGACTCCGGCGAGGTGTTGGACGTGGAGAGGTCGCCGCTGTGACGATCACGACTCAGCGCCAATACTTGGGGACGATTAGAAGCTCCGGAGGCCGCTGTGGATGACTGACCCAAAGTGATGCTGAGGGTCTGCTTGAAGGAAGCCTTCTGGGACTGCGCTTCGCTGGCGTCTGGCTCTACTGAGGGCGTCGTGGGATCACTCTTGGCCGCGTGCTCGTGCGTGACATCGTCAGCCATTGGAATGTCCTCGAGAGAGAGTGGAGAGATAACATGTGCTCGTTTGTCCCTGAGTCGCCGCTCCCGCCTCTCTAAGCTGGTGAACGTCTTCTTGGTGTCGCCCTCACCGTTCTCCAGTCGATGCAAATGACCGAGGCCCGCCTCTGGCAATGGCTTCTGCTTGTGGTGCTGTTGTATTGAGTCCTTTTTATCCATTGCATCAGAATGCTTGTCTTTCTTATCTTTGGAGGTTTGGACGGAAGCCTGAGATTTGCCATCTTTTTTGTCCTTTTTGTCATACTTTTTATCCCGTTCCAAACTGTTGGCCTTGTTTTCTGGTCCATTGCTCTTACGTTTCTCCTTCTGTTCAGCAGCGAAGGAGACAGACTTGGTGAGAGAATGTCTGCTGGTGAATCCTGAGATGATGCTGGACGACTTGGAAAAGAGGGACTGATAACCGGTGGATCCCTTACCCCCCTGGGAATTGGACGAGGACTTGGCTACTGAGGCAGGAGCAGTACTTGAGGCGGGATCTTGGGCAGGAACTTGAACGGAGACAGGACTTGCCTCTTTGAAAAACTGAAGAGCCACCTTCATCTCCGCCACCAGGTCCTCGTATTCCCTCTTTGACCTCATCTGCTCCTGCTTCGCCCGCTCTGCCTCCAGCAGCGCCTCCCTCACCGTGAGCTGCACCTTCTCTGCCTCCTGTGACCGGGAGAGAACACATCAGACAGGAGCAATGAGAGTCCCAATAGTCTCAAGCACAATGATGTTGAGAGTAAGCCGAGACACAATGCTTCACAAGTCACAGAACAGGACTAGCTCACTCACCTGGCGGAGGGAAGGGCGTGGCGCTACACTACCACCGCTGCACAATACTGACGGTTTTAGTGTTATGTAAAATCCACTCCCATCTCAGTGCATGCGGAGGAGAAGGAAGGACATGATATACATTATGGTGTTAGGCGTTTCTCAGATGTTATTCTTGTAAGTGGAGGAAGAAAGTGGAGAGGGAGTCGTTACTGTCCAAAGTATAACAGGTAGAAATTAGTAAAGAAGAAAAAGGGGAGAAAAGAATTAGGAAAGCTACAGTAACTTCTTCAGGCATATATATAGGCAGGTTGGGAATTAAGTAACAGAGGAATCAAGGACAGTAGATGGTACGAGTCTCAACGTGATGGAAGTAAAAGCTAAAAAGAGAATTCATCAAAAGTGTCAACTGTTGAAATCAAATGAAGGCAGAGCAAAGCAGTAAGCGTCGCGTGATAGGTATTACTAAAAATGCAAAAGCAGTATGTAGTGAGAAAAGAAAAATAACAGAATAACTATAGTAGTGATAGAAATTGTATATATATATACCAGTATTAAATGTGCTGGTAGCAGTAGTAGTAGTAGTTATGGTAAAACTGATAATAATAATAATAATAATAATAATAATAATAATAATAATAATAATAATAATAATAATGAGTGAAAATAAGAATAACAATAGTAGTAGTAGCAGCAGCAGCAGCAGTAGCAGATGGTAATAAAAGCAGTAGTGATAATAATAATAATAATAATAATAATAATAATAGTAATAATAATAATAATAATAACAATAAACAATAACAATCAAACAGTTAGCGGCGCGTTGGTTAAGCTCTGCACAGACACTCACTCCACGCCAATCAGACCCGGAAGCTGCGCCCCTCCTGAGAGACCCTAGGTGACTGGCACGCGAGACCCTGCAGCTGCCCGCCCGCTGCCTCGCCTCCCCCGTGCTCGCAACTGACAGTCAGACGCGGTGCAGTCCATTGTATCGATACCGTGTGTAAATCAATTGGCCTTTTTTTTATTTATTTATTTTTTTATTTTAGTTTATTTGTTATCTATTTGTTTATTTGTTTATTTATTAATTTTTAAGTAGATGGGCGACTTGTATACATGAACTGGACTTTTTGTATGTTCTTTTTTTTTATTTGATTACATTTTTTTTTTTATTTGGCTTATTTATTTTCTTATTATAATGTAGGATGATGATTTGCCTATATCAACTGGCCTTTTGTAATCTCTGTATTTTTTTTTATTAATTTTATTTCTTATTCATCTATTTGTTAATTCACTTATCTATTTTTATTTAGTTTTATGTGCGTAGGATGGATTCTTGGCAAGGGGAACAAAAACTGAAAAAAAAAAAATGCAATCCACCGGAAATGCCACGCCCTTAGAGAGAATCCACAATAAATTCCGAAATTACCTTGTGAAGTGTCGTAAAATTTTGTTTTCATGTATTTTTATGTTCTTTTATATATCTATTTACTTTTTACGTGTTGATGAGTAACGTAAGGAACAAACAAACAAAAAAAGGAAAAGCAAGCTCACTTTGCCTTTCCCCCAAAAAATATAATTATAAGAGAAAGTAAAAAGAAAAAAAAGTTAATATAATTTCAGAGTTTTCTTGAAGCTTTAAGGTACTTCAACATTCTCTTTGACGTGCAAATGTCCGGGGATAAATTGTATGTTCCTAGATTTTAACATTGAAAAAAAAAAGTAAATAAATAAATAAAAACACGGGTCTGATCATCCATTACGAGCACGTCAATACAGAAAAGCAGACGGACAGACACACGAGCAGTTTGTCTGACTCAACCTTGTGTAGCGTCCTGGAAATCGTCGTGTGCTTATCGTCACCACAACAAACACCGCACTTAACCCCTCCACTGTGATATGTAACACGTCAGAGCACTAAGAACATTGTACAAAACATTTACAAGCACATACAAGAAGAGAAAAGAAAAAAGAAAAGAACTGATTTTCCAATTTGTATTCAGTTAAATGTTTAGATGTGTCTATAGAAGAAAAATAAGTGTCTCTGAGTGGTTTTTGATTGATAATGAAACTATGTATGTGCCAAATAGCAGTGAGTTTAGTTAACCCTTTCACTGGTGGACGCTCTTTTCCACATGATCCCTCACAACTTTCTACTTTTTTTTTATTTTTTTTTACGAATACTTGTTAAATACTCTTGTAGCTAAGAAAATACAAGGTTAATCTTTTATTCTCTCTTTAGTCTATCTGTCCATACAAACTGATCTTAATGTTACCAAATGACGATCATAAGTAAATAACCCAAGTAAAAAGTAAACCGCTTATTAATTTGAGTTGCTACGATGTCATACTGACAATAAAATTAATAGATATGTATTTGTTTGATAACTTCTCAGCGCCATTTTATGATTTTGTACACATTTGAAGGAAGCACGCCAAGGGTGCAGAAAAGTAGAAAAAACAAGTTCTCTCAGTTACTGTTCCCAAAATAGCTGGAAAAATTTGTCCCAGACCCTACAAAACCAAAAGATAAACTGATATAAGAAAGATTAGTGTGAATGTTTAATTAAGCGCATTAAAAAAAAAAGAAAAAGAAAACTGAGTACACCATCATAATACACGTAATTCTTGTTTTAATCTGTGTTTTTTCTTTCCTTTTTGTAAAGATTCACTATATTTTACTCTTTTTTTTCAGATTCAAAAGTTATCAATCCTATACTTGAAACATTTCTCTTCCATGCTATATAATAATAATAGTCGGTACTACTTTTGAATTGCCTATGTGGTGTCGAGCAGCACGTGACTACTTCCAGCATGACACACGGATACTAACAGAGAAGGGGCGATGCATCCTGACCTAGAAGGCATACAGTGAGGTGGGATCGTATTCTCAAACACTTCGGTGTCCTATTTCGACTTGTTTCAGCAGGCCTTAATGAAGTTAGGTATTAAGGTTTTCAAGGGTATTTTTATGATTCCAGTGAGAGTTGAGTAGTTTCTTGTGGACGATTTTGTGGTCTGCATTGTTCTAGTGATAGTTTAATAGGTTATTGTGGAAATTACTGGGATCTTCATTGTTTCTAATTATAGTTTAACAGACTCCAGTAAAAAGAATCAAAGTTTTCCAAGGAATTTTCATGATTCTAGTGATACTTCAACAGGTTACTGTAGAAATTGTTGTGGTTTTCGTTGTTGTAGTGATACTTTAACAAGCTTTAGTAAACGTTATTAGCGTTTTCATTTGTGTTTCCATGATGCTGGTGGTAGTTTAAGGCGAATCCTGCATCAGTAAAAAAAAAAAAAAATGCCCATGAAAATCCAGCCAATTATCTGTGTGGCCTCTGAAAGTAGTGCTGGTGAGAGAACGAAGTGCTTGAAAATTCGGGCGCAGGTTTTGTTTATAAGCCTCGTTAGGTACAGCTGGGTGCCTCACCCAACACGGCACGCCACGGCCTGCAGTCTATCCTTACTTTTTCGGGCGGTAAAATGTCTGCGTCGCTCTAGAAGAAAGAAAATAAGTAAATAAAAAGAAAGTAAATGATGAACACCTAGTTAGTATTTTCACCCTTTCACTACTCTTGTCATCTTTTGTAAACACTGACATCACCGAAGTGAATTGTTTGGATGTACATGAAGAATAAAACAAAATGTTAGGTTAATTTCTTCTCTGCTCAGCTACAGAAGTACGTATTTAAGTGATTGTAACATAAAAAGAAATTCTTTTAAAAGTTGTACCGGATAATGGTAAAGATTGACTGGTAGTGAAAGGGTTAAATGGAAAACAATAGACATAAATTAAAGCATAAAAATTACCTTGAAAAAATGTAAAGAAACAAAAAATTTAGTGGGTATGACATTTTTCATCTCACTTAAAAAGAAAATCTAGAATTATAATACTGAAACTTTTAACTGAGACGCAAACAATAGACATAAAATAAAGCAATAATATAAAATTGAAAGAGCGAAAAGAAAGGAAGAAAACCATTAAAGACTACAACTTTTTTTTATCTCACTTAAAGAGAAAAATCTGAATTCATAATGTTGAAACTTTTACTGAGATCCGAGCGCTTACCGGTCGATTATTACAAAACTTATTTCATCTGAAACTTTTTAATTATTATAAGTAGTTGGCTTAGTTCATATCAAACCAGCTCGGAGGATGCGAGAGAAAAGAACAAGTTGGTATTAAATGAAGCAGCGATCAAAGGAGAGACTGAAGGAGACAAGACGATGACCACGGAAACATTTCAAAAAGGCGGACGCATTGACGGAGCATAACGGAGTGGAAAATAAAAGAATAAACTTGGAATAAAGAGAAGGAATGAAGAAGAAGAATTAAAGAAGTAAATAATAATAACGAAGCAACGATCGAAGGAGAGACTGAAGGAGACAAGACGATTACCACAAAAAATATTCCAGCGTGGGTGACGTATTGACGGAGAATAACCAAGTTGAGAAAATAAAGGAATAAACTTGGAATAAAGAGAGCGAAGTGAAGAAGGATAAGTAAGTACGAGTAAAGAATGATAAAAATCTTGCATCAAAGCGTGGGTATAAAGCGACTGACGAAGAACAAGCACGCAATGAAAAAAGAAAAGAATAAAGAAGTGAGTGCAGATAAAGAAATAAACTTGGAATAGAAAGAACGGAATGAGGTACAAGAGAACAGAGGAAGAACAAATACGCAATAAAAATAAGCTAAAAACAAAAGCGCCGAAAGCGAAAGCATAAAGCATAAAGCAGGAAAATAAAGCAACGTAACAAGAAATACTAAGCGGTAACAAGCCCATAAACTTTAAAGCGTGTAAAGCTTAGAGAACGGGCAAAGAACTAACACGGCAATGAATAGAGTGAGAATAAAGGTAAATACGATATAAAAGGAAGGATCAGAGAAAAGGGAGGAAAGGAAGAAAAAAAGGGAACATTTAGGACAGTCCACAAAGGAGATTATTTTTATTATTATTACTATAATGGGAGCTTACGTCACGGGAGAAGAAAAGGGAGACGGAGGGAGAGTAACTTTTAACGAGTCACACATGAGTTGTCAGGGAAAGAACGAGAGAGAGAGAGAGAGAGAGAGAGAGTGTGTGTGTGTGTGTGTGTGTGTGTGTGTGTGTGTGTGTGTGTGTACTGGGTTATAAAAAAAAGTAAAGCAAAAAAGAGAAAGGAAACACACACACACACACACACACACACACACACACACACACAGTAACACAAAATGAAAGTAGCAACAGCGTATAATTATTCTTGATACTGTATTTATAACTGGTGTGGAGAGAAATAACTCCACCATTTCTTTCATGCCGGGAGATATGCGAGAAGGAAAGAAGATAGGAAGAGAAAGAGGCTGGGAAGGAGAGACGGAATGACGGAACGAAAGACTGGGCGAGGAAGGAGGAAGGAAAGGAAGTTGAAGTGGAAAGGATTGAAAAGAAGAGAAAAAAAAAAGAGAGGGAGAGAAAAAAAAAAAGGTGGGGTTCATGAAAGTACAGAAATATGTTTGGAAGAATTCGCTTGATTAAAATATTTGAAATACTTGTGTGTGTGTGTGTGTGTGTGTGTGTGTGTGTGTGTGTGTGTGTGTGTGTGTGTGTGTGTGTGTGTGTAAGGTTAGCTTTTCTTTTCAGTCTCATTAAAACGCATACAAAAAAAAAGTGATCGTGATTTCTAGGATATGCCAAAGCCACTCGTCTCACACACACACACACACACACACACACACACACACACACACACACACACACACACACGCACGCACGCACATTCACTTATCCCCCTCGACCACTAAACGACTCGACATTTACTCTCCTTCATGAAACGTTGACGCTGAATGCAATTATTTTTTCGAGTTCTTGGGTTAATGAGAGATTTATTCCCCCAGGCGCCGCCAAAAGTGCAAACGAATGACCCTGAAGTAGGCAGCCTATTCAGGGGCGAAGAAAAGCGTAAAGCCAATGCGTTGTTTTGCTTCAGTCATATGATCCAGGGGGGCTTTGCTTCGTTCAGTCTAAACGAAGGACGAATTGCAGATCAGCGAACGATTCTGCGTGGAAACTAAAACCTCTGAATCTTATTAACGGTCCAGTTCTGCCACCGATCAATGTGACTTGGTGGTTGAGCCTCGGGTGGTGCGGGGCGGAGGGCGCGGCGCTAGCTGGCCGCCTCGCCCCTCTGCTGCTGCTGCTGCTGTTGTTGCTGCTGGGTCACTCTAGGCTATACAGGAGACTGACCCGATTTTGTTTTATATCCTTTAATATTTACGAGAAAAGGAAAGATTTTGATCAGACAAACACAAACCAAGTTCAACACATACACGAGAGATTCTAAGAACAACGCCAACAACGTTTTGTTAAAGTTATATAAAGTACAACTCTATCATAACAACGTTTGACCTTCACTACCATCACTAACACACAACTGGACCAGATAGCGTTACAAAACGGTCACATACTGTTGGATTCCTGCACTGGATAACAGACACAATACTAAGGAGGGTCCCCGCTCTCCCCACACGAGCCCGGCCACGCCACGTCTGCTAAACCACTTTTGGGTCTCAGTCACGGCCCTCGGCGAGGCGCAACACCTGGCTGGCTCCCTCGCCTCGCGGCAGGACGACAGAACAAACAGCGGCGCCCTCACAAGATGCATGGATCAGGCCCACACGTCCCCACTAATTCGCACGGAGACGCTGCGCCCGACTGCTGGTGAATCTCATCAGAAAATAGCACGTGGAAGTCAGATGAGGGGCGGCGGGTTCTGTGGAGCTTCCCTCATCGAACCTTATTATCCGAACCTTGCATTTTAAGGCTTCACGAGGGAGCTGGAGTAGGAGAGGCCTGTGGGGCTCCTCGGAGACCGTCGCTGACTGGCTGATTCATCATATATTTTTATTTATTGCGGGATAAGTAATTAAGTAATACAACACTGAGGGGAAAGTCATATCAGGGGACTGATTAGGTCAGAAGTGAGAGGGAGCGAAGGATTTCTTTCATCTTAAAATTTCTGGACCAAACTAGACCACGGGAGTCACTCCAGGAAGGCTGAGTGCCGCCGCTGGAGTGCGTGGCAGAAGACTCGCGGGGAAGTGTGGCCTCGCCAGGTGAAGCGAGCCGTCACTCACTACAGGAAGGTAGACAGACAGACATACACACTGGAAGAGGAGTGCTAAAGACGAATATATAGAGACAAGAAAACAATGCTATGAGACCCTTCCGTTGCCGGCACTGATACTCCCAGCTCTCATACTCCTGCCGCCATTATTTGAACAAGTTATCCTCTTGGGTGGCAGCGCGGCCGCCGCCTCTTATGGAGGGCGTGAGGGTTTGGTGCATCTCAGAAACACAGAAGGCCTCGTCCCCCTGATGATGGTTTCGAGTCATTGAGTGGAATGTTAGTTCGTTAGCAGTGTTAGTAAGAAAGGAGAAGACGAGCGTGCTGCGGCGCCGCGAGTGTTAGTGTTCCCGCTCGCCGGTCAGCGGCGGCGAGGCTCTGACCACACCCTTGGGGCCGGCGCGTACACTTTACCTGCGTGGCGTAAGCAATTTTCTGCTGAGCCGTGATGGCCTCCTGCGTCAGGTTAGAGAGGGTGGTGGTGATGGTGTGGGCGTCGGCCTGCAGTGCTGCCACAGCCTCGCGCAGCGTCGCCACCTCCCGCCTGGTGGAGGCCACGTCGCCCGTCACGGCAAACACCGCACGGTCGATCTCTACCACGTGCCGCTGCAGATGCCTCACTGCTGTGGTGAAGCGGCCCAGGTCTTGGGGCTTCTTGCGGGGCTGTTGGCCCTGCTGCATCTGGTGGTGATGGTGGTGGTGGTGGTGGCAGTGGTCTGGAGCAGCGGCAGGTTGCTGATGGTCGGCGGCGCGGCAGGTGCTGCTCCCTTCGCTGCCCGCGTCGCTGATTGAGTCCAGAGCGGCGCTAGAGTGCTGGACACTCTGGTTCATCAGCAGGTTGTCCAGGTCGTCCATGACAGGAGAGGCGCGTCCGTTTTGGCCCCAGGCTTCACCGTGTGACCCGCGCCACCCACCCAGAGAGTCCCTGGAGTCCCCGAGGTCTGCCTGGGAACCTCGAGCTTCATCCAGGGAGCAGCGCGGCGCCTTGCGTCCTCGTGGCGCGACGCGGCCCTGAGAGGCTGATCTCATCAGCTCCAGTCCATAGGAAGCCGAGCGAGGAGGCGGCGGCGGTGGCGGCATCCCCGAGGCCGAAGCAGGAAAAGAGTCTGACTGGTCGTCGTCTATGTCGTCCTCGTCGGTGGAATAGTTGTATGCCTTGTAGGGTAGTGCCGATGATGGCACCGCGCTACCCACCTGCTTGCCGCCCCATGGGTTGCCTCCCTCCAGCACGTCCAGGGAGCGGTTCAGCCACGGCGCCTCTCTGAAAGGAACACTAGAGTTAGGACTCGAGATGGACGTATCGCTGCAAGGACACGCTAAGGCTGCTGGCAAGGCTGAGTACAGTCGTGGTCAGAAGTAACCTGTCGCACTCACTTCCACTGTGTTGCGTTTTCCTTCGCACTCTGGTCGTCTGATCTGCTGACACTCTTCCTGTGAAACCTGAGTGTTGACAGATTTTTGGGATATCAGAGGATTTAAGTTTCAGGGAAAAAAGCTAAGCACAGGGGGAGTGAGTGGGGCATTTTTATCGACTTTTGGCCGTGACTGTACCTTCGCGGGGTCTGTACTCTATAGGCGACCCCCCCTCACACACACACACACACACACACACACACACACACACACACACACACACACACACACACACACACACACACACACAAAACCGCCGGTGTGATGTGTGTTGGCTATACGCTCACTAACTTGCAACTTAACTGCAATGTTAGCGTGATTTCGCTCCCTTTCCCAGAAGCGACAAAACAATTAATAGGAAAGTTGCACCACAGGCCGCGGCAATGGTCGGTCGCATGTAACTCACCAATTCGCTACTCGTCGCTCTCACGCCTGACAAAGTGGTCATTAAAGGACTCACATGAGGATGAAGGAAGGGACCCTGCCGGACACTGGCCGCGGGCATCACAGGCATCACTAAACTCTCCGCGTGAAAGTGCTTTGTCAAAATGACCACACACACACACACACACACACACACACACACACACACACACACACACACACACACACACACACACACACACACACACACACACACACACTTGTTTGTCACTTATTAGTCGTTACCGTGTCCCTTTCCCGACAAACAAATGTTGCGTCCATTCCCGCGTGCGGAAGGAATGTGTTTCACTCCGGGACATGGGGTATTTCTCTCAGTGCAAGAGTCTGGTCTCCTCCACAGTCCTTAATCTCTTTACATTTAGTTTTTACTTTAACTTCCTTTCATGTCTTGATACATTTGGTGATTTTTCTAAAAATTACTATTAATATCATTTTGTTCTACCACAATGTTATCATTACTGTTACTCTGCAACAATTCTAGTTGCTTTTAACATTTTGTAACAACGCCATATGACCACAGGGTTTCGGTGCATTACCCTTTAAATCAGCATCACGCTCCATTTCCCGATGACTGCGTGGCGGACACCCTTCCAACTCCCTGACCATCTCAAACTTCACTGCATTATCCGTCCGTATGTTGTCACTTCCCAGCAACAGCCGCAATTCTTTGTTTACGTGAACACTTCCACCTTTCACTTCCGTTGTCTCTGGACCACATTAGAACAGCCGTGTTGATTTCCAGGATTAACCAGTATTGAGTCCTCCCAGTGTGCTTCTTCGCTCACATTTTTTTTCAACTTTATTATTATTCTTTTTTTATCTTCTTATTTCATTCAGTCTCATCTCACTATAGTAATCAGTGACAGTCAACTCTCTCTCTCTCTCTCTCTCTCTCTCTCTCTCTCTCTCTCTCTCTCTCTCTCTCTCTCTCTCTCTCTCTCTCTCTCTCTCTCTCTCTCTCTCTGTTGTTCGTTTATTTCAATTTACTGCACATACATTTCTAATCTCGTCTATCTGTCCTCATTTGCGTCGTCTTCCGCTGTGGCCTTGTGCGTAAGTTTCTTTTCTTTACCCTCCTCTTTGTATCAATATCTGTCCAGCGTATTGCCAGCCTCCGCGTCTTTATCCCTACACATAAAGTTGCATACTCGTCAGACTCCCCAGATTATTATTATTATCACTGCTACTACTGCGGTTTTAATTCTTCCATGTACGTAATTTTCGATGATGTTACGAAAGGTTTAATCAAAGAAAGAGTGTGAAGGAAAGGAAAAAAAGGAAGGTTAGAAAGAGGAAATGAATGAATGAAAGATAGAAAGAAAAAGAACCCTAGAAGGAAAGGAAAGAAGAGAAAGAAAAGGAAAGAAAACTAGCCTGTTGAATTGCTGCATACAATTACTTGCCTAAGTCGTCAGATTATTATTATTATTATTATTATTATTATTATTATTATTATTATTATTATTATTATTATTATTATTATTATTATTGTTATTATTATTATCATCATCATCATCATCAACATTATTATTTTCCTTCTTCCATGTAAAGGACATTAGTGAGGAGGTGTTCGAGGGAGAGAGAGAGAGAGAGAGAGAGAGAGAGAGAGAGAGAGAGAGAGAGAGAGAGAGAGAGAGAGAGAGAGAGAGAGAGAGAGAGAGAGAGAGGAGTCCATTTAATTGCCGATCCTCCCTCCAAAAAGAAGTTGAAAAGAAAAGAGTTATAATCGGATTGGCCAATTTCACTTGAGGAGGCGTCTTGATTCTCCTCTCCCGTCACAGTCCGAGTTACAGGGAGGTAGAGGAGCAGCAGCAGACTTTTTGTTACTCCTCTCCCAGTGTGACAATTTTCTTTTATTCCCTTCTCATACTTTCGCTAACTGTATCATGTTGAGTTTCATATTTTCCACGTCTCTATTCTCGCTGAGGTATTAAACTGTTTTTACTTTTTCTTTACTTTTTTTCTTTTGTTTTCTTGAAGTTGAGAGTAACGGTCTATATGGCTTTAAGTGGTACGTCTTTTTTTTTTTTTTTTTTTCATTGATGAGTTGAGAGTAATGGAAACGTGCTCATCATTTAGCGTTGTCTTCAAGGAAAAACGTAATTTACTCCACATCTTTCTCCCGTCTTCGTTAACTCGCTCCATTATGATTACATCTTTCCACTTCGGCTTCGTCTAACTCAATGGCCTGGTGATTATTTGTCTTCTCACCTCATACGTTTCTTATCTCTCTGTACAAGGTAGCGCACCGTCAAGGCTTATCCAGGTACAACATCTCTCCATCCCTGAATAATTCCAAAACGAAGACGTATTCAGAAAGACAACAGGTTTTCATGATATGCTTGTGCCGGTATCGATATTTACAGTCACTCTCGGCTTCCTTGCTGTATCTTGTGAGCGTCATCTCTGCAGTTCCTTAGCAGGTTAGCCTTCATCCACATTATGCTGTCTGTCTGTAGTGTTGTAACCAAAGAGTCACCAAGAAGAACTGAAACACGTAAAAGGAAAGAATATGGGACAAAAATGAAGAAATGAAGGAAGTAAGAAAGTACGAAGAATAAATGATAAACACGAAAGCAGGTACCGAGATTACAAGTATCTCACCACCAAGGGTCATCCAGGTGCAGTGTTTTATCACTACATTATGACACTGCCTGAAGCTTTGTGAGGAGTGCGTCTAAGGGCCGTATTCTGAAACACTTCTGGCCGCATCTCCACTACATTCAAAAGGCTTTAGTTGAAGGTACACAGATTTCCAAGGCTTTTTTTTATTATTCTAGTGATAGATTAAGAAAATTTCAACATTACTAACAGGAGAAACACTCTTGTGAAGTTGGCTAATCATCTCTGTAGTCTTTGAAAATAGTTGTGGTGATAAAGCAAAGCGTTTCAGAATAAGGGCCTAAGCCTGACTAGACTGAGAAATTATGACACCGATACGAGTCTTGTTAAGAGTGTGTCTATGCCTGACTACACTAGACTGAGAGAGAAATTGACTGTCGCAAGCTAGTGAAGAGTGTGCCCTGTAAGCCTGACTAGACTGAGAGGCGATGTTTTCCTTGGGTTGGGATGGAATTGAAGGGCGGGTGATGGCAATGAGTAGAGAAAGTTAGGACAGAGTGGCATCATCCTGCCGTGGGTTCATATAGGTTAATGATAAGGATAGTGGCGGTGGTGGTGGTGGTGATGGTAGTGATGCTATGCATGTGCCAATATCAGTGTTTTACAAATACTTTCTTGGCTTTATTACTGTTTCTTGTGAGCGTCTCCTCTGCTTCCTTAGTTGCGTATTACCTTCATTCTAACTGTGCACTGTTCGTCAATACTTTCTCGCTCAGTCTTCAAAATGAGCAGCCTGGATAGAAACCTCGTGGTGGACAGCCGAAGCTCCCTCCTACTGCCTCATTTCATTGCAATTGAAAGCTTAAAAGTTAAAAGTTCTTTAACTCAGCCGTCACTCTTATCACAGGGAGTCTCGTGTCTGAATATTTTGTCTCACTGATCCATAGTCGAAATTTCCTGCACCTCATGAGCCCAATGTTGCGGCGCCTTAAAGCATATAATTCTCTGAGCTTCGGAGCATAAAGCCATTGTGATATGTCCACAACTTTCTTTATGAACACCCTGCAGCGTCATCACCTCACCAGATACGAGCCTTGCCACGCAGTCATTATCTTTCACCGCGGCCACGTCACTTTGATGGGAAAAGCTGAACACTTGACTTCTGCCAGATTGTGTAACCCGTCCCCTCATTCAGGATCCTGAGGATCGTGGCTAATTTTCCGCCACTTGTTCTAAACTTTCTCAAACTTGTCGATAGGGGAAAAAATAATTAATTCTACGCTCGGCCAGGTTTCCCTCATTACCAGTGAAGAGGAAGTTGATGCCGATTTCCCCAAACCAGGTAGAAAAAAGGAGTTGGGCTTCCGGCCGCGTGCCATTAAGGCGCGTTTTGGGGACTGAAGGCAGTCAGGGAACTCACGCTGCCTCTTAACGTGCGGAAAAAAGATGGATAGATTGATTTTTAATTAATCGATAAGTAGATAAATAGATACATTTTTCTTTACAATTTTGGAGACGTAAATTTACAGACAGTGATGACCATTCTTTTTCTCAGAACAGGAAAATATTTTCAAGAATTACAGAAATTCTTTAAATTCTGTTTTCTGAAATAATCTGGAATTAAGAAACTACATAAACATTCTCCAGGGTAGTTTTTAAATGCCACATGGTTACCTAATATATATATATATATATATATATATATATATATATATATATATATATATATATATATATATATATATATATATATATATATATATATATATATATATATATATATATATATATATATATATATATATATATATATATATATATATATATATATATATATATATATATATATATAAATATATATATACATATATATATATATATATATATATATATATATATATATATATATATATATATATATACTCGTATATATATATATATATATATATATATATATATATATATATATATATATATATATATATATATATATATATATATATATATATATATATATATATATATATATATATATATATATATATATATATATATATATATATATAATATTAGGTGGACAAGAGACATTGTCGCTCAATAGATAAGTAAATAAATAAATAAATATAAGAATTCTTTGGTTGAGCAATTTTTGTTCCGGAGGTGTCACGAAACTGTTGTCGAAAACTGTCAAGTTGCTGGAAGGAGGAAAACAGAACCAGACAGTGAGTTCCAGAGATAGCAATGAAAGGGGTGAAAGAGTGAAGGTATTGGTCAAGTGTGCATAAGTGAAATGGATAAAATAGACGTGAGAGTAAATAGAAAGTCTTGTGTAGCGCAGTCGCAGGAGGGGCAGTAATGCAATTAACAAGTAAAAAAAAAAAGTAGTAACCTTGGAAATTTGAGGAGATAACAAGAAATGCAACGTTATGGTGAAGTGTGAAATATTAACGATAATTAAAAGGAAGTTAATGAGACGGAAATTTTTTAACAGTACTCTGCTTGGTACTGTTCTGTAAGTGGAACTTCCTCTTACCAAAGGCGCACGTGAGAGCCGCACTCCACACAAGGACGGACAAGGATAAGTTAGAATCTGTGAGGAGGAGAAATAAGTTAAATAGGTAAATAGATAGATAGATGGACAGACAGACAAACAGATAGATAGATAGATAAATAAATAGATAGATAGATAGGTAGGTAGATATATAGATCCGAAGGTAGATAGGTTGGTAAGTAGGTAGGTAGATAGATACATAGATAGATAGATAGATTGATAGATAGATAGATTGATTGATAGAGGGATAATAAAGATACTAAGAACTTTTAACAGACAAGTTTTGCAAATGCTATTTATGAAGGAGGAGGAGCGCAGAGTCCTTTTCTCTGAGTATATATTCAGTTGACTGAAGTGTTTCCAAGTGCTAGGTAAACAAATATTTGCCATTACAGGAAGGGTTAAAATAAGAGGGGAAGCGTACTCTCTCTCTCTCTCTCTCTCTCTCTCTCTCTCTCTCTCTCTCTCTCTCTCTCTCTCTCTCTCTCTCTCTCTCTCTCTGTTCTGAAAGGATGAAAACTATGTGAAGTAATAACTCAGAAAATAACTTATCAAAACTTTCCTGCGCAAGAACGAGAAGAGCCGTCGAACCTGAGAGAGAGAGAGAGAGAGAGAGAGAGAGAGAGAGAGAGAGAGAGAGAGAGAGTTGTACATTCACCACCATGACAACACTCTGGGTGACTGGCATTTAATTTCTCGCGAGCCTGAAATACAAAAGTTAATAGTCAGCAAAAGAAATTACAAATCGCATCTGTATTCCATGTAACGAACGCAGAGGTTGTCTTTATAAGTTTTTTTTTTTTTTTCATTGTTTTTACCTCCTTTCTTTTTTCTTTTTATTTTCTTGTTCCCTTTCAGTCTTGCTGGTTTGTTTTATTTAGAGGATTTTATTTATTTTTTTTTTTTTTCGATTACGTTTTCTTTTTCGTTTTTTTTTCTCTCTTTTGATTCAGTTTATTATTTATTTTTTTTATTTTTTTTATTTTTATCAAGAAGGAATTGTTTTTCTTCAGAGTTTGCTCTCTCTCTCTCTCTCTCTCTCTCTCTCTCTCTCTCTCTCTCTCTCTCTCTCTCTCTCTCTCTCTCTCTCTCTCTCTCTCTCTCTCTCGTTTTTTTTACCTTGAGGTTTCCCCTTTCATTCCTTTTGGTTTGTTGTGTTCAAAGTGAAATTTATTCTTTTACTCAGATTTTCCTGATGTTTGTTATTTTACCCTACGCTTCCTTTTTTTTTTTTCTTAACATTTAGTACATTTCATTAAAGGAGGATATATTTCTCAAGTTTTCGCTGACTTCTTCTTTACATTTTATTTTTTACTTCGTTTCTGTCCTTTTTCGTTTTTTTTTTTTTCTTATTCTCATACTAATATTTCTTTTTATTTTACGTTTTTGTTAAAACTTAGCTGCCTCTGCTGTCTGGTCGCTTGTTCCTCATCCCTCTCTCCGCTGTTAGGTGTAGCACAGGTGGTGGTGGAAGAAGCAGGTGAGGTGCAGGCCAGGTGAGGGAGGCTACAGCTACAGCAACAACAACACTCTTTAACTCATTCCAAAATAAAGATAGAAAAAAAAAGTATACTTAGGAAAGATACTAAAATAAAACAGTGTAAATTGTAAAGGGATAAAAAAACATCTCTACATACACACTATTACAACCACAACAATAATAATAATAATAATAATAATAATAATAATAATAATAATAATAAAACACTGGTAAAGCATTCTCTTTAACTGAAAAGGGATACCAGATTTAAAACACTACTAACAACAACACCAACAACAACAATACCAGTAGCAGAAAGTTAATTATATCAAGAGTAACAGGCAATCAGTACATTCTCAGGTAAAGGTTCAGGTAGTGGTGATGGTTGAGGTAGTGGTGGTGGTGGAGGTAGTGGTGATGTTACAGGGTTAATCAAAATACACAACTACGGCATAACCAAACTTTATTAACTAGGAGAGGGTGATCCAGAAGGCAAGGAGGAGGAGGAGGAGGAGGAGGAAACAGGGAAGCTCTCGCCGCAGTGGACGCAGCAGGGATGGGAGGGCACGCGGTGGTGGAGGGGCGGCCAGTGCACACACACGTCGGGGGTACAAACCATGCAGGCATTCGGCAGCGTGTGACTCCTGCTGCTGCTTCTGCTGCTACGTGTGAGGGGGTAAGGGAGGGCAGGGCAGGGGATGCAGGCTGGGGAAATTTAACTCATCCTGGGGCGTTAAGGTCAGAACTACAGTAGTGACGTGTGGGTGTTTCCATGGGTGATATTAGCTTTTATTTTATTTACTTATTCTTTTATTTATTTATTTGTTTATTTATTTAAAGACTAAGCAAGTTAAGGAGTGAGATTTTAAGACTTTTTACACCCAGCACTTGTCCAGATAGTTAATAACAGCCTTCCCAAGGATATAGTGAAATAATAACGAATAAGAAGTGTGATATTGTATAAAATACGCATGGAATCAACGCAAGTGTTTAGGATAAGCATAAGATGCTTCCCAGTTTTGGAAATAGCTAAATATAACAGGACAAAATTGTTTGACATTGCATAAAATGCTCATGAAACAGAAGTAAAAGGCTCGAATAGTAATTAAACAGACAGGATGAATGTGTCTGATGTATTAATTGCTTATGAAATGCAGTAAAATGCTCGAGCAATAACCAAATAGACATGATGAATCTGTTTGGTATTAGATTAAAATGCACATGAAATAAAGTAAAAGATTAGAACAACAATCAAGTAGATATGACGCATTTGTTTGATACTGTATAAAATGCTCGTAAAATATAAATAAAAGGCTGGACAAGTAAATATGAAAACCCAGGATCTGTCACTGACAAGTTAGTTCCACCTCAACTTTTCTCAGCCTGAGGAAGGAATGACGAGTCCACTCACACACCACTCAAGGCGCCAGGGGGGAGGGGGGGAAGATGTAGTGGCTATGGATAATAGTACTATATATAAACATACACAGTCTATAAAGCTACGTAGAACATTCAGGCTCGCACAGGAAAGATAAAGGAAAGGGTGTAGATAGAGAGGGAAGAATATCGTTCAACATAAACAATAATGATAATAATAATTTGCTATGTTCCTCTACAGCTACATACGTACATACATGGATTACAAAATACAATCATTTACCAATCACTACAGTATACTCTACTATACTAGATACACATGAGCAAAATAAGGCTTTGAAAATATATATAAAAAAATGCTTACACCAACACTATTATAACTGTATATCACGGTAAGTCCCACGTCACTGCACGCGGCCTCTCCCTCATACACTAACCCGACTCTTCGCATGACCAGATTACACTTTCTCGGCCTCCTCCAGCAGAGACCAACATCCCCAGAGAGTCCCCGCCAAAGATCCACCATGCGGGTTACTCATAAATGCGCTTGTACGCGGCCCGCCCTTTCACGCCAGAAGGGAGGATCTCGTGTCTGTGAGGAGTACTTTATATATTTACCTACGAACGTGGGCAAAGGAAGACCTACTTACCTAGCACGAGGTTGTGATTGCTCAGAGACAGACAGGCACAGACAGACACAGACTGGAAGGCGGTTGTGTTTGTTTGCTCAGGCACAAACAGATACAGACTGGAAGGCGGTTGTGTTCGCTCAGAGACAAACAGGCACAGACAGACTGACAGGAAGGTGGTTTTGTTTGCTCAGAGACAAACAGGCACAGAGGCGGACTAACAGGAAGGCTGTTGTATTTGCTCAGAGAGAGAGGCAGGAAGAAAGGCAGAGATAAAAACAGAGTTTGTAGTAATATCAGAATCGTGAATAAACGTAAACTTTGGAAAGGAGAAGCAAATCGTGCGGGTCATCACCCAGTGTAGTGTAAAACTTTCTCTTAAAACTATTTCATCTATGTAATCCTACTCAGTATTCTTCCTACGACAAGACTTGAACTTTGGCAACAGGAGCAGCGGGTCTTGGCCGTCCAGGGACAGACAGCCTCGGGGGCAGGATCCTCCCGCCCCCGCCGAGGTGTGGCCGCGGGGAATCCTAGACTTCTTTTTTAACACTACGTAGCTCAAACAAGTGCCCGTCGCCCCCTCCCGTCCCTTCCCTTCCCATCCCCTCCCTTCCCTTCCCTTCCCTCTATTGTCGGGTGGACGCACACTCGACCCACAACCATCATCCCCCGGGCCACACCACACCCGCCCCGGGGTCATCATAAGGCGACAGTGAGTCAGGCATCCTCGCCGGGGCTTCATTAAACACTATTATGTAAACGAGACCAAACTGTTTGCCCAGTTTGTCAGACGAGATCAGGTGAGGCTATGCAGAGTTACGCCGGACAGGCCAGACAGCCACTGCAATAAGGCACATGTGATATTGACGGGAAGGCAATACATACCGCACCGCGACGCCGCCCGCTACCGAGAGGGACGCGCGAGGCAGCGGGGCGTGTGGGGGGTAGGGAAGAGTCCCGGCCCTCCGCCACACAACTCACGCCTCTTCAAGGCCACGCTGCCTCTCTGTGCACCACCTGTGTGTATGCATGCGTGTATTTATCAGTCAAGACATGTATTTTAACATCCACGGTGAGACAGAGTGGCCGTGAAGCGAAGAGATAGCAGACGAAGTGACCTGAGTTAGGGAATGACCCGTCCGTCCACCACCGCCCCGTGACATTCTCCCGGTGCGACGCCAAGCAAGGCGACCGGTGACACGCAGCCGGTCCTCACGCTCGCACGGGCGCTGCGGACGCCATCTAGCGGTAATGTAAATTTACAGTCATGATAAAGAAAATCTATGTGTCTAGTGTTTTTGGTCCTCTCGATGCCTCTTTCTGCGGCGCAGGAGTGCCTGTGGGCGCCCTACAGAATGACGCAGCTCCAGCGGGAGTTGCTCACCATGTCTGGGTGATCGGCGGCAATAACTTCCTTTGCCACAAACTTGTTTCGTTTGGGCGTCACGAAGGAGTCGCGGAGCCGCAGGAATCTGCCCAATGTTCCGTTTTTTTGAAGGCGGGGACGGACTCTCCTCGAAATTGACTTTTAGTGTTGAGGAGCGCCTCTTCCCCTTGGACACTCCCTTCTCTTGCATGCCTATGTCCTTCAGCCCTTTGTTGAAGAAGAGACCCTCATCAACGTTATCAATGGTAAACTCCCTTTCAGGAGAATTTTCCACCACCTCCTTCTCTATCGCCTCTTTATTAACTTTCCTCTTCTCCTCCTCTACTGCCTCTTTCTTAATTTTCTTCCTTTCGATTTCTTCCTCACTCTCTGTTTCCTCCTTTAGGTCTCCCTCAGGTGTCTGGGAGTCTCTGTAGGAGCGTGTCGCCCCCTCACTACTCTCTGACCTGTTATCGCTGGCGTCCTGGTGTTCGAGGGCTGACAGGGAGCTGGCCCGCTTCTTGAGGGCTGCCGCCGCCTTCCGTCGGTTCTGTGGAGCCCGGCGACCTGCAACAGCACGGCAGGTTAGATTGCAATTCAGTCATCAGAAAGAATCCATCTCATTTAAACTGATTCCTTATCCTACGAGCTCACTGGACTGTCTACTTACCTAACTATTACGTACATGAAAATTTCTTACGTAGCCTTTCATTCGTTTCTTCCTTTGCTACCACACACACACACACACACACACACACACACACACACACACACACACACACACACACACACACACACACACACACACACACACACTGGATGCGCCCGGCAACCCACACCACACCACAGCACTTACATCCCCATTGCTTACTTCCCTTTACGCTCCCTCAGCCACACCACCTTTCCTCTCCCGCCCCGCCACGTTCACACCCGCTGCCTCCCCCAACCCCGCCCCAACCGCCCCATGCAGTGTTGCCGCCTTGCATCATTACCTTGAGGCCCTTTCACTCTCTGCTTGGTGACGCACGTGAGCGTGGGACCCGCCTGGGGCAAGTCGTCCTCCGCCTCACCGTCGCCGCTCCTCCGCTCCGGTGCTCTGTTCGTCGGCTGAGGGTCCTTCCGAGACGAGAACCCAGGTAGCATGACTCCGCCCCTGGGTATTGCCATGACTGGACGTCCCCCGTCAGGCGCGTCGCTGGCCGGGGGCTCCCCCATCGAAGTCTGGGTCTGGCTCGATACCCCCGTTTTAGAAGACTTGCGAGGACGACTTGAGTCCTGCAGCGAAAGAAAGCTATTAGGAACACGAAAGAAGACAAAGGAAGAACAAATAGCAGCTTGCATGTGCTAAGAGAAAGATGAAAGAAGACAGAGCAAATAGCTACAGATATGTTTGACGACTATGAACATTTGAGCATTTATTCATAACCAATATATAATGCAATAGAGGCTAGCCTTTCTGAAACCGGAGCTATGAGGAAGACGAAAGAAGAAAAAAGAAAGAACAAACAACTATATACGTGTCTGGCATTCAAGAAACCATTCGTGACTACTTACACTGTCTAAAACCAAGCAAGAGATGTGAGTAGAGGCGGGGGAGATGAGGTAGACGATGATGGAGGGAGTGAAGGGAGGTGAGGAAAGATGACAAGTGTGAGAAGAGAGAGAAGGAAGAGAAGAGGAAGGAGTGAGTGGTGGTTTTGTTCTCTATGGGCCCGCGGTAAGTGAATGACCTAGCAGGAATGAGTGTGGTTTGTGGTTGCTGAGAAAGCTAATTGATGGTGAGTCTTGATTAAGTTAGTTGGTTAGTCTCTCTCTCTCTCTCTCTCTCTCTCTCTCTCTCTCTCTCTCTCTCTCTCTCTCTCTCTCTCTCTCTCTCTCTCTCTCTCTCTCTCTCTCTCTCTCTCTCTCTCTCTCTCTCTCTCTCTCTCTCTCTCTGTATGTGTGTGTGTGTGTAGCCATTCAAGGCCGAGCCACCGTGACGAGGTTAGGGGCAGGAAGGTAGGAGAAGAGAGAGAGAGAGAGAGAGAGAGAGAGGGAGAGAGAGAGAGAGAGATAGACACCGAACGTCACATTTATCTTTTCCCTTCAGCCTATGACCTTTCCTCCCGCCACAATCACCTCTCAGGAAACATCTGGCGATAGAAACGAGTGACCCAGAAGTAGTAGTAATAGTAGTAGTAGTAGTAGTAGTAGTAGTAGTAGTAGTAGTAGTAGTAGTAACATTACCTCTTTCTTCTTCCTCCGCTCCTTGGAAGTAGCAGTGGCAGTTTGAGTCTGACTCCCTTTGCCTTCCTTGCCCTCTGCTGCCTCGTCTTTCCTCTTCCCTCCTCTCTCTTTGGCCGAAGGAGACGCGGAGGGCGAGGTGGAGGCAGCAGGTCGGTTGTTGTTTCGTATCTGGTCAAGGGCTGCTTGTAGCTTCCGAATCCAGTCTTTCATATCAGGCAGGGTGTCCGCGGAGAAAACGTGGCGACCCTGGCAGAGGAGAGAAGGAGTTTAAGAGCAAGATCAAGAACAAGGGATGAACAAATGCACTGACTGACTGATGGATAGTTTAAAGAGCAAAGGCAAAGAGAAGACTTAACATAGACTAATACATGACTTCAATACGTCAAAATAATTCGGTGACCCATTACAAGGAAGGAGTTTAAGAGTAAGAACAAAGGATGAACATAGCACTGATTGACTGATAGAGGGGCGAAGAGTAGGAAAAGCAAAGGAAAGACAAGACATAAATACGCCAAAACAACGTGGCGACTCTGGGAGAGGAAAGCAAAAGTGCAAGAGCAGGAACAAGAGAAAGACAAGGTGCTATTGACTTATACACTGGTACGAGTTTAAAGAGCAAGAAAAGACAAGACGTTAACTAATCCATGACTTTAATTAGAAGGGGGTGTAGATTTTTTTCGAAGAGAGGAAGAGAAAAGAGAAGAAACGGGGAAGGGAAGAAATTAAAAAGTAAAAAAAAAAAAAATGCGATCCTTAGCAAAGAGGGAATGAGTTTAAGCGAAAGAACAAGGGAAAGGCAAAACGTTGATTGTTAATACAAGTGGATTGAACACGTCATATAGCGCTGCACGTAGAGTGAAAAAAAAAAGAAAAATGTTAGACACCAAAAGATTGATGAAAGATATGATTGAATAAAATAACGTAGCACAATTTAACGATGATAAAAATAATTACATGTACAATCAAGCTAAGCATGATAGATAGATAGATAGATGGATAGACAAACAGACAGACAGATAGATAGACAGACAGACAGACAGACACAGACAGACAGACAGACAGACAGACAGACAGACAGACAGACAGACAGACACACACACACACACACACACACACACTGTAGTATATTGGAAGATAGACGTGAGAGAGAGAGAGAGAGAGAGAGAGAGAGAGAGAGAGAGAGAGAGAGAGAGAGAGAGAGAGAGAGAGAGAGAGAGAGAGAGAGAGAGAGAGACAGACAGAGGCAGACAGACAGACAGATAAAGCAGACAGGCAAGAAGGAAGGAAATCATTATAACTGATTACCAAGAGTGAACATTAAAAGTTTGTGTGTCACGGCGAAGTGTGCGAGGAGGAGGAGGAGGAGGAGGAGGA
This sequence comes from Scylla paramamosain, assembly GCF_035594125.1. Taxonomy (NCBI): domain Eukaryota; kingdom Metazoa; phylum Arthropoda; class Malacostraca; order Decapoda; family Portunidae; genus Scylla; species Scylla paramamosain. The sequence goes on from NC_087154.1 coordinate 7,558,655, forward strand.
GGAGGAGGAGGGTGAGGAGGAGGAAGCGGAGGAGGAGAATAGGAAAGGAAGAAGAGTACGGTATTGATGATGATAATGGTAATGAATGATGATGACATAGAGGAGAAGGAGGAAGAGGAGGAAGAAAATGAATTAGAAGAGGAAGAGGAGGAGGGGAGTTGAAACAGGAAGAAAAGAAGAAAAAAGAAGAAAAGAAGAAGAAGAAGAAGAAGAAGAAGAAGAAGAAGAGGACGAGGAGAAGGAGGTGGAGGAGGAGGAGGAGGAGTAGGAAGGAAAAATAACTAAAGAATAAGAACACACACACACACACACACACACACACACACATACACACACACACACACACACACACACACACACACACACACACACACACACACACACTTGAAGAAGCAAGTACAATAGTGAATGATTATAAATCACAGAGAGAGAGAGAGAGAGAGAGAGAGAGAGAGAGAGAGAGAGAGAGAGAGAGAGAGAGAGAGAGAGAGAGAGAGAGAGAGAGAGAGAGAGAGAGAGAGAGAGAGAGAGAGAGAGAGAGAGAGAGAGAGAGAGAGAGAGAGAGAGAGAGAGAGAGAGAGAGAGAGAGAGAGAGAGAGAGAGGTAATTAATTCTCATCTTCCCTCCTTTTATTTATTTTTTACATTCGTTTCCTTTTCCAGTTTCCTTTTCGTTCACTTTCGTATCCCTGGAACATTTACGTACTAATCAGCTTGCCAAAGGCTGATTCTTTTTTTCCCTTCCTCGTTTGATCCTCCTCCTCCTCCTCCTCCTCCTCCTCCTCCTCCTCCTCCTCCTCCTCCTCCTCCTCCTCCTCCTCCTCCTCCTCTTCGACTTTCTTTTTCCTCCACGAAGTTTTCCCCTACATTTAATTATTTTTTTTTAATGAACATTCCTTACATAATTCACGTGTAATGGACTCTATCTCTCTCTCTCTCTCTCTCTCTCTCTCTCTCTCTCTCTCTCTCTCTCTCTCTCTCTCTCTCTCTCTCTCTCTCTCTCTCTCTCTCTCTCTCTCTCAATGATCATAATGTCACCCACTTTTTTTTCCATCTCCACTATTATTACCATTATTATTCTCTCGACTTTCACTTGACAACTTGGCCACTTTTCCTCACTTCTCACAAAACTTCACCTTCCGCCTTAGATTCTCGAAAAAGAAGAGAGAGTGAGAGCGAGAGAGAAAAAAAAAAGACCTCTTGACACATCGCCTATCACCTTTAATACTTCCCTTCCCTTCGGTTCTCTTCCCCCTCTCCTCCTTGAATATTATTATTACTATATGCACTTCGTAAACTCCCCCATCCCTCTTTTTCTATGATGTACTGTCAAAGAGAGAGAGAGAGAGAGTGAAAAAACGCCCTTTATTATTAGACAGACACCTACTTACTTAATTAAGGAAGCGACTTTGAAAAATGGTCTTTAGAAGTGTTTTTTTTTTATTTTAATGGCGGCAGTTTATCTATAAGGAGGAAGTAAACGCGAGGAGGCAAAAAGAAAAAAAAGTTTGAAATAAGTATAGATAAAAAATATTAGAAAAACAATGCACTATTACTGTATTAATTTAACATTTCACTATTTCTTTTCTTTTTTATCTCTTTATCTTTTTATTCTTTTTTTTACGTTACTTTATTATTGTTTTTATCTTATAATTCTGCTATGCGCTTTGAGAATTATATGTTGAAGTGATTAAACTGCGCATAGTCAGGTAACAACAACAACAACAACAACAACAACAACAACAACAACAACAACAACAACAAACAACAACAGCAACAATAGTGATAACGCCTAAACGAAAAATTACTTTCTCTTTACAACAAAAAAAAAAAAAGTGAAGGCAAGAAAGTTATAAGAGAAAACGGAGGATAAGTTGAAACGTTTTGATGAGAAAAAAAAAAAGTAAAGTAACATTTGTCTGTAAGGAAAAAGAAAACACGATTATGGACAAAAAAAAATTAGAAAACGTGCATTACTGAAGAAGGAATAAGTTGAAACGCTCTGACATAAAAAAAAAAAAAAGATAAAAAATAATTTATCAGTGACCCGTATTCAGAGAAACACTTTACTGTCTCACCACAGACATGATAAACCGTGTACTCTAGAGTGTTTGTCATAGTAATAATGTAGGAGCCACAAAAAACATCATTAAAACCCCCTTGTCACTTCAGCTAGAGCCTATTGAAAGTAGTCGAGATGCCGGTTAAAGTGTTCAGAATATGGTCTTATTTACCAGATCGGCAATCCGACACGGGGCGGCACAAACGCCACATGCTTACACACACACACATACACACACACACACACACACACACACACACATCATTCACACTCGTAGACCCGTTGGCCCCTGGTGGAAAAGAACGAAGCAAAAACACTAAAATATAAATAATAAAAGAAATTAAGTACTCAGTCTATTAGGGGAAAGAAAACGCGGGAGTAATGAGAAATCATAAAAAAAAAAAAAAAAAAAACGGGAATTACTGGCTGGAAAATAAGTTGAAACGCTTTGACGAAGAAAACGGATATGAAAAAAGGGGAAACTATAGGGAGATGATTAGTTCGATAGAAAAAAAAAGAAAAAAAAGAAAAATGGAGGTTCCGTAATTCGAAGGGAGATAATTGCCCGTTCATTAATGTCAATTCTGGAGAAAAGAATCCAGTTATGCTTTACTCCTGATCGCCTTCACGGAGTGTCACAAGAAACAACAAACAGAACAGCAAGAATATGAAAAAGTAAGACGACTACGAAAGGCCACTTGGTCCACACAAGGCAGGGCTGGAGCATTTGAAACTCTTTAGCTTATCTGTTTATTTATTTATTTTATTTATTTTTAACTTTTTATTTATTTATTTATTTATTTATTTATTTATTTATTTTTATTTTATTTTATTTTATTTATTTATTTATTTATTTTTTTTTTTTTTTTTTTGCCCCGAGAGAGGAAGACCCAATGGCAAAACAAATTAAGGATAAAAAGATATTGATTGCCTTTCCCATGACAAAAAGAAGAAGAAAAAGAAGAAGAAGAAGAAGAAGAAGGGAATACTAAAGAAGAGCCATTTCAGGTTTGGAGATCTCTTGAAACTCATCTCTACAACAAGATCAAGTCGTAGACAAAAGTAAATATAGATGTAGGGAAAAGAGTTCCAGAGTCTGCTTGTAAAGGGGGTTGAAAGGCTGGGGGCACTTCGCTCTTGCATTAAGGATGTGGACTTTTGCCGTCATCAACTATAAGTCTATCCAAGTTCCTCTTAAAAGAATCTAATGTCTGGGCACTTGCTCCGCTCTTGTGAAGTAAAGAGGATGAAAGAGTGAGGGTACTGATTCACTCTTCCATTAGGTAAGTGGACATCTGCCAACATTTATCCATCTTTCTCTTGAATCTACCTAATGTCTATTCATTTACTATATTTGTTCCATTCATTTACATTCCTATTTGTAAGCGATTTTTGGCTGTCTCCTCCTTAAATTCGATTTTGTATAGTTTACTCTGCCTGCTTCTGTGTTTCCTCCGTCGTATGACTTGAATTATTTCAAGAAGGAGGTTTCAAGACAAGTATTCTCTAAATTTGAATAATGTGTTGCCCTTGGCCGATGCCCCTCTTAAATAATAAACAAATAAATAGATAAAAAGTCTTACGCGTTCCAACTTGTAATAGAAACACACCCGTTGGCACATGGGAGCTTATGATAAACTGTATACTGCCTAATCGAAAGGTAATGAACCTTTATGCTTGTGTCATCTATGTGACTAATTGCACCATGTTACTCGAATTAACCCTCTGCTTTATCATCCCTAGCCGGTGACATCGCGGTGCTTGCGTCATATCCTTCTCTTGTTTCCTTCGTCTTCTCGACAATGGCTATTTTTTTTTTCACTATCTTTTTGTTGTTCTGCTTTGTTGTTGTTGTTGTTGTTGCTGTTGTTGTTTTCTTCTTCCTCTTCATTTTATTCTTCTTTTTCTTCTTGTTCTTGTTGTTCTTGTACTGGTACTTTTCTTTTTATTGTTCTTGTTATTTTTGTTTTCTTGTTCTTGTTCTTGTTCTCCTCCTCCTCCTCCTCCTCCTCCTCCTCCTCCTTGTTCTCCTCCTCCTCCTCCTCCTCCTCCTCTTTTCACAGTTCCCCAAGTACTCGTATCAGGGATTGGCGCCATGCACAAGCCCTCTCCACTTATTTCTGTCCATATCAGCTACCGTCCTTCCTATCCCTTAAGAAACGCTAGCCTGGCTCCTCTACAGTTGCCCAGAGCCACGTTACTTCAACCTTATCGTTTTTATAGCCCGTTCTCACTCCACCTCAGCACCACCCGTACCAAATGGCCCATAAAACCCTGACCTCATTGAAACTAACTCTTCCCTTTGATTAATCTACTCTCATAACTTTAGGTTTTTTCACTCCCAGCCTTGACGTTGCTACCAAATCGTCCCTCATAGTTTTGTTAGCACCTCAATGTTCTGTCCTAGCCATTCACAGTCCTCTCTCAGCCCTCATAGTCCTGTCCTAGTCACCCATAGTCCTATTCTTACCCTCACAGACCTGCTTCATTCAACCCTCACAGTTTTGTCCTTACCCTCACTCTCCCTACTTTCATAATCTTCAGCAAATTGTTCTTATAGTCTCACTCTCCCACTACACATTTTAGTAGGTCCCTTTCAATTATAGCTTCGCGTCCACTCCTCTTCAAACTCAGTAGCTCTCTGCCTGGTTGGGTTTTTCCACCTTCCTGTTACATGCACTGTCTCGAGAGGAGCAGCAAGACACCTCTAGAAATACATTAGCTGTCACCAGTTCGTTAACGTTTTCTACACTTTTTTTCTTTTTTTGGAGAGGGAGCGGCAATAAAGAGGGTTTGTAATAAAAAATCATCCTTCTTCGCCTGCTACAGTAATGAAATTTATCCAGGTCTAGTTGAGATACAGTAGAAGTAATCTTAACTTAATAGTTTCAATTATCTCAGTATCCCACTCCATGTCTTATCAAATTCTCATTAAAAGCAGAGTAAGAAAAGAGAGAAAAAATATATTCACATCTACTCCTTTTTATGCTAAACAAACGGCGCCATATGACCACGTTTCTCAAGGTCCATGGATCCATTAGTCACTCAATCTCAAAGAAATCTTCCCTGAACTTTATTTCGTATCTTATCAAATTCTCCTTCAAAAAGAAAGAAAAGGATAATAAAGTTTACATCTACTCTCTTTTATACACACAAGCTGCGCCATATGACCCCTTTTATGAAAGAGCATTAAATACAGTCAGTTGTCAGTCCCAAACAAATCCTGCCTCAGCTTTACTTCTTATCTTATCAAATTTTCCTTAAAACATAATGAAAGAAAAAATAAATCACATCTCCATTTTATGCCAAACAAGCGGCGGTACATGACCCGTGTCTGAAGGTGAACCAAATCCAGCCAGCCAGTCCTCGTAAACAAACACACTCAGCTTTACTCACGGGGTCAAAGAAGCTCCGGTCCTGCGACGTGATGATGAAGACATTGGTGGCTTTCTTGCACTCCTTGGGCCCCGCCTCCGCCACTTGGTCGAAGTACTCCAGCTGGATCACCCCGTTCGATTTGTCCCCCGCCTTGCTGTCCTCCTTCTCGTAGTAGTAGAGGCGCCCCTTGGACAGCACGCAGTACCGACGCTTCCACTGGGCGATGTACGGAAAACTGCGGCCGCTCAGCTTGGTCAGAAAGCCCGCCTTGTCCGCCTCCTTATGCTGGTTCGCCCCCGGGATATCCTGCCAAAGAAAAACAGCGGGTGAGCCTTATGGGGAAAGGAGAGTGTGTGTGTGTGTGTGTGTGTGTGTGTGTGTGTGTGTGTGTGTGTGTGTCCAGTTGTCTGTTTGTTTTGCCTTTCTGTCCGTTTGTGTCTGCCTGTGTGTTTGTATTTGTTTGTCTGCTTCTCTGTCCATCTGTTTGTCTGTGCATTCCTGTCTGTCTATCTATGTAGCTGTGCCGTACTGTATCTCTGTCTGTCTGTCTGCCTGTCAGCAATATACAAAGAAGGGATATTTATGTTCATCATCTTCTAATAATCGTATTTCACAGTTCATCTCTTATTGTTGAAAGATTTGCCAAAGGTTCAGCTCACACGGAGCGTCTTGAGGCAGAATGTCATGGTACTTTTTACTTTTATATTTTATAAACAAGGTGTTTTCTTTCGTTAAATAGTAGTGATGAATACTGAACTCAGCAGGTATATTTGATAGATGGATAAACTCTAAGTACAGAATTAACACTACTACTACTACTACTACTACTACTACTACTACTTTTTTTTTTTTTATGTAGGAAGGACACTGGCCAAGGGCAACAAAAATCTAATAAAAAAAAATGCCC
>NC_087154.1:7570000-7572500 GCF_035594125.1 Scylla paramamosain
GAATAAGAACTTGCTGATGTTTTGTTTGCATTATACACGAGTAAAGAGGAAGAAGAAGGAGAAGGAGGATAGTCAAGCTATTTGAGTCAATCTCTCTGATCTCACATATTGTCGTCGTTTTATTTACGTAACTTGCGAGAAGAAGGATTTGCTTATGTTTATATTTGTGCGTATAAAAGACAGCAACAGTAATAAGATTTAAAAAAATATTGATGTCAAGGCTCGTGTAGCTATTTTAATCTCTCTCTGTACTGCGTAGTGTCGTTCTGTTGTTGATGTAAGTCGTATATTTGTCGTATCTTTAATTAGATATCAAACGGTAACAATGAAAAGAAAAAAAAAAGATATTTGAAAATTTCCCTCTATGTACGTTTTGTCGTTGTGGTGTTCATGAAACTCGTGGATTGTGAAGATAGCAGCTTGGAGTATATGCCTTTTTTTTTATTTATATAACGGAATATATGCAAGAACAATAATTAAAGTTATATTAAACCTTTCTATTTAAACGTTTAAAACCTTCCCAAATAACGCAGTTTCACTGTGTTATTTCTGTAACTGGTAACGAAAAAAAATAACTTCCCCGTGTTCTTATCTCTTCGTATACCAGACAATAATAACAATAAGAAGAAAGTTTTTTGGGGGCAGATGTTTTAATTCCTCTCAAATACGAATCAACTTCTTGTTAATATTTTATTTTCGGGTTTCCATTTGTTTTTTCCCTATTGACTATGTAGAATTCCTCTTATACCCTTTCTAGAATCACAAAAACAACCCTTTAAACCTCAATAACTCCCACGAGAGCCTCTTGTAACAAGTCGAGGAAAAACACCGAAACGTTTGCGAACAAGTTGTCTGAAGAGATAAAGCATGTTGCCAGGGGTCAGACGGTGACACTCCCGAGACCAAAGCATCGAAAACAACTGCCACATGCGGGGTTCTTTTAATCACACACTACTCTGAGACATTTATCTTCATTATACAGCCGTTTTTAAACACTACGATATACTGGTTAGACATTGGAAAATCTACCCTTTTTCATCTTTGTCTTTTTTTTTTTTATAGACGCCTGTGAAGATCGTGTAGTCCCTTTACTTTTGTGACTTGTTGGATATTGCGTCACACGTTATCCTGGCATCAGTGAGGAGTGACGTTGCTGACTGCTGCTTTCCTTGTGGGTTTGGTATGTGCGTGCTGCGTGTATGAATGTACGTACAGTCTGCTTGATGGATGGCGTGCCTCCTTCTGACCTCCCTGACCTGTGTTAACTCTGCCTGATCTTTAGTGTGTGTGGAGAGAAGGGAATAAAAGAGAAAGAGAGAGAGAGAGAGAGAGAGAGAGAGAGAGAGAGAGAGAGAGAGAGAGAGAGAGAGAGAGAGAGAGAGAGAGAGAGAGAGAGAGAGAGAGAGAGAGAGAGAGAGATTTGGTATTACATGTCTTCTTTTCTTCTTTCTCTTCTTCTTATTTTTTTCCAGTCCTTGTTCTTCTTGTTCTTTTAATCTTCCTCATCTTATTTCTTGTTCTTAATGTCTGTGTTACATGATCTCCGTTTTTTCATTCCTTTTCGTTTGGTAAAAAGGGCCACAAAGACTCTTGAAATAAATAGATAAATAATTTTTGCTATACTCAACAATTTTTTTTTTTCTTTCTTTTACATCAGCAACGTCAGGTTAAGAATTTGAAAAACCCAGCACAAGCCGACTGAAAAAAAAAAAAAAAAAGGAAGAACATTCAAACAAGTCACAAAACCTCACCAAAGTGTGGCGAGAACAGAAGCGTGTAAACATGTGTTCTTGCATAACGCCACATTACACGGTGGTACCCTTGTGGCCACGCATCAGTAGTGTCGGGGTGAGACCGGCGAGGCAGGTGAGCCGGTGCGTAGGTGAAGAGTGACAGGTGTGAAGGTGCTGCTACCAGGACACTACAGTAATAGCTACGTGTAAACCAGCAACTACACACACACACACACACACACACACAGAGAGAGAGAGAGAGAGAGAGAGAGAGAGAGAGAGAGAGAGAGAGAGAGAGAGAGAGAGAGAGAGAGAGAGAGAGAGAGAGAGAGAGAGAGAGAGAGAGAGAGAGAGAGAGAGAGAGACACACAGAGAGAGAGAGAGAGAGAGAGAGAGAGAGAGATATTAGTAATCGTAAGTTGGTAATTCCCTGAAGTGTGTGTGAGCGTTCGCCACGTGATTATATTCAACTGTTTTCGTTTGATTATTTCCGTAATCTTGTTAAGAGCGCAGTGAGTAGGATTGAGCTTCAGTTTTGTCCAAAATTTAATCTTCGTTTCTGGTCTGTTTTATTGTTTGGGATATACTTACTGTCTGTAGCAATTTTCGGGCAGGTATTAAGGTATGATATTCATTGGTAATAACTCAGTATTACTCTCGTGGTTATAATGTGAATATCGAGTAGTTTTATTTTTTTCAGTAGCAGTTGCCCCTTAAAAGATACTCGTTTTCCTTATTTGTTTACGTTCCACAGCATTTTCGATGAG
>NC_087154.1:7577500-7595000 GCF_035594125.1 Scylla paramamosain
AGATTCATTGATGGAAAGATCGATAAATAGATGGATAGATAAGTAGATAGATAGATATGCGGGTTGATTGATAGACTGATTGATAGATAGATAGATGGATACACAGATAGATAGACAGATAAATTGCTTAATTGATAGATTGACTGATAGATAAATTGATTGAATGATTGCACTGTGAAGAAGAGGAAATAAGATACATACCACAAGAGAGAGAGAGAGAGAGAGAGAGAGAGAGAGAGAGAGAGAGAGAGAGAGAGAGAGAGAGAGAGAGAGAGAGAGAGAGAGAGAGAATCTGATATCGTTGTCTGCACTTTCTATAATCCTTTCTTCCTCATCTCTCTAATAATTCTCCTTTTTTCTCAGTCTCTCTCCTCTACTTCTATCCCTATTCTCCTGCATTTCTCTTTTACCTTTCCTATCACTTCCACTGTAGCTCTTTTTCTCATTTATCTTTCATTCCCTTCCTTTATCTACCTTACCATACCAACTCAATCTCCACCACTCCTCTCTACCGCTTCCCCAATCCCTTCTCTCTCTTTATCTCCCTCTCACTCTCTTTCCTCTACTACCTTTCTCCTCTCTGCCTCAATCCCAACTGAATCATCACCACTTCTCCCTCAACATCACTTTCATTTCTTCACTTACCGTCACGTTAAACAGGTTGGGCGAGAGCTTGAGTGAGAGGCGATAGACAGGATTGCCCTCTCCCAGCGTCCAGTGTTTGCTTGTCTTCTCATCCACCTCTAGTCTCTCCAACACGTCCTCGTCCTTTGCCTCCCCCGCCTCCTTAGACTTCGAGGACGAGGAGGAGGAGGTATAGGAGTTGATGGTGTGCCTCTTCCTCTCGCTGATCGCCTTCAGTTCACTCTCCAAGAAGTTGACAGTCTTGGAAACTTTGGTTGTGGTTGGCGGCGGCAGGTCTTCCTTTGCACACTTTGGGCTAAATGGGTCAACTCCCTCTGCCTCCTTTTCATCTTCTTGCTTCTCATTTTCCTTAGCCTCTTTCTTCGTTTCCTTCTGTTCCTTTTCCTCTTCCTTTGTAATTTCCTTCATTTCCTCCTCCTTTTCCTTGGTTTTCTTCTGGTCTTCATGGCTGTGTTTGCTCGTCATCTCCATCTCCTCCTCCTCCTTCACTATCACTTCCTCCTGTCTCTGTTCCTTATCATCCTTCCTCTCCTCCTCTTCCTTCTTTTCCTCGTCCTCTTCCTCGTCCTCTTTCTGCTTTTGTGGCTCGACCTCCTTCAGGGAATCAGCAGCGGAAGCCCCCTCATCATTTCTTCGGCTGTTTTCCTCCACCATGTCATGAGCCATTTTCTCTTCCTCTATCTCACTCTCCCTCTTCAGCGTGTTTTCCAGTAGCTCGTCCCTGCGTTCGTTCTCCAGGTTTTCTATCTCGGTCTCATCACAATCACAACCTTGCACTTCTTTGGCTTCATTTTCGCTCCCCTTACGTTCTTTCACCTTCATCTCATGTGTATCTTTCTCCTCCATTTCCGTTTCATCATCTATCTTTTTCTCTTTCTCCTCCTCCTCCTCATCATCTTTGTCTTTCTTTTCCACTATGTTAAGCGTCACTACAACGACCTCAGATGACGACTCCTCCTCCTCCTCGTCATCCTCCTCCTCCTCCTCCATGTTAGAATCGTCACGAGAGTTCGCTGTTCCCTCCGCAGGCTCATTTGAAGGACTATCCTCCGAGGAGCCTAGCAGGGAGTTTCTTGGGGCTTTCTGATCCTCGTCGGACTCTGATGATGAAACACTGAGCCTCCCTGGGGGTGTAGAGGCTCCTCCCGCCCCCGCACTCCTCCCAGGGGCGCCTCCGGGACCTTGCACTTCACACATGTTTTTTTTTTTTTATCTCTGCTTCTTTTTATCAGTATCGCCTCATGTGTCACGCTTCGCTTTCCTCACACTTTTCTTTTGGTTTCATTCATGTGTTTGCTGTCTCCTTAATTCCTGTTTTCCATTTAGTTTATAGTTATTTCCTTTATTTATTTTTCTTCACATCTGCATGAAAGACCTGCTGTTTTTTTTTTTGTTTTTTTTTGTTTAATGGGAAGATGAAGAAATGATCGTAATTAATCTTTGTTCGTATTATTTTTCTTTCATTCTTTTCTATGTTTATGGTCGTGATGGTGTTTGTTCGTTCGTTTCAGTGGTGGTGGTGGTGGTGGTGGTGGTGGTGGTGGGTGAGAGAGAGGGAGAGAGGGAGAGGGAGAGGTGGCGGGGAGTTACTAAGCAGTGCGTGACCTACACACACTCGCATCATGGCCTTCCCTCCTTCCCCTCCCTCCTCTCACAGCCTGCGCTAATCCCTTATACTTACACATCCTCCCTCCATTCACTCCCTCTCTCTCCCTGCCTCTCTCACTCTCCCTCCCTTTAACATTCCTCCCCTCCTCCTTCATCACCACTCCCTCCCTTACTCCCTCTTGCTCTCTCCGTTTCTTTTACTATCCCTCCCCCTCTCCCTGCCTCTCACCATTCCTCTCTCACTCTCCCTTCATCGCATTTCAAATCACGTTTTGTCACCAGCTCGATAAATAAACGACACACACACACACACACACACACACACACACACACACACACACACACACACACACACACACACACAACATCTTAAAAGATTACGAAATGTTACGTTTTAGCACCCACCTAGTGTTCCTCCTCCTCCTCCTTCTCCTCCTCCTCCTCCTCCTCCTCCTCCTCCTCCTCCTCTTCCCCCTTCTTCCCTTACGCAAAACCCACCTCCAGTCCTCCCGTTTATCTTTTTCTTTCCGTCGAGGTCTTCCCATAGTTCACAAAACACACCTCAGCGCCTTCACTCCTTCCCTCCCTTCCCTCCCGCGTCCCTCCCTCCATTCTTCCGCTTACCTTACCGCGAATTACTGACTGACGTATTATGAAAGGTTGGGGAAGGTTACATGTGTGTGTGTCTGTGTGTGTGTGTGTGTGTGTGTGGGAGTAGGGTACGGATTTGTGCACGGCAAAACACACACACACACACACACACACACACACACACACACACACACACACACATTTTCAAATAGTACATTACAAAGAGAGAGAGAGAGAGAGAGAGAGAGAGAGAGAGAGAGAGAGAGAGAGAGAGAGAGAGAGAGAGAGAGAGAGAGAGAGAGAGAGAGAGAGAGAGTTCGAACTGGTGTCTCCACGTATCGCAGGCAAATGCTGAGTCACTCCGCCACCAGACATTTAAATATTATTCTGAATTACTCCAGTTCTCTCTTGTAAGTTCTTCTCCTACTGGTCATCCCCACTATTTCTCAACCGGATTTAGGATTCTCCTTTGATATGCTACTCTTCCTCCACTTTCTCCCCCACGTCTTTTTTCTCCTTATGAATGTTCTCGTTCAACAAATTTTCCTTCTCCTCCTCTTATTACTACTACTACTACTACTACTGCTACTGCTACTACTACTACTGCCATCTCTGTTTTATTCTTATGTCTGTTAAGCCTCTTACTTTAGTACAAATTAGTGTTATTTATCTTACACACTCTCGTAAAGGCCAAGAAATGCGCTGCTCTTTGTTCTTTCATATTCTTTCCTGTCTCCTCCTCCTCCTCCTCCTCCTCCTCCTCCTCCTCCTCCTCCTCCTCCTCCTCCTCCTCCTCCTCCTCCTCCTCCTTCTCCTCCAATTACTCTCTTATATGGTATGAAATGATGCAATCTCTCTCTCTCTCTCTCTCTCTCTCTCTCTCTCTCTCTCTCTCTCTCTCTCTCTCTCTCTCTCTCTCTCTCTCTCTCTCTCTCTCTCTCTCTCTCAGACTGACATAACCTCCTCCTCCCTTTTCTCTCCCTTCCCTTCCCCAAAACTTTTGTATCCAGTTTCGTTGCAGCTGTTTCCTCCTTTCACTGTTCCTTCTTCTCCTTCTTCTACTTCCTTCTCTTTTTATTCCCTCACGCTCTCCTTCCCTCCTTCCCTCCTTCCCTTCCCTCCCTCCGCCACGCCCCCTTCCTTTAAAGAGATGTTGTGTAACCGTGTCAACGTTCCCACGACAACGTTCTCTTAACTTGAACGTTTCTTTGGTTGGTAAATAGGAACGTTTTTTTTTCTCTTTCCTCGTTTGTGTGTGCGTGTTTTTTCTCTCTCCTTATTATAGTTATCTGTTCACTTTTACTTTCCTGTATTAGTCTTTGTGGTTTGTTGGCGCGTGTGTGTGTGTGTGTGTGTGTGTGTGTGTGTGTGTGTGTGTGTGTGTGTGTGTGTGTGAGAGAGAGAGAGAGAGAGAGAGAGAGAGAGACCTGTTAAATCTCTCTCTCTCTCTCTCTCTCTCTCTCTCTCTCTCTCTCTCTCTCTCTCTCTCTCTCTCTCTCTCTCTCATCTGTGTTTACCGTCAACTGAAAATCTTGGATTCTCGTTTCTCTGTTTGCAGCAAAACTCGCGTTTCTCTTCAGATTATTACTATTATTAGTAGTAGTACTAGTAGTAGTAGTAGTGGTAGTAGTAGCAGTAGTAGTAGTCGTAGTAGTACTAGTAGTAGTAGTAGTAGTAGTAGTAGTAGTAGTAGTAGTAGTAGTAATAGTAGTAGTAGTAGTAGTAGTATCATTCAATTATTATTTTTATTATTATTATTATTATTATTATTGTTATTATTATTATTATTATTATTATTATTATTATTATTATTATTATTATTACTACTACTACTACTACTACTACTACTACTATTGCTACTACTATCGCTATTTTCTTATAACATGATTCTCCTTTTCGTTTCCTATTTTTCTTCCTTTCCGGTCTCCTCCTCTCCTTCCATCACTTATTTGTCCATCTCTCCATCCCATGCCACTCTCCGCGCCTCCTTTCTCCTCCACCTCTCATCTCCCTCCTTCTCCTTTCTCCTCCACCTCTCATCTCCCTCCTCTTCCTCCTCTCCTCCTCCCCCTCTTCCTCCACGCTTCAGCCTCTCCTCCAACTTTCTCCACTCTCCGACATCACGATCTCCCTCCTCATCACTATCACCTCCTCCTCCTCTTCCTCCTCCTCCTCCTCCTCCTCCTCCTCCTCTTCCTCCTCCTCCTCCTCCTCCTCTTCCTCCTCCTCCTTTGCCGCTGTTTGCTTCCTCAAAATACATACGTTTCTCATCTCCACCGGCTCCAGAATCTCTCTCTCTCTCTCTCTCTCTCTCTCTCTCTCTCTCTCTCTCTCTCTCTCTCTCTCTCTCTGCTAAAGTTTCATTCGTCCTGTGGCGCGTTTTTGCCCAGCTGGCCACATCTGGGGACTGTTGCTGGAGGGTCGCCGTGCAAACCCTTCAGGAGGTGCCTCTGTGCCCCTAAACAATCTCCCTTGCCGATGGTTGCCTCCTGCTACTCAGGGTTGGTTCACTGGTGTGCCTCATTGTTTTGTGATTGAGCGGTGTGGCACAAGTTAGGATGCTTTATTTGTTATTATATTTTTACCTGTAAGGGTCGTATGAAGTGTAAATATAAAGTAGGGTGTAGCTTTAGTACCGAATGTTTTATTTGTATTTTATCGATTTGTTTATTCTTTTGTTTAGTTTACGTTAGTTTAGCTTTATGTATTTATAATGGTTGTTTTAAAGAATAAGTATGGAAGTCAAGAATCGCTTTAGTGTCTTCTGTTACTTTACTGTTCCCAAGTGTTTCGTTCAAGGCCAGTTTTTTTTTATTTTATTATTATTTTTTTTTATCATTACGTTCACACCAAGCACGTTCGTGTGCTATTTCAAGGACGGCATCCCGGATCTGTTCTTGTTTACGTGTTGCTTTTTTTTTTATTAATTTTATTATTTCCTTTTAGTGTTCTACCTCCGGGATACGTATTTTGTCTAGCCTTCACCTCTAACTTTTTTTTTATTCATCTATTTATTTATTTTTTTTTTTTCCACTTTCCAAACTCTGATTTTTGTAGTAATTTTGGAATATTTCCGAAGCTCTGATTTTTTTAAATATTTTTTTATTATCTATTGTGATACATTTCATGAGCAAAGACATCACGCACACACACACACACACACACACACACACACACACACACACACACACACACACACACACACACACACACACACACACACACACACACACACACACACACTCCTTCATTCATATCACATCTGGAATTTAATTGAAAACTTCTTGTTCGGTCAAGTTCTATCTGGTATGAAAGTATAATCTAGTCTCTCTCTCTCTCTCTCTCTCTCTCTCTCTCTCTCTCTCTCTCTCTCTCTCTCTCTCTCTCTCTCTCTCTCTCTCTCTCTCTCTCTCTCTCTCTCTCCTTATAATCACCCTTTCTTCGTCGTTTCATTTCCTGCCTACTTCCTCTTTCTTCCTAATCCTCTCCCTCATTACTTTCCTCTTTCGTGTCCTATCAGTCCTAATCCTTCCTTCATCCATTCATTCATCCAGTCATTCATTACCTTCATCCGTCTCTCTCTCTCTCTCTCTCTCTCTCTCTCTCTCTCTCTCTCTCTCTCTCTCTCTCTCTCTCTCTCTCTCTCTCTCTCTCTCTCTCTCTCTCTCTCTCTCTCTCTCTCTCCAGTAACTTAAAAACCACATTACAGTCAAGCAACGGGTGACGAAAACAAGGCTACCAGACAAAATGCGGACGGCACCTTCACTCACTCAATGAACAATAACTCGCACTGCAAATACCAAACGAAATAGAGGCCATGTGGTGGGGAGGGAAAGGAGCTGCACACGTCAGTAACGGGACGCCTCGCCCAACACTGGGGAGGAAAGGCAGCAAATGAAGAGTAAAGAGTGTTACGTTTCACAAATAGTTGGTCATTGGTGGGAACAGTGACGTCATGTGTTGTATGTAGTTTGTTGTTATTGTTTGTTTGATGTTGTTGTTTATATTACTATTTGTTGTTGTTGTTGTTGTTGTTGTTGTTTTTATTATTATTATTATTATTATTATTATTATTATTATATTATTATTATTATTATTATTATTATTATTATTACTATTATTATTGTTATTGCTATTATTATTATTGGTGTATTTTTTTCGGATACTTGTACTTATTTTTCGTTTTTGCTCATATTTATTAGAATTTTTACAGTTTCTCAAGTGTAACATTTTCCATCACTAATTCCATCTAGGAGACGTTATATATTTTTCTTTAAATAATAGTTTAA
The DNA here is from genome assembly GCF_035594125.1 of Scylla paramamosain. NCBI lineage: Eukaryota > Metazoa > Arthropoda > Malacostraca > Decapoda > Portunidae > Scylla > Scylla paramamosain. Next base: position 7,584,634 of record NC_087154.1, read on the forward strand.
GACAGCTATTACTTCAAACATGAAATACCCTTGTAAACTCCTAAATCTTTCACTTAAACTTGTTAAAATTAGTTGAGATGGGAAGCCGAAACGTTTGAGAATGCGGTCCTAAGTCTTCATCCATTCTTGACCCTTTGACCGATGTGAATTCTACTTGGTAAATAAATTGTTGAGTTTTAGGTTTAGAGTAACAATTCCAAGACGCCTAACTTTACAATTTCAAGACACCACAGACAGCAACAGATGACAGAGTAGTGTAGTTCAAGTCTTCTAATGTATGTTCTTTTATTATGGATCCCCAGAATTGTATAAGGATATTCAAATGAAGCAACAACAACAAATACGTCATTCACAGCCGTTTCCGTGAGCACCGAGCTTCATATTACCAAAACCTTTATTTACTTAGCAAGACACAGGAGTACGCAGATTTTCAGTGGGACTTTTCTCTTTTCCACGTCTTTTTGTTCGCCTTGGCCAGAATCCCTCTTATATAACAAAAAAAAAAGAACGAACAGCCACGTATCTTAACAAAATAAAGGCTTTAGTCGGAACACAAAGTCAATACACATAAAGAAGAAAATAAAACATGAATACTTAATCAGAGCGAGCGGGAGCATCAGTCAGAATCAGCCAGTGTAAGTTACCTCAGAGTGTTATACCAAGTTCGCGTATCCTGAGGTGGAGAAATTAGCCACGCCAGACCTCACATGACAGAGCAGGGCAGAATTGTGGGATTAAATATTATCTCATTACCGCGATTACCAGGGACGTGAAAAAAGAGGTGACCGCTGTGTTGCTGCTTGTCAGGCGCAGGTATGAGGTGCAAGTATTAAAGGTGATCATCTCTGAGTCTCTTTACACAGGTAGGGAATGCATAGAGGAACAACAAGCAGCAATAAAGACTTGTTGGGTCCATACAAAGCTGTGTGAATAAGTGAATAGGTTCCGTAGGGCTTTGTGTTTCTCTCTCTCTCTCTCTCTCTCTCTCTCTCTCTCTCTCTCTCTCTCTCTCTCTCTCTCTCTCTCTCTCTCTCTCTCTCTCTCTCAACGACGCCTTTTCCTTCTGATTCTTTTCTTCAAACGCAACAAAAAATGCAGCTTAGAAGTACAGAGAGAGAGAGAGAGAGAGAGAGAGAGAGAGAGAGAGAGAGAGAGAGAGAGAGAGAGAGAGAGAGAGAGAGAGAGAGAGTTATTTCATCGGTATTTCTCTTCGTGTTGCAACTGGTCCATCAGATATTTCCTAGTGTTATATTTTCTCACCCACTTAAATATCTCTCTCTCTCTCTCTCTCTCTCTCTCTCTCTCTCTCTCTCTCTCTCTCTCTCTCTCTCTCTCTCTCTCTTCTCCTATTCCCTTCTTACTTCGCCTTTCATTCCTATTCCTTTCCTCGTTCCATTCGTCTTATTCTATCAATCCTTCATTCCTTCCTTCGTTCATTCATTTCATCCATGCTTCTTTCTTTCCTTCTTTCTTTTATTCATTTACTTCATCCCTCCTTTCATCTCTGTCATTTACTGCTCCATTTCTCTCTTTCATTCTCTTCCTCCTCTCTCTCTCTCATTCTTTCCCACGAACAAGACAAGACAAGAGTGTAAGTTACAGTGATTCATAAGATCCTGAGTAGGTACGTAAATCTGAAGGAGTCCATTACTCACCGCCTCTCACCACCACGGCCAATAATATTCATGTTTATCATTCGTCAAGCTTGTTTACTCATTCTTCCCCTGCCCGAGTGACTCATGAGCGTTGGATGAGCCTTTCAGGAGGTCACTTCACTTATTTGTGGTGACATGAATAAAATGAGTAAGTGGTGAGGTGTGTTAGTCATATCCTGGGAGAGTCTTTGTTGTGGTGTTTTTTTTTTATTTTTGTTTGTCTGTTTGTTTGTTTGTTTGTTTTGTTTTGTTAGTTTGTTAACATTGAAGTGTTTCCAGTTTATTCCTGTTGTGCTTTCTCTCTCTCTCTCTCTCTCTCTCTCTCTCTCTCTCTCTCTCTCTCTCTCTCTCTCTCTCTACCCCTTGCCCTTTCACTTCTTTCTTTCTCTTTCTTATGTACTTGTTATTTTTTTTCCCACCCATTTCCATTTCTTCTGTGTTCTTTTTGGTATGCGTATTAGACTCTCTCTCTCTCTCTCTCTCTCTCTCTCTCTCTCTCTCTCTCTCTCTCTCTCTCTCTCTCTCTCTCTCTCTCTCTCTCTCTCTCTCTCTCTCTCACTATTTACTGCATATTGTTCAAAGCTTCCTATCCCTTCCTCCTCCTCCTCCTCCTCCTCCTCCTCCTCCTCCTCCTCCTCCTCCCACTCACCCATTTAAGGTCCTTCAGCAATCACTAAATGGCTCTATTCTATTCTCTCCTTTCCCTTTCCCTCTTCTTATTCATCTCCCTTCCATCCACTCTCATCTCTTTATTTTCCCTGCTTCGTTACTCCTCTTCTCCTCCTCCTCTTCTTTCCTTTTCTCTTTCCTGTGTAATTGTGCGTTTCTCCCCACTCTTTTATTATGTTCTTTTTTTTTTTTTACTCCTCCTCCTCCTCCTCCTCCTCCTCCTCCTCCTCCTCCTCCTCCTCCTCCTCCTCCTCTTCCTCAAGCATAGCCACAGAAAACTATTTAGGCCAGAGAGGGAATGGCGACTGCACTCTCTCTCTCTCTCTCTCTCTCTCTCTCTCTCTCTCTCTCTCTCTCTCTCTCTCTCTCTCTCTCTCTCTCTCTCTCTCCCCATAAATTTTCATTCTGCATTTCAACGCTGTAATTCTCTCCTTCAAGTGAATGTGTCTATTGAGATGATAAATAGACGATTTGTCTCTCTCTCTCTCTCTCTCTCTCTCTCTCTCTCTCTCTCTCTCTCTCTCTCTCTCTCTCTCTCTCTCTCTCTCTCTCTCTCTCTCCTGTATCAATTACCATTAATGTCATATATATATTTTTTCTCTCCTAATCTCATTCTATATCCCTCCTCTCCCTCTCTCCTTCCTTCTCTCTCTCTCTCTCTCTCTCTCTCTCTCTCTCTCTCTCTCTCTCTCTCTCTCTCTCTCTCTCTCTCTCTCTCTCTCTCTCTCTCTCTCTCTCATCCTCCTCCTTCTGTTCTCCCTTCCATGTTGTTTCCCGGGCAGCCTTGCAGGAATCTAGTATGCAAATCCGTCTAATATTAGTTGTTTGAGCGCCCATCCCCTTGTTAAGTCAGTCTCTCTCTCTCTCTCTCTCTCTCTCTCTCTCTCTCTCTCTCTCTCTCTCTCTCTCTCTCTCTCTCACGATATTTCAGATTCTACGCAACTTTTTCTTGGTTTTCTTTTTATTATTTTATTATTCTATTATTATTTTATTCAGATACTTTATTCAAACTTATTGTTACTTAAACGTAAACATAAATAACTGGAATCTAAATATAACTAAGAAGAGAAAAAAACAAATAAACGGCAAATGTATATGTATTTGTGTAATGTATGTATGTTTATTGTATTTTTAAGAGTTGCCTTCAGTTTTGGAGTAATTAAGAATGAAAGCGTTATCATTTTGTTATATTTTCTTGTTCTTTTTCACTTTAATCTGTTTCTGATAACTCTGGTCGTTGTATCTCTCTCTCTCTCTCTCTCTCTCTCTCTCTCTCTCTCTCTCTCTCTCTCTCTCTCTCTCTCTCTCTCTGGACGTCGGATGTATCATATATATTACAATTTCCTCTTCCTCGCTGTTACTTCTTTCCTCCTTCCTTTGATATTTTTCTTCTCTTCTTCATTCCTTTTACCAATCCATCTTCTCTCGTACGTGACCTCATTATTTATTTTTTTTCGTTTCTTTTCTTTGTTATCCAGTCATCATCTTATCTGACCTTGTTTTCTTCCTTCCTTTTCCATTTTCTTTCCTTGTCTTTCCTTCTTTCTTTCTGTCCTTTTTTCTTTTCCTTCCTCTCCTTATTTCCTACATTCCTATCTATCTCCCTCCCTCCTTTCCCTTCCCTTCCCTTTGCTTCACCACATGTTTATTCAATGAGTTTGCGCTTCCTTGATAAATATTAAACTGGTTCAACGATTAGATGAAGAATTCTTTAATATGATACAGAACATTATTGCGCATTAATGTGTGTGTGTGTGTGTGTGTGTGTGTGTGTGTGTGTTAAGAGAGGATCGCGTAGCTTTTCCTCTTACTGTTGTTCTTCGTTCATCGTTATTTCTTTGTGTGAGTGTAAGAGTAACGCGGAATGGTGTGGAATTAGTGGTAATGCCAATGATAGTGATGATGATATTGATGGTAGTGGTGGTGGTGGTGGTGGTGGTGGTGGTGGTGAATGGTGGTGGTGGTTGTGGTGGTGGTAGTAGTAGTAGTAGTAGTAGCAGTAGTAGTAGTAGTAGTAAATGAATAATTAATGAAAAGAAGAACAAGAACAAGAAGAAAAAGAAAAGAACAAGAACAAGAAGAAAGGAAAAAAGTATAACAAAAACAAGGAAACAAGAACAAAACATGAAGAAAGGAAAAAAACAAAGAAAGTTTGTTGCTTTGGTTTGCACTGGATCAGCCATGAGAGAGAGAGAGAGAGAGAGAGAGAGAGAGAGAGAGAGAGAGAGAGAGAGAGAGAGAGAGAGAGAGAGAGAGAGAGAGAGATGGATTCGGTGCCAAATGCTTCTTCCTGTCTACTCCGCTATCAAGTTTCACCCTTTTTTTCACTACATGTCTTTCTCCCTTCGTTTCCTTTTTCCTCTCTTCCCTTCTTTCCGTCTTCCTCTCCTTCCTTTCTATTCTTCTCATCGTCTGTCCTTTCTGTCTTTTTTTCGTCTCCTTTTTTCCTTTATTTCTTTCCGTGTCATTTTCTGTACCATCTGTTTTCTTTCGTATCTCTTCTTCATTTCTTTATTTCCTTCCTTTCCTCTCCATCTTTGCCTTCTTTTTTTCCTTCTTTTCCTCCCTTCTCTCCGCTGTACTTTTTCCCCTACTTTATCATTCTTTTCTCTTCATTACTTCCGTCCACACTGCTTTTTTCTTAATTTCCTAGTTGGAAAACTCTCTCTCTCTCTCTCTCTCTCTCTCTCTCTCTCTCTCTCTCTCTCTCTCTCTCTCTCTCTCTCTCTCTGGAATATTTTGAGCTGAAACGTGATTCTGATGCGTAGGACTTTATATAACGACACCAAATAAATAAATAAATAAATAAATAAATAACACGAAGCCGAAACACGCAATGAAAATAAATAGGGAAACGGTCTAAATTCTACTACTACTACTACTACTACTACTACTACTACTATCGTGAATTTCAGTCCCAAATACGAGTTATTTCATTTTTTCTTCCCCCTGGTTGCCTTAATCGTGACCAGCGGCGGTGTGTCGGTCTGCGTGTGTGTGTGTGTGTGTTGGTGTGGCGGTCGAGGGAGGGCGGCACGGTGCGGCACGGAAGGTGGTTGGCTGGTCGCTTGGTCGGTGAAAGGAGCGTGTCTGACCTGCCATCACCACCACCACCACCACCACCACCACCACCACCACAGTTACGAGCCACTGTTCTCCGGTCACCGTTGTTCAGTACTGTTTTATCTCATTTCATTCATTTATTTTCTTACATCAAGGGAAAATATTTAATGTTTATCTGTTTATGAACTTATTTTACTTCCTAGTTTTGTTATTCTATGTTATCTTCTTTGATTTTATTCATTCTTTTTATTTTCTTTGCTGAGCGCTGTCACCATCATCACTACTGTTCACTATTATCATCACACTCACTCACGTAACCACTACTATTAATCACTATCGCGACTCTTCCCTTACACCAATCATGTTCACTCATTTCATCACTACCACTGCCAGAGCTCACTGCAGTCAACGCTACAAATCGTCACCGTCACTACTATGCACCACTAGCGTCATCATTACTCATTCTCATTGTCACCACTACCCATTGTCATTACTCACCACCACCACCACCAGCAACAACAACAGCAACAACAACAACAACAACGCTATTATCCTCCTACGACCTCTTTCACCATTTCCTCCGCATATCAACACTAACACTTGCATAATCACAAACACTCACTTCCGATTGCAACAACAACAACAACAATAACAACGATATAGTACCACCAATATCACTACAGTTACTATTACTACTACTACTACTACTACTACTACTACTACTATCACTTCCTCCACTACCAAAAACAATAACAAATACAATAAACAAACAGCAGTAACAGGAGTACTTCTATAGTTGCTAAGCCCTTTTCGTCAGGCACTGCTATCGCCTTCAGTAACAGCTGTGAGATGGAACCAAGACACATGACACAAGATACATGAAGAAAACACGAGCAACATCAATGATACAGTGATACCTTGCTAACTACACACTTATTTATTCGCTTTTGTATCTTTCGTGTATTATTTTCTTCGTCTGTTTATTATATCCCCTTTTTTTTATTTAATTACTTTTCTTAGCTTAATATTTCTTTCTCCTATTTTTTTTTCATATTAACTTCTTCCTTCTTTCCTTCCTTCCTTTATTCATTCATTCATCTATTCATCCTTTCATTCCAGTCAAAATCTTCCTTTCTGTCATCTAATCCTCTCTCTCTCTCTCTCTCTCTCTCTCTCTCTCTCTCTCTCTCTCTCTCTCTCTCTCTCTCTCTCTCTCTCTCTCTCTCTCTCTCTCTCTCTCTCTCTCATTTCCATCTATCCTCTTTCTTGATCCTCTCCATCTTTTGTCCTAATCCTTTGCTACCTTCCTCACATTCCCGCTCCATTTCTTCCTAATACTCTCCATTTAGTTCTTATTCTCTTGCCTTTCCTTCTTCCCTTCTTTTATTTTCCATCCTTTCTTTTTTTTACTCCTTCAGTGCTGTTTTCCTTCTCAGTACATCAATACTTCTCCTCCTCCCCCTCCTCCTCCTCCTTCGCCTCCTCCTCCTTCGTCTCCTCCTTCTACGCACAGGTGTCACAATGTTTACTTCCTCGTTATTATTCTTATCTCCTTCCCCTTCCTTGTTCGTTATCTCGTCGGCGTCTAAAAAGAGGAATTGAGTTTGACACCTGTATTTTTTTTTTTTGTTATGTCTCTTATCAGTGCAGTTGACATGGAGCGGTGACACGAGAGAGAGAGAGAGAGAGAGAGAGAGAGAGAGAGAGAGAGAGAGAGAGAGAGAGAGAGAGAGAGAGAGAGAGAGAGAGAGAGGAGGGAAGGACTCAGGAGTAGGAAGCTCTGAACCACTTCCTCATCTCTTGTCTGACCTGGCGGTTCCACTTCACTATTTCACCACCACGGTCACCACCACCACCACCATCATCATCATCATCACCACTGTCACTACCACTGTTGTTGCTACTGCCGCTCTTAGTACTGCTATCTTCACCACCATAGCAACCATCACTGTTTACACTTCTCTGTGATCACCATCTTTGTTTATCTTCATCGTTGTCATCACCATCACCCTTGTCATCATCACTACTGTCACTGTTTTTACATCTAGTATTACCGTGTCCAATTTTCAGATTTTTTATTTTTATTTAACCTATCACCATTTTTGTCATTATTATCACTGGCATCACTGTTGCTGTTACCGTTGTCATCACTATCACCACCATCATCACTGTCTTTCCCATCACCACTGTTACCATTATCACTGTCTTCGCCACTACCACCACCACCACCACCACTGTTCACTTCCAAGTTATATAAACAAAATTCATCTCAGCCTCGTCTTCCCCCCCTCTTTCTTCCCTTTTCTTGCTTATTCTTCTTCCTCTTCCTTTTGTTTATTTCCCTCGTTTTCCTCCTCGTTTTCCTCCACCTAGAAGGGTCACACGTTTCTACCACAGAAATAAACACTGCACACACACACACACGCGCACACACACACACACACACACACACACACACACACACACACACACACACACACACACACACACACACACACACACTGACATCACACACACCACTTCAATGCACCTTCATCACCACCACCACCACCATCACCACCACCACACTTGAACACGTCACTGTATTTCGACCAACACTTGCACTGCACCACCACCTGCACCACCACCTCCACCACCACCTCCACCACCACCACCACTGCACTACTTTCCGTCAGTACACTTTCTGGTGCACGCCTCGATTGTCAACTGGAGCTCTGGGGGACCAAGTAAGAGGGAGGAAACAGAGAGAGAGAGGGAGAGAGGGAGGAAAAAAAAAAGAATAAAGGAGGGGAAAAAAGCAGACCAGCTGACTCAACCCCGCTGCCTCACGGTCCACTGTGACTCAGACCTTCAGTCGCAGTGGTGGGAAAAAAAAAATGTGGTTGGTTGGAAGAGGAGGAGGAGAAGGAGGAGGAGGAGGAGGAGGACTGTACCAAAACATCCACACAACCACACACTCCACGTAACACTGACTTCCTGCTCTTCCTCCTCCTCCTTCTCCTCCTCCTCCTCCCTCCTCCTCTCCCCCACTCCTCCCCTCCCCTCTGTAGTCATCACTCCCACCTACCACTACTATCTCTTCCTCCTCCTCCTCCTCCTCCTCCTCCTCCTCCTCTTCCTCCTCCGCCGCCTTTTCCTCCTAACCTTATCACTTCCCCACACTACATTCCCTTGCATACGTACTCTCCCCTCCCCCTCCTCTCTCTCTCTCTCTCTCTCTCTCTCTCTCTCTCTCTCTCTCTCTCTCTCTCTCTCTCTCTCTCTCTCTCTCTCTACACATGTTCCGCTAACCCGGTTTTCAGTTCGTTTTTCACTCCTCTCTCCCCTTCCTTCTTTCTCTCTTTATTCCCTTTCCTTACACAGCTCCTCTCTTTTCCTTCCTCTTCCCCTATCCTCTCCTCCGCCACTCCCTTTTACCCGCGCCTTCTTTACCCTACTTCCTGCCACACACACACACACACACACACACACACACACACACACACACACACACACACACACACACACACACACACACACACACTCTCTCTCTCTCTCTCTCTCTCTCTCTCTCTCTCTCTCTCTCTCTCTCTCTCTCTCTCTCTCTCTCTCTCTCTCTCTCTCTCTCTCTCTCTCATTAACAACGTGTAGTCGATTTGCATAATCTCTCCTCACGCACCTTCATTTTGTTTGCGTGATTGTTTGTTTGTTTGTGTGTTTTTATGCAAGGTCATGTGTTGTTGTGTTGTGTTAGTCGTACGTGATCGCTGTGTCTGTTTGTCCGTTCATTTTCTTTTTTTTTTTTAATACTTGTTTGTTTTCATGGAGGTTCACGTTATTATGTGGTGTTAGTCATGTGTAATTCTCTCTCTCTCTCTCTCTCTCTCTCTCTCTCTCTCTCTCTCTCTCTCTCTCTCTCTCTCTCTCTCTCTCTCTCTCTCTCTCTCTCTCTCTCTCAGGTGTGTCTCTTCCTACCTCCTCCTCCCTTAAGCAGACCTACAGGTGGGCACGCTGCTAATTACTCTTTTAATCAAGGTGTGTAGGTGCGAGGCAGAGGTGGCTGTGACCTACATCAGAATACCTGCTCTCTCTCTCTCTCTCTCTCTCTCTCTCTCTCTCTCTCTCTCTCTCTCTCTCTCTCTCTCTCTCTCTCTCTCTCTCTCTCTCTCACGAATGTGCACAGGGAACCAGGTCAAGTTGGGAAATTAAATATAATGCACCATCTCTCTTTCTCTCTCTTTAAATTTTTGGTTGGTTCATTATTGTATCATCGTCTGGTGGTGCTAATGTATGTTATGTATTTTTTGTGTGTCTGTATAGAGTTATGTATCCACTGTAATGAAATACGTAATATTCAGTGTGGTATAAAGCTCTTGCATTGTGTTGTTGGTATTTCCCAGCCTTCCTCCGTCTGCCTGTTTGTCTCTGCTTTCTTACACTCTTCTCTCTCTCTCTCTCTCTCTCTCTCTCTCTCTCTCTCTCTCTCTCTCTCTCTCTCTCTCTCTCTCTCTCTCTCTCAGTCCTCCTCTCCTTGTTTTCATATCCTCCCCCTAAACCTTCCTCTCTTTCTTTCTTTTTTTCTTTTAATTCTATCGTGACCATCTTCCTCATGCATCTATTCTTCCCTCTGTCCACCATCTTTTATTCACTGCTTCATTCGTTCCCATGCTTGTTTTCATTCACTGTTATTCACCGTAGTTCCATCTGCCCCTTTTCCTTCCTTTCCCTCTCTCTTTTAACCCGCCTCTGTTACCCCGTTCTTCCTTTCCACAAATCCTTCCTCTCTCCCTCTATTTCCTCTCTCCTTCCTTTCCGTCCATTTCCAACCTCTCTCTTACTCTCTCATTCCCTTCCCTAGCCTCCTATTCTTTCCTCTCTCCCTCTCCCTCCTCATCCATGCCCACCCTCTCTTACTCTCCTTCCTTTGCCCCACCCTCTCATGTCCTTCCTCTCTCCTTCTCAGTCCTCCCCCATCCACTTCTTCCCCTGCCTGCCTCCCTC
>NC_087154.1:7597500-7602500 GCF_035594125.1 Scylla paramamosain
AAACGTTTTCTTTCTCACCACGACTATTTCTATAATGTAGAAATCTTGTCTATCTGTCACTGGAACGAAAAAAATAAATAAATAAATAAATAAAATAAATCAAATTAACTCAGGTACCTTCAAGTAGAGCCTTTGAAATGTAGTGAAGTTGCGGCGCAGAAGTGTTTCAGAATTTGGTCCATTGCTGTATTTAACCCTGTTGTTTCCTCTGGCTTAGCATTGTGTGACCTCTCTGCTTGCTGCGCCTGTCAGTCTAATATGTTCTTCTCTTTGTCAAGCTCTCAGTAGGACATAATTATGGACTCATAATGTAAAGGAGAAGTTACAGAGCTTGTCTATATTGGAAGCCTCCGATAAAGCACTACAGTATTGTTGTAGGAAGAAATGAAAATATGCTGATCTGGATTTTTCTTATCCGTAGCAAAATCTAAATCTTACTTTCTTTCTTTTTTTTTTATATTCTTAGATCGTTTATAAGCATGTGTGTGTGTGTGTGTGTGTGTGTGTGTGTGTGTGTGTGTGTTGAACGTAAACGAAAATATAGTGATCTTGATTTTTCCTATTCGTAGCAAAAACTGAGTCTTTCTTTTTAATTTTTAGATAATTTATAAGCTTTTTTTTTTTGTAATCCAGTGACCACCAATGGCACTGCAACACTTGTTCCTCCATCTGACCAACCCTAGACAAACATAACTGCAGGCACTGGAAGAAAAACCTTGCACTACTCGACCACTCACTTCCCTGTCTGTGCATGGTGTCTTTAAACTACACTCCAGACACGCACCAGACTATTCTGCCAGCCTTGAGGGGAAGTTACAGCTGTTACAGGGTTAAGTAGGCGAGATTAAATGAGGAGAAATAAAAATATGCCACCTCCTTCCTTGCAGTAATTCATCTCTTCCCTTGCAGCTACCAGAATGGAGCTGAAATTTCAATGCGAGCAACAAGCCAACAAGCACTCATAACACTGGGACAGCTGGTTTTGTTTACCCTCGCGGCGTGCCTCCTGATCCACGGCAGGCCACTAATACTATCTCCCTGTAAGATTTGACCACGTACTAGTTCTCTCGTCTGGACTATTTTCAAAGGCCACACACACACACACACACACACACACACACACACACACACACACACACACACACACGTTCAGGTTCTCATGGTTATTTCCTCATTGGTGGTGTTGAATTAATTAATGTTAATCTATCACCTGAGTCACAAAAATATCCATGAAATCTTTAATAACTTTTCCTTGAAGAGCCTGCAAGAATTAGTAGAGGTAAGACACTAAAACGTTTGAGAATGACAACGATAAGAGAGACGCAAAGGTACAAAGCTCGTGGCTGTGATGAACGTGTGTGTGTGTGTGTGTGTGTGTGTGTGTGTGTGTGTGTGTGTGTGTGTGTGTGTGTGTGTGTGTGTGTGTTATCTCCGCCATGATAAAGAGACAGCAGGGTCGTGTTACTTGTTGCATTCGTAATATGTAACCACCGTTGAGTCAGGACTGAATATAAGTGAGGCCATAATTATGACTCTAAATAAATATAGCGAGGGAATGGGCAATAGAGGAGCTTCTTAACAGAGAACACGAAGTAGTTAGATGAAAGTTAATGTAAACTGTACTAACACACTGCAGGCTGATGTGTGTAGGGTTACTTTTGCGTTCTTGGTATTGTGTATTTATTTTCTGTTCGTTCTCGTGCTCCTCTTCCTCCTCCTAGATAGACAGACAGACAGACAGACAAAATTGTACTACCACACTGAATCCTGATGTGTGGTAAGTTATTTTTCCATTCTTGGTGTTCTCTTTATTCATTTTCTGTTCTTTCTCGTCCTCCCCTTCCTAGACAGACAGACAGACAGGCAGGCAGGCAGGCAGACAGACAAAGAAGAATGGCTGGCGTGGTGCAAGAATGAGATAAACATGAGCATCGTCTTATGTGAGGAACTGTTAAGAGGGAAAGCTTCTGAATCCTTTTTGCTGTGATGAAGCAGAGAGAGAGAGAGAGAGAGAGAGAGAGAGAGAGAGAGAGAGAGAGAGAGAGAAATTATGTATGTATGATTTCATCCGGGCAAACGAAGCGATATCATCCTCATTAACACACACACACACACACACACACACACACACACACACACACACACACACACACACACACACCACCACCACCACCACCACCACTTTCATCGCTGCTGCCGTCATAACCTTATCATAGTCAGTCGGCTTAACTCAATCAAGATGAGGTTAAAGCCAAGGATAAGTTACTGCCATGAAACCGGAACTGTCAGGGCGCCCAGATTCGGTTACGCCCCTTGTGTGTATGTGTGTATGTGTGTGTAAGAGGAGACTAAGGAGAGAGAGAGAGAGAGAGAGAGAGAGAGAGAGAGAGAGAGAGAGAGAGAGAGAGAGAGAGAGAGAGAGAGAGAGAGAGAGATGTTTTCGCTCTTTTTATAATGTCAACAAACAGTTATTTTACATTTACTATCTTGAACTACGCTCCTTCATTTTCAGTAACTGCGTGTTGAGCTTGTTGGGAGACGTGTTACGACGAGAAGAGGAGGAGGAGGAAAAGCAGTAATGGTAGAGGAGGAGATGAGAAAGGAGAAGGAAAAAAACGAAGGACTAAAGATTCTCAGTGAAGAAGAAAATATTACAATGATAAAAAAGCTAAATTATCTCGAAACGAGAGAGAGAGAGAGAGAGAGAGAGAGAGAGAGAGAGAGAGAGAGAGAGAGAGAGAGAGAGAGAAATGACGTGGGCGTGGCGAAAGAATTAAGTAAATATGAGCATCACTTTATGTGCGAATGTGTTTAAGAAAGAAATCTTGAAATAATCTTGTCATGCTGAATGCAAGAGAGAGAGAGAGAGAGAGAGAGAGAGAGAGAGAGAGAGAGAGAGAGAGAGAGAGAGAGAGAGAGAGAGACCACCACAACCACAACAAACTAAACGATACCCATAGAATAATTCAAAGTCAAAAGCAGCAACGTTAGCGATCACCGTCTGACAAACGTTTCCTCACCACGCCACTCCCTCTCTCCTCCACCCAACAAACGTTCACACTTCACATTACCGGAACTACCACACTGCCTTCTGTCCCTCTCCCTCTCTCTCTCTCTCCCTCTCCCCGCCGCTCTTTCTGCACAAACGTTCCACTTTCCACGCAGTCTAGACGCACTAACGGGGTCACGCAAAACCCACCTTTCCTTTCACCGATTCTATTGCCACTATTGCACCTTTTCCTCTTCCGCCGCCTCCTCCTCCTCCTCCTCCTCCTCCTCCTCCTCCTCCTCCTCCTCCTCCTCCTCCTCCTCCACCTACACTCTTCCTTTTTCCTGCCCTTATGTCTCCCCCTTTCCATCTCCAAAACGCGCTGACAGGCACAGTATAGCACAGGAAAGAAGGTGTGTGGTGTGCAAGGTCTTATACTGGGAAGGGGAGGCGATGCGAAGAAAGATGACGTAAGAAAGCGAGATTGTGTGGGGTGGTGGGGGAATGAGAGAGAGAGAGAGAGAGAGAGAGAGAGAGAGAGAGAGAGAGAGAGAGAGAGAGAGAGAGAGAGAGAGTTAAAAAGCACCTCTCCTCCATGCTTCCACTCACAACAGTCACTGTGTTTATTGATGCTCTCTCTCTCTCTCTCTCTCTCTCTCTCTCTCTCTCTCTCTCTCTCTCTCTCTCTCTCTCTCTCTCTCTCTCCGCTTATAACACCAAGAAAATGACCAACAGGGTAACACACAAACAGACAGGCAGACAGACAATCCCAACGAAATGGTAAAGAAAAAGGGTGAAACAAATAAATGAACGGAATTATTGAATCTAGTCAGGCGCGGAGAGGTATGTGCGAAGTGCAGGTGTGTACGAGTATGTGTGTGTGTGTGTGTGTGTGTGTGTGTGTGTGTGTGTGTGTGTGTGTGTGTGTGTGTGTGTGTGAATCACGGGGTGGAGATGCCAGGAAGGTTCCGACGTGTGACGGTTCCTGGGAGTGTAAGGGGAGAGTGGGAGAGAGAGAGGTGTAGGTTACAAGGGAGAGGAGGAGAAAGAAGAAGAGGAGGAGGAGGAGGAGGAGGAGGAGGAGGAGAGAGTGAGTCAGGGTCATTGTAGATTGTTGAGTGTGGCTACGGAGAACGAATCTTTGGTCTTCCCTTCTTTCTTTCCCCCTTCCTCTTTTTTTTTCCCTCCCTTCATTCATCTGTCTTTCTTTCTTCTCTTCTTTCCTTCCTTTACACACTCAGACAGCCAAGTGATGACCTCAAGGTATGTTGCTGTTTGGTCTTCCTTTGTATTCCTTTGTGTTGCTTTTTTTTTTTTTCTGTTCTCTTCCTCCCTCCCTCCTCTCAATCCCTCCTTTCTTCTCTTCTTTCCCTCCCCTTCTCCATCTATCGTTCTTTTTTTCTTCTCTCTCCTTCATCCTCCTACTCTTTCTACTTAACTTCCCGTCGTTTCTCTCTCCTTCTTTCCCTCTTTGTCTTCCTCTCCTTCCTTTCTTCCCATCCTCTCTCCCTCCTCCTCTATATTTCCCGGCCACCTTTCTTTCCTTACTTCTATCGCTTCTTTTTTTCTTTCCCACCTTCCTTATGCACGCTCCTTCGCTTCTTCCTTCTTTCTTTTGCTCTCTCCCTTCCCCTTCTTCTCTCTCCCTGATTTGTTATTTCTCATGCTTCCTTATCCCGTTCCTCCTCTTCCTCCTCCTCCTCCTCCTCCTCCTCCTCCTCCTCCTCTTCCTCTTCTTCTTCTCTCCCACCCTTCTCCCCTCCTTCCTTCCTTCACTTGGTATTCTTGTCATGCATTTTCCTTCAGTGCTTCATTCCTTCGTTCCTTCATGGTGTAGGAATGTATGTCTTTTTTTTTCTTTTTTTCTTTTTTGTTTGTACGTGTGTGTGTGTGTTTTGTTTTCTTTCCTTCCTTTTTTTTTCTTTTCCTTTTAAACCTCAACAACGTACAAGATTGTGAAAATTAGCGTGTGGGGAGTTGAGGAAGGGAAGGCACGAGCTGGCAGTGTTTG
>NC_087154.1:7605000-7612500 GCF_035594125.1 Scylla paramamosain
TGTGTGTGTGTGTGTGTGTGTGTGTGTGTGTGTGTGTGTGTGTGTGTGTTATGCCTGCGTCCCCCACTTGTTGAGTTTGGCTGCGGTGGAGGCGAGGAAGTAGAAGAGGAGAGGAGGAGGAAGAAGAGAAAGAAAATGAAGATTGGAAAAGGTAGAAAGAGAAAAAAGGCAGCCGAAAAAAAAGAAAGAGAAGGAGGAAGAGGAGAATGAATAAGAAGAAAAAGAAGAGGAGGAGGAGGAGGAGGAGAGTGGGAGCAGGAAATCAGGGGTGAGGTGGCACTGAGAGGGTCAGGTCAAGAGGGATTGACTGACTCTCTCTCTCTCTCTCTCTCTCTCTCTCTCTCTCTCTCTCTCTCTCTCTCTCTCTCTCTCTCTCTCTCGGTCGCATCCTGAAACGATTTGCTTTCTCACCACTACTATTTTCAAAAACTACAGAGATGATTTGCCAAGTTCTCGAGACTGTTTCTCCTCTTAATAATTTATAAATGATGTTATTCTGTCACTATAACCGTAATAACACTCTTAAAAACCTGTGTAACTTCAACTGTAGTCTTTTCAGTATAGTGGAGGTGCGGCGCAGAATATGACTTCTGAATATGGTCTCTCTCTCTCTCTCTCTCTCTCTCTCTCTCTCTCTCTCTCTCTCTCTCTCTCTCTCTCTCTCTCTTACTTGCCTATACGTAAACTTGATCTGATATACTTTTATTCACAGATGACCGTCCCTCCATACATATACCGCCCTGTTGTTGCGCATGGAAAGACTCTCAGTGCAGGTAAATGTGACATCTACTTACAGAATTCAGTAGAGTATGGTGTGTCTGCTCAGGCATGATGGATACACTGCCTTGATATAATGAACATCGCAACGGGACGCACACAGGACCCCAAGGTGTATCAGTGGTAACATTTTCTTTAAAGATTATGTAAATACAGTTAAGGGCACCGTGTTTACAAACTTGCTGTCGCGTCTTTGCTGCATTTAATCTCACTAATGCAGGAGTTTACCAGTAACAGCATTTTTTTTTTTGCTCTCTCTCCCTCTTTTATTGGTAAACTCTGGAAACGCTTGTTTTTTTTTTTTTTTTTTTTTTTTTTTTTTTCCTTTCCATGACGTGAACCGCTTCAAGTGAGGATTATCGGGACATCTTTAGAAGTAAATTGCCTCTTTTTTTTTTTTTTTTTTTTTTTGCCAATTAGCGGGCTTTCATTTTTCTTATCTTTTTATCGTGTCTTAGGTCAACTTCTTACACCCACAAAAAAGAAAAAAAAGTCTTAAATGGACCATTTTAAAAAGATGGATTGACGGAAGTTGCAAGTATTTCCATCATACCAGTGATAGTTTAACAAGAATTATGCACAATCACTGACAAAAAGCATCAATGAAAACCTGACTAATCCTCATTACGGTCTTTGAATAGCGGTAACGAGAGCTCACGGCGTTGCAAAGTACCGATCAAAATATTCCGACAAACTGGCCGTGAAAACAGTAGAACAAGAAGCACCTATTTAGACACACGTGATATGTTTAGGTTACGGAATAAATAAAGAAAAGAATGAGAAAAAATAAACTAAAACGTTGTGATACTTAAACTTTTGACGTGAATACAGACAGACTCATACTTTCTTCAACAAAAAGACTCGTACAAGGTAGAAGAGATATTGTCTTCTCCAAAAATATCGTAATCTTAAAACTCTCCATTTTATGTCATCCCTACCACCATATCTCTTTACTCCCATCTCCCTCCCTCTTTCCTTCGCTCAGCTCTCATAACTCTCTCTCTCTCTCTCTCTCTCTCTCTCTCTCTCTCTCTCTCTCTCTCTCTCTCTCTCTCTCTCTCTCTCTCTCTCTCTCTGATCGCATACTGAAACGCTCTGCTTTCTCACCACTGTTATTTTCAAAGGCTACAGAGATGATTAGCCAGGTTCTCAAGACTGCTTATCCTCTTAATAATGTATAAATTATGTTATTCTGTCACTAGAACCATAAAAATACCCCGAAAAACCCGTGTAACTTCAATTGTAGCCTTCTATATATAGTGGTGCGGCGCAGAAGTGTTTCAGAATATGGATCTCTCTCTCTCTCTCTCTCTCTCTCTCTCTCTCTCTCTCTCTCTCTCTCTCTCTCTCTCTCTCTCTCTCTCTCTCTCTCTCTCTCTCTCTCTCTCTCTCTGTTGTTGTGCTCTCACCGGAAGCTCCAGACAGATAAGAGGAGCCACACGTCTTGTTTATAATGCTGTCCATCTCCTCGGCCTCCTTATCAGCTTCCCTCGTACCCATGTGTCGCGCCCCGCCTCTCTTCCTCTCCCTCATCCCTTCCCTCTCGCGCCCCCGTTACCTGTCCTTTAACTCTTTCTCCCTTAGTATCTCATCTCATTCCCTCCCTCCCTTCATTTCTCCCTTCCTTCCTCTCTCCTTTTCTTATTTTGGTTTTTCTCTTATCTTTTTCCCCGTTTTTTTTTTTTTTCGTTTTCATGTTGTTTCGTAAGTTCTCTCCTTATTTTTTTTTAATTCTCCATTTCTCTCTTCCTCCTATTCTTACTCCTCTTAATTTTTCTCTTCCTATTTTTCTTGGTTTTCTTTTTTCTTTTTTTCTTTTTTGTCATGATTTCCCTCCTTACAGATTTTCTCGTTTTTTTTTTTTTCATTTTCGTATTTCTCTTAATCTTTATCTACTATTTTTCTTCATTTTCTTTTTTTTTTTTAATCGTGATGTTTCATAATTTTTCTCTTTACAGTTTTTCGCTTTTTTTCCTCTCCCTAGTCTGTGTTTTTCTTTTCTCTTTCTCTTTCCTTCCTCCTTTTTTTTCCTTTACTTTCTCTGACTATCTCCTGTCTTCCCTTTCTCCTTTCTTCCTTATTTGTTTGGCCAACAGTATTGTTTTTCCTTTTACTCTTTCTCTCTCTTCCTATCTATCTATCTATCCATTGATTTCCATCTATATCGCTTTGGGTTTTCCTCTCCCTGCTTTCTTTCAGCTTTCTCTTTACACAAAACTCTCTCTCTCTCTCTCTCTCTCTCTCTCTCTCTCTCTCTCTCTCTCTCTCTCTCTCTCTCTCTCTCTCTCTCTCTCTCTCTCTCTCTTCCCCCGTCAGCCATAGCCAATAATTACTTTCACTCAGCGCCCGCACCTCTAATTCCCTTCAATTCCCAGTAATTTAATTTTTTTCAGCCTTACGTCAGTTTTTTCGTAACTTCTCGGTGGTTTGGTTACGTCATTCGACAGTGTTTTGTTATTGGCGTTATTTCAAGCCAGGTAAGTGTTTTAATTGATTAAGATAGATTTTAGTAGCTTTATTTTTGTAATTTTTGGGGTAATATTCTGTTTGTCTCAATTTCATTTGTGTTTTCTTTATCATTTGTTTTATCCACCATTCTTTTCTTTCTTCCTTGGTCTCTTTTATATTCTGCCTGTTTTGTTTTGTTTTTTTCTTGCCTTTTATCAAGATCATTTACCTATTTTTGTTGTTGTTGTTGTGGTTGTTGTTATCCTTTCATTAACATGGCATTTTTCTCTTTCTTAAAATATATCAATGTTAATCTGTTATTTGCTAACTCTCATGATCTCATTCTTCATATTCTTCCTCCTTTCTTTCCTCCCTTCATCATTTCCTCTCCACTTCCATCCTTTACTAACATTCTATTCTAATAACATTCTACTCCTTATATTCTTCCCTCCTTCCTTCTTTCTTCCCTTATTCTTTCATCCTTCATCTCTTCTCTCCACTCCCATCCTTTCCTAACATCCTATTTCTCTGTACAGATTTCATAATAACATAGTGGAAGATTCAAGGAAGCCTGTAAATCTACACGTGGTTGTTACTGTATATAAACACAACAAACATACATACATACATACATACATACATACATACATACATACATACATCACTGGACACTTCTCTTACGGGACTTGAATCTTCTGTAGTATTTATTTATTTATTCTTTAATTTTTATCTACTTTATTTTTTTGTATTTACTTTTTTTTTTGGCCATCTGTTATTTTCCCTTCGTCAGGACCCTCCCTACATAAATGAATAAAAAAAAATAATAATAATAATAAAATCTGTATCTATGACTTTATCTAATCATCTTTTTAAAACCACATTCTCACGTCACCAACACAATGTAACTCAAATTTACTCCTATATTAATTTCGCTCCAAGTTTATCTGATGCATGTGTGATGAGTCTTCGCGGAGCTCCCTCTTGCCCAGGAACTACTACCAGCCTGATTACTGAGTCTGTTCCAGGTTTTCACTACTTTCATATCACTACTCTGTTTGAAAGCCAATTTATTCCTATCTCTTCTTCCAATCTAACTTTACCAAGCTTTTATTTTTCTTTATTGTCTTCTTTAATATTCGCTACTTTGCCTGAATCATTCTCTCCTCTCTCTCTCTCTTCTGTTCCTCTTTTCTTCCCCTCATCTGTTCTTCTCTTTTCCACTTACCATCCATATTTCCTTGTCTTATTTCACTGCCTTTCTTGGTTCCATTCTCTTCCTCTTCTCTATCCTTCTCGTTCTATTCTTCCTCTCTCCCCGGTCTTTTTTTTTTTTGTCCTCCTTCCTCATCTATTCTTCTTTTCACCTATCATCCATTCTTCGAACTCATATTTTCTTCATTTCTCTCTCTCTCTCTCTGTTCTCCTTTCTTTTTACTCTCCTACATCTTCACCTTCCATCCTTCTTTTCTCCCTCCCCTTTATTTCCCTGTTCCCTTTCCTCATTCTTTCCTCCTCTGCCCATTCTTCTTTCCTGCAGCTCACCTTGATAACAAAAAAACATTTCTTTGGTCACAACAATTCTTCTTTTCTTTTTTCTTTTCTCTTTTTTTCTTTTCTTTCCTTTCAGTTCCTTCCCGTGTCAATTTTTCATTTTTTCTCTGTTTTTTTACGAGGAATGAAAGGAAGGTGGTGAATGGTGAAGGTCTCTCTCTCTCTCTCTCTCTCTCTCTCTCTCTCTCTCTCTCTCTCTCTCTCTCTCTCTCTCTCTCTCTCTCTCTCTCTCTTGCGCGTCCTTGTATGGAGATTTTTTTATATCTTTTCTTTATGACCTTCAGATCTCTCTCTCTCTCTCTCTCTCTCTCTCTCTCTCTCTCTCTCTCTCTCTCTCTCTCTCTCTCTCTCTCTCTCTCTCTCGCACTTTTATTCTTGTTTTTTTCGCATCGCTTATTTTTATTATTGATTCCTCTCCTTCTCTTCCTTTTGCAGCGTCTTTTATCATCTCCCCTTCTTCCTCGCCATTATTCCCGCTCTCCTTCTCTTCTTGCGTGTTTTTTCCCTCTCAGTGTTATGGTTCCCTCCTCTTCCTCCTCCTCTTCTTCCTCGTTCTCCTTCTCTCTCCCCTCTACTTCCTGCCCTTTCTCCCTCAACTTCCTTTTTATCTTGCACACGTTTCCTCATTCCGTGGCCTTCTAATTTTTGCTTCCTCTCTTCTCCTTCCTTTCTTCCTATCCATCTTCATTACGTCCTCCATTTCCTCCTCCATTTCTACCTCGTGTTTTGTCTCGATTATGATTGTCTCCTCTTTTCTTCCTCACTGCTAGACACCTGTTCCCACACACACACACACACACACACACACACACACACACACACACACACACACACACACACCATCATTGCTCAATAGAGAATTAATATCCTTGTCACCGTCATCAGACATCTTCCTCCTTCACTCCCTCTCTCCCTCCTCTTCCCTTCATCTTCCTCCTCCCTTCCTCAATTGTCCATCATCCCTCCTTCCTTTTCTCCCATCCTCCCCCCAACCCCCCCACACACACACCATCCTCTCCCTCCCTTCTTTCCTTCCCTCCCTCCCAATACACAGAGACGTGATAATATAAGTAATCTCAGTAATCTTCTCTCCCCAGGTATCTCTTTTCACCTCAGCATTCCCACGCACACCTAGGAACACCTGCAATTAATCCCCCACAAATGAAAACCTCGGTCTGTTTTATCCCCGTGTACGCAAAAGGTCTTGGTTTATCTACGTTTACGCAATATGTTTGTGCGTTATTGCTCTTCGTTCTTTAATATTTTATCTTCTTAAAGTGACTCCTTTCAATAGGCTCTAGTGAAAGTTACAAGTTTTCAAGGGTGTTTTCATGATGCCATTGATAGGTCAACCAGGATTCCGCATCGCCAGGTGAGGAAAAACGCGTGAAAACCTGATTAAATATTATTCCGCAGTCTATGATTCCTTTTAAATCACTAATGGGAGTTACAGGAATTTTCAGGGGTGTTTTCATGCATCTAGTGATAGTTTAACAATGACTACATCACCAGTGGGAAAAATACACTTGAGAACTTGATTAATCTTATCCGTGGTCTCTGAAAGCAG
Source organism: Scylla paramamosain (assembly GCF_035594125.1). NCBI lineage: Eukaryota > Metazoa > Arthropoda > Malacostraca > Decapoda > Portunidae > Scylla > Scylla paramamosain. The sequence goes on from NC_087154.1 coordinate 7,611,344, forward strand.
TCTGGACGGGAGCTCTCAGGGTTTCAGAATACGCGTCTCTATCTCTGGCATCCTCCAAGGTTCTCAGCTTCACCCCCCTGGAAGTCCTTTGTGGGAGCCGTGCCGCGTGTATTACCACGGTGAAGGACGGGACGGGAGGAGGGCGGGAGGGACGGAAGAAGGTGGAGGGAGTGAGGGAGGGAAGAAGGGAGGGTGTGAGGGAAGGAAGATCTACTATGTCCTTTTTTCCTTTCTGTTTCCCCTCCCACGTCGGTCCTCTCCTCCCTTCTCTTCTCTCCTTATTATTTCCCTGTCCTCCCCTCTCTCTCTCTCTCTCTCTCTCTCTCTCTCTCTCTCTCTCTCTCTCTCTCTCTCTCTCTCTCTCTCTCTCTCTCGTTTCTTGCTCCTCTTCTATTCACTTCTCCTTTCTTGCTCCTGTTCTCTTCCCTCCTCCTTACTTCCGTTTCCATCTCTCCCTCCTCTCGTAATCTCGCTTTCCTTTCCCTTCTTTTCGCTTCTTTCCACCCTGCTTCGATTTGGTTTGGTTCAGTTGCGTTACGTTTAGCAAGGTTAAGTTAGGTTTGGTAAGGTAAGGTTGGGGTGGGTAAGATAACGTTAGGTTTGGTAAAGGAAGGAAGATTAAATTACATTAGATTACTATTAGCAGGATTAGGTTGTTAGGTGAGGTTAGGAGGGACTGACTTGGGTTTGGTTTTCGTTAGTTTAAATTTAGGTAAGGTTACGAGTACATATGAAGAGATTTGGTTTGATAAGGTTAAGTTAGGTTAATTAAGGTAAAATTAGGACAGGGCAGGTTAGGTTACATTAGGTTTGATTTGATAAGGTTGGGTTGAGTTACGTCTGTCCCTACTTAGGTCCCTCCCTTGGCCCTGGGATGAGCCGTCGTGACCCTGACGTGGCCGGGCCTTCACCACCAGCCCACCCACCACTCACCCCCTCATCCCCTCCCGCCTTTTAGCCCAAATGGCCCTCATATATTGTGCCTGTCTTCGTATCCCCATGGTCTCTCTCTCTCTCTCTCTCTCTCTCTCTCTCTCTCTCTCTCTCTCTCTCTCTCTCTCTCTCTCTCTCTCTCTCTCTCTCTCGCCCCCACACACACACCTCTTCATTTCCAACACCATCCCTTCTTCCTTGGTTCACTTCCTTCCTCATAAGTC
>NC_087154.1:7615000-7622500 GCF_035594125.1 Scylla paramamosain
TGTTTTCATTTCCTCTCGTTCACCAACACGTGCAGTTTCCCTTGGCACTCGTACGGACACGTGAACCACCACCACCATCACCGCCACCACCATCGTCACCATCACTTGCACCACCTGTCTTGCACCGCCACTCTCCCCGCACTAAGATAGCCACGCATAGCAGGCCACCCACACGTTGTAGATCCACGCGCGCTTCTGCTGTGGCTGGGTTTGAGTGGGGCTAGTGAGCTAGGAAAGGAGGGAACCGGCATCGTGTCTCCCGTGTAGTCGCCAGTTTGTCCATTTTCTTTCGTGGTCTTTCTGTCTTGTCTTGTCCGTTCTGTCGTTTTCTTTGGCCACGTAGTACTATTCTTTCTCTTTCTCTTCGTTTGTTATTCCACTTTTGTCGCTGTGGTTTTATCATTTGGTTTTATTTATTTTTTTTTTCAGGCTATGTTTTTTTCTCTCTTACTTTGTTTTGCCAACTTCCTGATTGTTTTTTTTTTTTTTTTTGCACTACAGCCTTCAGTTCTCCTCCTCCTCCTCCTCCTCCTCCTCCTCCTCCTCCTCCTCCTCCTCCTTTGTTAGTCCTCGTCTTTTATTTTAGATTAGTGTAGCGTATCACACAGTCTCGTAAGGCCCAACAGATATACTGCTATTTGTTCTTCCTTTGTGTACCTGTGTGTTTGTGTTCTCATCACCCCCCTCCAGCAGCACGAAGGTAACTGTCAGCAGACCGACAGAGACGCTTATGTTAGCAGACAAACAGAAGAGCAGATGTAAACATGGACAGGTAAACACAGGTACACACAGATATCAGTCAGGTACTCTCTCTCTCTCTCTCTCTCTCTCTCTCTCTCTCTCTCTCTCTCTCTCTCTCTCTCTCTCTCTCTCTCTCTCTCTCTCTCTCTCTTATTTAAGCATTAGTCATCACAAGGCTTAAGATTCTATTTTAAAAGCTTATGCACAGTTGACAATTTGCGCAAAGAAATTGAGAATATACTACACGTTATGAAGGTGTGAAATATACAAAAAAACACAGTAAACTATGTGTGGAGTTCATATGTACACGTGACGAGTATGAACGTGCACTGTAAGCGAGGACATTCTCTCTCTCTCTCTCTCTCTCTCTCTCTCTCTCTCTCTCTCTCTCTCTCTCTCTCTCTCTCTCTCTCTCTCTCTCTCATTATCATTTTCCAATAAAGACACACAGTTCTATTCACATTAACATCGTTTTCAAATAGTTACCCATATATGTTCAAAGCCAATAACATTTTCTTTTATCAATAGATATTCGTAATTCAGTTCAACATCCCAATATACTCAGTACCTTCGCATATAAATATTTTCAATTTAATTCAATGTAATTTCAGTACGTTCTGTATCTTCAATAATATATAATTAACTTCAACATGACAATATTCCAGTACACTCAACGTGATTAAATATATAATCATAATTTCATTCAGCTTAAATACAATTCAACCATAAATGCAACTCTCTCTCTCTCTCTCTCTCTCTCTCTCTCTCTCTCTCTCTCTCTCTCTCTCTCTCTCTCTCTCTCTCAGCAATTTGTCTTTTCTTCCACATGTTTTACTTTTCTGTTATTTGTCTTTCTAACAACACGGAAGCGACTTTTGCTTTATACCTCCTCCTCCTCGCCTCCTCCTCCTCCTCCTCGCCTCCTCCTCCTCCTCCTCGCCTCCTCCTCCTCCTCCTCCTCCTCCTCCTCCTCCTCCTCCTCCTCCTCGCACTCTTCCAACTTGGCAATGTTTCGTAACAGAGAGAGAGAGAGAGAGAGAGAGAGAGAGAGAGAGAGAGAGAGAGAGAGAGAGAGAGAGAGAGAGTACGTGTCTAATGAGAGAAAAGAAAATTAACTGTCTGGAGAATTTAAGGGGTTACCTTTTTAGGAATTCTTGATTTTATTCAGTATTTTGTGAAGGGCAGGGTTAATTTTCATTCATCATCATCATCATCATAATTATCAGCATCATCATTATCATTATTACTATTATCATCATCCCCATTTTTTTTTTTTTTTGTAGCATCATCACAAGTTCATTTCGTGATTTTTCTTCGTTCTTCGTAAAGTTTAATTGTTTTGTAATGGCTGTGCGTTTATCCGTCAAAGTTTCTCTCTACTTCATCTATTGCATTATATCCTTTTCTCCTTCTTTTCCCCTGTTTGTTTGTTTTTTTCTTTTCTTCTTTTTTTGCTTCTCTTTTCTTTTTTTTTCTCTTTTCTACCTATTTGTATTCTTATTGTGTTTTTTGTATTATTATTATTATTATTATTATTATTATTATTATTATTATTATTATTATTATTATTATTATTTGCTTATTTCAGCTCTCTATCAAGCTGCTACTTTTATTATTACGAAAAGTCTCATTCTCTCTCTCTCTCTCTCTCTCTCTCTCTCTCTCTCTCTCTCTCTCTCTCTCTCTCTCTCTCTCTCTCTCTCTCTCTCTCTCTCTCTCTCTCTCTCAGGCCCCAACTCCAACACTTTGATAATCAAGGTGTGAGGATCTCCTAGTTACCTGGGTTTCCTTGACCTTACCTGGCGCTGATGAGAGGACGGGAAACGGAGGAGGAGGAGGAGGAAAGAGAAGTGCAGTATAAAGAGAAAAAAAGAAGAAAGGAAGACGTGGTGTGAAGAAAACGTGATAAACTGGAGAGAGAGAGAGAGAGAGAGAGAGAGAGAGAGAGAGAGAGAGAGAGAGAGAGAGAGAGAGAGAGAGAGAGAGTGGAGAAAGGAAAAGATGAACAGGAAAAGAACAACAAGAAGAACAAGAAGTAAAAGGAGGGAATTGCGAAAATCTCATTACATAATATGAAAGCGAAGGAGAGAGAGAGAGAGAGAGAGAGAGAGAGAGAGAGAGAGAGAGAGAGAGAGAGAGAGAGAGAGAGAGAGAGAGAAGGGGGGAAGAGGGAAGGAAGGGGGACAGTAGAAAGAGCACGAGAAGGGATGAAGAGAATATAATCTTGTCACAACCTACGATTTTTTTTTTTTTTTTTTTTTTTTTTTTGAGATAACCCATCATAGGCTCCCCTCTTCACTTTGACCCCGAGGACTAATCAGAGCTTCAAGGGCGCTACTTAATCATGTCTCCCTTGCGTGGTGCCTGGCGGGTGAGGAGAGAGAAAAAGAGAAGGAGAGAGGTGGTATCCGGAGAAAGAAGATAGGTAGATAGGTAAGTTAGGTTTAGGTACGTGATTTTAAGTAAGTACCTTGGTATACGAACAGAATAGACTCAGATATCAGGTTGGGGAGAATCAAGACGTAGTTTAGAAGAGAAGGTACGACAAACACAGGCAAAGGTGATAGATAGACAGATAGGTAGATAGGTAGGTAGGTTATGTAAGGTAGGTATGTTTTCAAGTATAATGGTAGACGACTAGAACAGACTCAGTTGTCAGGTTGGGGAGGGTCAATAGGGAGTTTAGAAGAGAAGGCAAGACCAAAGGCAAGGATGATAGGTGGTATGTACATATGCTCTCAAATACGGTGATAGACGACTGGAATAGACTTACAGAGTTAATAAGGAGTTAAGGACGTAAGATAATAGTTTTATAGGTGATAGAACGACATATATTTGTGTCATAAAGGGACTATCACGTTATCACTGGGAAAGACTTAGTTATCAGGTTATCAGTGCAGTCAATAAGGAGTCAAGGAGACAATGTACAAATTCCTGGACTGGGATGTTAGGTGGTCAAATATATATGTGCATCGTACAGGGACAGCCTTTTATAGGTTTACTGACTTTCTGTAGCTTCCTTTAGGTCTTTAGATTCTAAAGTGGTATAGTGCATCTGAAAACGAAGGAAAAGTATTAGATATAAAAAAGATGAGAATACAGACGTGAAACGAGGTAAAAGAATCTTTTTTAACCCATTCACTACGGAACAATTCACACCACTTAAAGCAATGTATGAAATATTTATAAGCATGTACAAGAAATGAGATAAAAAAAAAATTGATTATCCACTATCTAGCCAGTACAATGGAGGTGGATGTAGAGCAAGAAAAGATATTTCAGAGTAGTTCATTATGGAAAGATATGCCAAATAGCAGAGAAAGGGTTAAGTTTTGAGATACTAGGGAGGCATTACAGTGCAGGCTGGAAAAGAGGGAAAAGTATAAGATGTGAAGGAAAAAAACTTGAAATAGAAACGTGACAGGAGATGAAAAAGAAAAAAAAATTAAAGGAAAAGGTGTAAAGATGTCAATATAGATATGCCTACTGATGTCTTGTATGCTCCCTTAGGCTTTTAGGTTTTAGAAAATGGAGTGCAGATCGGAAAGGGAGGAAAAGTAAAATATATAAAGGAAAGGGTTAGCTGTAGAAACGTGAAAAGAGATAGAAAGGAGGAATAGTGCAGAACTGAGGGTAAAAATAATAATATAAACGTGCCTAGAGTACGGAAAATGTTAAAAACTAAGAAAAATATTATACAAGACCAGAGAAGCTGGAAAGCAATGAAAGGGAATGTAAATTAAGGGCCTGAAACCAAGAATAATGTTGTACAAACGTGTGTGGCATACAAAGCAGGGAATTTTTGAGAAAGATGTTACGCAAAAGACCAGTGAAGTAAAACAATGGTGGGGGAAATGAGGACACAAGAAAATTAATTGAAGATATAAGACAAAGAGCACGAGGGAAAGATGGTAAAGGAGGAGGAGGAGGAAGTGGGAAGGCGAGAGTAAAAAGAATAAATAAAAAGAAGATAAACGTGCCCCAGAAATTAATATTAAATGACAAGAGTAATAATGAAGATAAAATGTGGAAAGGGAGAAATGTAAATACAATACACGAAGGAAATTAAGAGAGAGAGAGAGAGAGAGAGAGAGAGAGAGAGAGAGAGAGAGAGAGAGAGAGAGAGAGAGAGAGAGAGAGAGAGAGAGAGAGAGAGAGAGAGATTATAATGCAAGAGGATAATTATTCAACAGACGGAGGAAATTATTAAGGAGAAATAGGTAAAAAGAGAAGAGGAGGAGGAGGAGGAGGAAAGAATGAGTGGAAGAAGGAGGTTAGGGAGTCAGGTTCAGTAGCTCCTTCCAACCAATTACTTCAATGAGAGAGAGAGAGAGAGAGAGAGAGAGAGAGAGAGAGAGAGAGAGAGAGAGAGAGAGAGAGAGAGAGAGAGATTGTAGATTCGTCCAAAATGTAAAACTACAAGGAGAAGAATGTGTATACTATGGAAATACTAGAGTAATCATATTGAGAGAAGCAGTAGTAAAGTGTTGGGTTAAGAATATAAGGAACGTTAGAGTGAACACCTGGTTGCGTGACATTCCTGTAGCAGAACATTGACGGAGGAGCAATGAGAGAACGTAGGAAGCTCACTGATAATCCTTCCCTCTTCCTGTCTGTTTTTCCCTTCAATGAAAGCGAAAGGAAATGGTGAAGGGGATTATAGAAAGTAAATGAAATAGGCTCGTTTACAAGCACTTCCATACTTTACACGTTACTGCAAGCCTTTTAATCAACCCTTTCATTGCTGTTTGGTACATCTTTCCTTAATTACTAAACGCTCTGAGACATCTTTACTTGTTCTACAGCAATATTCAATCTCTGAACTGGGTAGAAATTGCAAAATATATTCTTTTCATCCCCAACTTTTTTTTTTTTTTTTTTGTAGATGCTTATAAATATTTCACTCATTGTTTCTGATGCTGTTAGTTGTTTCGTATCGCAGTGAAAGGATTAAATTTATCCTGAGTCATTGTTATGTTTTATTTATTTACTTACTTATTTATTTGTTTATTTATTTATTTATTTTATCTATTTTTTTTGTTTGTTTTTGTTTTTGTGTTGTTTTTTTTATTTCGGTTACCAAATTCAGCCCTTAGTTTTGCCTCTCCAGCGACGCAGATCAGTTGGTGCAGCGCTACACATTCATATTCCTAACCATCTCAACATTCCCAACCATCTACACCTTTTTCTAACACCCAATATTTCATCTTTTTCCGCATCAAATTATTCTTTACGTTGGGGTGGTTGATCAGTATCACTCCTTACCATCTTAACATTCCTAACCTAGTCTAGACCTTTTTCATCACATTCATCACCTTTTCCCTCCTCTGTTACACTGTCCTCTCATGTTCGTTCTTTCCGTTGGAGTCGTTCGATCAGTATTGTTTCTAAACATCTTAACATTTCCATCTACATCTGTTCCTCACACTCAACACTTCATCTACTTTATTTCTTTATTAAACTGTTCGTTCTGTTGCTGCCTTTCGATCGTTGCCTAGCATGTATTGTCTCTTCTATCGCTGGCGCCGTTTAATCAGTATTACTTCTAACCATCTTAACATTTCCATCTGGATATTTCCCTCACACTGAACACTTCATCTCCTTTTCCTTTATTAAACTGTTCTTTCTGTTGCTGCCTTTCAGTCAATGCTTAGCCTGTATTGTCTCTTCCAGCGCCCTATTGTTTCTTCTGCACCACTGAGACACATAGGTGATTGGTATTACGCCTTCACTTATTACCACGACCTAAAGCTGAACTGTTCTCATTTTCCACAGACTGGCGGAAAATCAGTGTCAGAAAAGAATATGTTTGTGTTGAGCGCGTTACGAAAATGACTATCTCTGGCAAGCAAGTATATCTCGCACACATTTGCCCTTATCTTAAAACTCTAAAGCTTTGACTCTCTCTCTCTCTCTCTCTCTCTCTCTCTCTCTCTCTCTCTCTCTCTCTCTCTCTCTCTCTCTCTCTCTCTCTCTCTCTCTCTCTCTCTCGGCAGGATGAAATTCACGCCCTTCTGTCTGGAATAATGGCCCACAATTCTTTCTTCAATACGAAATTTCAAAATCTAGCACTTTCACCTCCCTCGTGACTCCTGGCGCCCGTCCAGCACTGTGCCTTCCTCATCTTCCTCGTGTGCTTCATTCAGATAAGGGTATTACTGTCTGTTGCCTCCACAGGTTAAGTCTTTGCTTTGCTGAGGCAGTAAGAGTTTATCACAGAGCGATTTTTGTTATCTTCCACTCTCACCTTCTCTGGATTTCGTTGTGGTTCGTATTAAGGTTTGTAATGATGTTTTCCTTGCCCTCTTTGGTCTTGACCTTTCCAAGACTCTCAGTTCTAATGGGATCTCTGAAATTATCAAGAATTTTAACTCTGTTCAGTCCCTCACTTGTGAAACTTTTCATGTGTGCCATCAGTTTTTCCCTTGTTTCATAATGTATTTATCGTGTTACTTATTAATTTATCCCAAAAACTGTTCACCGTTCTCATTTACACTTTCTGAGCTTGTGCATCTGACACCACTCGCATTTTTTTCATGAATCCTCGATATGAAAAATTTTTAAGCGTCTGTTTTCTTACTCTCTTTTATTTGTTTTTTTGTTTTTCTTATTTATCTTGTTTCATTTACCTTTTTATTTATTTATTTTACTTCACTTACTTTTTCGTCTATTTATTCATTTCATTTTATTTACTTTATTATTTTCATCGCATCGTACCGTGCGTCCAACAAAAGCGATGCTTCAATTTTGTGGCTTTCC
>NC_087154.1:7625000-7630000 GCF_035594125.1 Scylla paramamosain
AACACTATTGTTCGCTTTAAATCAACATTATAGCTCATTACACACACACACACACACACACACACACACACACACACACACACACATGAAGAAAGAAAAGAAAATACTTTTTTTTTTTTTCATTGTCGAGAAGATCAAGAGACAAACAATGAGAGGAAGACACGGGGAGCCTTGGCCTACCTGTCTGCGGCCAAGGACAGGTGTGAGGCGCCTCTGCTACTCACCTGTGGAAGGAAGGAAACAGGTATATTAGAAAAAAACAAATAAGTTCTCTCATATAGTTAAGAAAGAAGTGACTGTATTAAAATAGAAAAAAAAATTAAGAGGTAGATGCGTACATTAAATATTGTGATATGAATAAAAATGTGGAGGTTTATCTCAACTTGAAAGTAAATACATAGGCGTGTTTATATGTAGTAAAGTACAGACTCTATTTTGTTGACGTGAGTAGGAGAGAGTCCAAGAGTGTAAAAATGTAGAAATATGTAGGAAGAAAATATTCAGTGAGTTGCTGCTCCCCGTCCCGAAAAAAATAAAATAAATAAATAAAATAACTAAAGAAATAATCAGTGTAAGGATTGGTGCACAAATTAAACAGGGAATAGAATAAGAAAAATAAAGTTTGTTCAGAAGTATAGAGAAACGCTTCTTAAAAACGGTGGATATTTATGTAGACAAATTGGGTCTTAGATGATGCTGTTCGTTTGTTGCACATGAAAATTAATGAGCAGCGACAAGAAAAATATGTACTTGTGCATAAACAAGTTTCTACGTTGAAGAAAAATATAACAAAACTAGCACACGAAATTTTCAGAGAGAGAGAAAAAAAAGTTGTCAAAAAAAAACATTAAATAAGAAAAACAAGAGTAATTCAAGGAAACAAGAAAAAAAAACAAATAAACGAAGGAAAAACCGACGAAAACAAGGCAAGGAAATAAAGAGAAAAAAAAGGTAAAAAAAAAAAAAGAAGAAAAACACAAAACAGTGACTGACAGACAAAACACTGAAAAAGAGAGAGAGAGAGAGAGAGAGAGAGAGAGAGAGAGAGAGAGAGAGAGAGAGAGAGAGAGAGAGAGAGAGAGAGAGAGAGAGAGAGAGTAGCAGAAACAGATAAAGATGTTGATAGTGCAGAGGACACACTAATGTACATCCTCTGATCAGTTGAATTAGCTTGACAAACAAGTTCCTTCTCGTCCCTCTCTACCAGACGTGTCGTTCATTAGCTTGATGGATCGTCTTCACCCAGTCTTCCTCCAGCCAGCTCCTCCACACGCCAGTCCCTCCCAGCCCACCTCAGCCAAGCGTAGTCCCTTCCACCTCATTTCTCCCCAGCACAATATCTCATCCTAGCTCCTCACGGTTCGCTCTGTCTCATCCCAGCCCCTCCCAGCACAGTCTATCTGATCTCGATTCTTTTCAGCTCAATCTATCTTACCCCAGTCTCTCCTAGCCCAGTATATCTCATTCCAGCCTTTCCTATCATAGTCTATCTTATCCTAGCCCCTTTCAACCTAGTCTATCTTATCCCAGTCCCTTTCCAGTCAGTCCCTCATAGCCCAATCCTTTCTTATCCCAGCATCCCTTTATTCCCTATCTTTACCAAAACATCACAGTCCATCCTAGCTTTACTCAACCGTAATAAATAGACAGATAGGTAAGACATGTAAGGTATTCATGGCCTAATATTTCTTTCTTTCTTTTTCTTTATTTTTATTCATATTTATCAGTAATCCTGCATGCGTTTCATTACATATTTGGAAAACACGAACAGTGGAAGACATCACCTGACAACAACACTACGATGGTTAAATGTATAACTGTAACACACACACACACACACACACACACACACACACACACGTATTCCACTCCACTCCACTCTCTCTCCAACCACCACCGCCACCACCACCACCACTTCCTTAAGGCGCTCGTGATCTCTGTAAGGAGGATGGATGTGACAGGGATCCGCGGGCAGGAATGTGGCGCGGCTTATCCTTCAAGGTAATTAAGACGGACAGGACTCGCCGAACGTAGCTTGGGTGGATAGAATAGTTTCATTTTGACGTCTCCGTGGGGGTCAGCTACGATATTCGGAAGCTACAGATGAAAAAAAAGGGAGATACAGGTGGAAAAAAAAGGGTTACAGGTGAAAATGAAGGGGATTCAGGTGAAAATAAATGAGTTACAGGTGAGAGCAAATGAGCTATAGGTGAAAATAAAGGAGTTACAATTAAGAAAAGGAACTATAGATGAAGAAAAGTAGCTGCAGGTGAATAAAAGAAACTACAAGTGAAAAAATAAGCTACAATTGAAAAAACGGAGCTATAGTTGAAAAAGTAGATAAAAAAAGAAAGGTGTGTAGATGTTTGAGACTCGTATGATGTAATATTTTGTTTTTTTCTTTTCTTTTCTTTCTGATGGTTTCCTGTCGAGTCATGTTATCTATATTAAGTGATGTTATAACTCTCTCTCTCTCTCTCTCTCTCTCTCTCTCTCTCTCTCTCTCTCTCTCTCTCTCTCTCTCTCTCTCTCTCTCTCTCTCTCTCTCTCTCTCTCTCTCTAGGAAAAACAAGGAGAATAATGAACAGAATAATAAGATAAGAACTAAGATATCTACAAAGCCAAGGAAAAGCTGATAGTTACATAAGAAAACGAGACTGAAGAAGTTAGATAATTATAATAAGTTCCTAGTATTGATATATGGTGCGCTCTCATTAACTGTGGGCAAATTACTAAAGAGACGTAGTAGTAAAATGTGAGGAAAATAATACCACTGTGTTTTAATAGACAGAACCAGACTAGATGACAGTATAACCACTTCTTTTGTGTATTTAGTTTGTTGGTTAGTTAGTGTGTTATTTTCTCTTAGGATCTGACAGCTCATGGAAAGATTAGTTGTAGAGGATACAAAGCTCATAAGAAAATAAATAAATCAGGGCTTAATAAGTGCATTTAGATACTAAGTCATCCATGCTGTTTTGTTTGATCCATTTACATTTTTCTCTTTATTTTACTTGTGTTTTTTTTGTATATATATATATATATATATATATATATATATATATATATATATATATATATATATATATATATATATATATATATATATATATATATATATATTGTCATCCATGCTCTTTTATTTGATTCATTTATTTTTTCTCTTTATTTTACTTGTTATATATATATATATATATATATATATATATATATATATATATATATATATATATATATATATATATATATATATATATATATATATATATATATATATATATTATCTAGTTTCCATTTTGTTCATTTTTTTCGTTTTTGTTTTATTGACATATTTTAATGTTATTCTGTTTTATTGATTTTTTTTTATTACATCTGGCGGCATCAAAGTGTCAGAGTCGAGAAGGGTTAGTTATTTATTTCCTAGATTATTAATTTATATATTTATATAACTTATTTTTATTTATTTATCTTGATTATTTTTATTTATTTATTTATCAAACTTATTTTTGTGTATTTTATAAAATAAAATTTTATTTTATTTTGGTCTGGGGTCGGACATATTGTAAAAATGAAGATCTGTAAGGAAAGGAAAAAGAAATGGAGAGATTAAGAACAGTTGAAGGTAATGATTGATGGGATATTAAAAGATTATATACTACACAGCACTCTACTACATATTACATACTGTAAGATAACATATGCCCTTCTTTTTATGTTTTATTCATTTATTTATTCATTCTTACCTTAGGAACATTCGTTATGAAAAAAAAATATATATAAGAAAATATATAAAACAAAAAAAGAACAAAAGATGACACTTGAATAACTGTCTAGTTTCTTTTTTTTTTTTACGTATTTATCCTAGCTTCCTTCATTTTTCCCGTTTTTTTTTTTTATTCTCTTACTTTCCACGTTTACCTATTCACTTCCTGCACCTACTCCTTCCTCCTGTTTGTTTCCTTCCCAATTTTTATTTGGCTCAAATCTGATATTTCCGGTTATTCTTTATTTTCTATTTCTTTATCTTGCATATTCATCCTACATATATTTCTTTTTATCTTATCATGTTATTTTTTTGGCTTAGAGTGTAAATGTTGTGTGCACAAGTGTGTGGTGCTTTCTTTATCTGGGCCACCCCGTGTGTGAGAGATTGCTGGCCTGGTGTATACGTAGAAAGACACAAGTTATTCCTAGTTATCTCCTTTCCCCTGCAGATTGTGGTGCTCGTGTGTCCTCGCAGTCAGCCAGACAGTGATGTGGTGAGTGTTTATTTTTGTTACTGTATTTCATCTATAGTAATGGATACGAAAAAAAAAATAAATAAATAAAGGAAAAGAGAAAAAAAGAGTTGTCTGTGCATATTCGGAAATATTGGAAGAAATTAAATATGCTGTTATTTGCTGCTCTTGTTTTTTTGTACTGGAGATCCGGTTATTTTACTCCATCTCTTGCAATGTAAACAAAAAAAATAAAAATAGGTTCCTGTGACTATTTTGATAAGCTGAAAGATAGTAAATACGGTCTTTTCTGTTGCACTCGCTGTGATTGATAATGAAGATACTGCTTCACACCATCTTCCCTTCCCCAAGAGACTCTCAGCACACTTCACAAACTAAACTGATCTTTTTCCCTTGGATCTTCTGATTTAACCCTACGACTGGTGATGACAATATAACACTTGCTACTTCATTTGAATAACTCACAACTTTACCGAGCAGATTACATCACGAGTCCCTAGAAGATTTGAACAATTGATTCACTTTTGTTTGCTGATGTTGGTGTCTATGGAAATTATGCTTCAAATTGGCACTACGTTTGATCAAGCTTGAGTAGAAGGCATTTTTTAGTAATTTTTTATATATTTACTTTATTTTTCGGGGGGAGTTGGGGAAGTCGGGGTAACTACATTAATATTGGCCTTTCTTTTCAGTTTTTTTTTCTTTACCCTTTGTCGGTCCCCCAAAAATATAGATAAGTAAATGAATAAATAAAAAAAACAA
>NC_087154.1:7635000-7640000 GCF_035594125.1 Scylla paramamosain
GTCTACATCTACATCTTCTAAGTGTGTACCTGCATTTAGCTTCCATTGCACAGGTGTTTAATTTCTGTAGAACCTTTTACTAAATCAAATGAAGAAAAAAAATGTCAAATCTCACCTTCTTATCACTCCTGGCTTACTTGGAAGAGGAATTTCATGCGGTGTAAAAAAAGAGAAGCATTCAAAGGTAACAGAGGAATTATCATGAGAAAGAACGGTAAGCGGAGTCTGGGCCGAAGAAAAGAAGAAAACGAAAAGTCACTGAAGGTTAGAGTTCAATATATTTTTTCCTGTCAGGACACAAGGACAATAGATAAGCTTAAGGATAACATTTAGATATGTTTTTAAAGTAACGTGCGTTGTTTAAGCGTGAGAAAGAGAGTCTGTTGGTAAAGAAAGGACAGGTCAGAGTACACAATGTTGAGAGGACAGTATTTGAGTTACTAAGTTAAGAACTATGGGTATTTAAAATCAAGGTGACGTAAAGGTTTAAGTGTGTTAAGGAGAGTGAGTCGAGTGCAAGATGTGTAGTGTTTACCCGAGAGCTGCAGTGAATAGGTGCGTGAATTTAAGAGTGACGTCTGAAGTGGTGAGTGTGTTTGAGTCAGACTGCGTTATAAGCATCATGAGGAGGGGAAGTAGTTGTTTGAAGGGTAAAAAAGAGAAAGAATTAGATACAAGATCAGTCCAATGTTTAGCCAAGACGTGAAGACAGTAAGCATCCAAGTTTAAAAATACTGCATTCAGTATTGAGTGTGTTAAAGTTAGACTCTGTTTTGAAGCACCAAGAGGAGAGTGAGTTGCTTGAAGGATGAAAAAGAGAAGGAGTGGACCCATGCACCACTCCACACAATGTTCATACTTGCTTAGTCACCAATTGTGAGTCAGAAAAGAGTAAATAAAGATGTAATTGTGTTGAATAGGCAACGAGGGATACTTTCTAACCGCTTCATCATAAAATTCATCATCGTAAACAGTTTAATAGTCAAACACGCCACAAGTGAATCCAGAAGCAAATTAGACTCATACCGTGTTAATGAAGGGAGCAAGTGGAAGATCAGCCCAGCGTTTAGCCAAGACCTAAACACACACACACACACACACGCACACACACAAACACACACACACACAATGCCGTGACCTCGAACGCAGAGTCGCTTTCATTACCCATAAGGCCAGAATGTCAGGCCTCACACGCCGCCAGATGACCCCGATCAGCCCCACCCACCTCCAGAGCAGCCCAGATGCCGGCTCCAGCACCCAGTCCTCCCACGCACTCCCACGCCCTGCTCGCTCCCACTGCAGACTGACCAGGTTGTCCGGCTCCGGTCGTCACTGCCGCCCTTAATCACAGGACTGGTGCCCGCGGCTGTCACTCACCTGGGGCGGAGCGGGGCGGGCAGTGAGGCCGGCGTGGTGGGGCGTGTGGTGCTGGCGTGACCTTCAGTAGGATCACGGCGCCCCCGGACATTCCACGTACCCAATAGGACACTAAACACTTTCCGCAAACACTAATAACTCCCCATCAGGAGTACGCATTCCCCGCACATGCGTCACAACACCGAGTAGGAAAGCTCCACACTGGCCGAGTTGGTGTGGTGTGGTGTGGTGTGGTGTGGTGTGGTGTTAGTGGACCGAACACCTTCACCGCGGCCACCACCACTGACAGACTGACGGGACCGCGTGAGGCAGGGCGAGGCGGGCCGGGCACCCACAGCTGTACACTGATTGTGGTGGTGGTGGCGGCGCTGGTGGATGGAGGTGATAGAGGTGCCACGGGGGACTGCCACCACTCACACCGACATCCAGCTATTGGGGGAAGGGAGGGGAAGGGAGGGGCGGGATGGCGGTGGTGAGTGATGCCAGACAGTGCAATGTGCCCCTTCCCTTCCCCCCGCCACATTTCCTCCACCTTTCCCTCCCCCTCTTTCTCCCCTTCCCCTCCCATGCACGACCCTCACCTTGCATGGCGCCTGGCTCACGTGCCTTGAACTACACTAAGAAAGAAGTTTACGTTTCAGATATGAAGTTTACTCCTCCTAATCTTTATCTCACGGGGACAAGGGCGAGGCCGAGGAGGGAGGGAGGTAAACGGCGCACCCTGGCGTGATATGAGCCGAGTACACCCTGTTGGAAACTCATCTTTTATCCCTTCCCCCCTTCCTCTTCCCCTCCTTCTTCCTCCTCCCCTTCTTCTTCCCCCCTCTCCCCCTTTGCTCCCCGGAAATTTGCACTGTTTATCCTGTCATCATCCCTTATAGGCTACTGGGTTACTCTCTCTCTCTCTCTCTCTCTCTCTCTCTCTCTCTCTCTCTCTCTCTCTCTCTCTCTCTCTCTCTCTCTCTCTCGCTCGCGTGTGGTGTGGGCGGAGGAGTTTTCTTATTTTCTTTTGTCCGTTAATCGGATGTCGCTCCTATTATGCTTACGTGCCTTGGCAAGAAATTAGAGAGAGAGAGAGAGAGAGAGAGAGAGAGAGAGAGAGAGAGAGAGAAAATCAGTGTGTGTGTGTGTGTGTGTGTGTGTGTGTGTGTGTGTGTGTGTGCGTGCGTGTGTGTAAGCGTAGGCAGGATGTCGGGGAGATAGGTTGTTTGGAAGTCCTCGTCTGGCTTTTACGTAACGCCTCCATGAACACCAGAGTGCTGAGGACACCGCCATGACTTTGTGGGGTGATAGAATGCCTGGGTAGACACTGAGAGACCGGTGGACGAGGTTAGGTTAGGTTCGGTTGGGTTAGATTCGGTTGGGATAATACAAGGGAAAGATAGGAGAGAAAAAAAATGTGTCTGTTTGTGAAAGGTTTACACATCGACGTAACTGAGAGGAGATAGAGGCCGGTGGACTACGAGTAGTCTGGATTAGGTTAGGTTAGCATACATTTGGGATAATATAATGGAGAAAAAGAAGAATGGAGTGTGCGTTTATGTGAAAGATTTATATACCGGCTTGACTTTGAGAGGTGATAAAGACCGGTGGACGAGTTTGGGTTAGGGTAAATTAGGTTAGCATATCGTCGAGAATAGTACAAGGGAGTGAACTGAGACGAGAGGAGCGTATGTACATGTGTGATAAATTCAGGTACACGACTTTGAGAGGTGACAATAAAGCATAGATACGGTGACAGTTGGCTAGGTCAGGATAGGTATTCCGTTAAACTAGTAGAAGAGAGGAAAGTAGTTATACATCTATATGACTTCAAGAGGTGATAGAGAGCCAGAACATAGACACGGTGACAGGTGAGTGACATTAATTCAGGTTAGTGTAGTGTAGTGTCGAAACAAAAGTAGCGAGGTAACCAAAAAAAGGAAGAAGAGTATGAAACAGCTATCCATGTAAAAAAGTAATAGAGAACAAGGTTATATACACAAAGACAAGTGGGTTAGATAAGAGTAGGTTAAGTTAGGTTAGGTCAGCGTCTCTTAACACAAGTAAGGTGCTATAAGGAGTGTGAGTGAAGCAATTAGAACAGTTACGACACCTATAAAGTTATGAAGTTATAGAAAACAAGTGTACTCGTATAGACAGACAGGAAAGTGAGGTTAGGTTAGATTAGATTAGGTTAGGTTAGTGTAACATCGAAATACAAATAGTGAGGAAAAACAGAAAAAAAGAGGAGTGTGTACGAAGCAGTTATAATGGCAGATGGTAAGGTTACTCGTAAGTTAGGTTAGCTTAGTATAACATCGAAATAGAAATAATGAAGGAAAACAGAAGACAGGAGGAGTGTGTGTGTGAAACAGTTACAATGCCAGATGGTTAGGTTAGGTTAGCATACCGTCGAGTCAACGCAGGTGAGGGAACAGAGAGGCAAGGAGCGAGCGAGTGAGTGAAACAGTTATGATGTAAGTCGAGGCAGTTTAAACCACTCCTGTTATTCTGCAAAAGGAAGTTTTTAATCACGCTACATCCGCTGCGAGTTTCTTAAATAATAAAGCTTGAGTTTGATACCGCCACTGATAGCTCATGTGTTACTGTTACAAAGGTAGTGGTGGTGGTGGTGGTGGTGATGGTGGTGGTGGTTTGCTTTTCCTACGTTTTATTTTATTTATTTATTTTTTCTATTTTTTTTTTTTTTTTTTTTTTTTTTTTTTATTTTTCCTATGTAGGCTGATAATGTCATGGTTTCCGTTTTGCTTCTCTTTTGTGACATTACATACTTGTTATTTTCTTAGGAAACATACATACGTATGTATGAAACATACATACGTACATACACTAGATTATTTCCTTTGTTTTTTGTTGTGGTTGTTGTTGTTGTTGTTGTTGTTGTTATTGTTTCTTTCTTTCTTTCTTTCTTTCTTTGTTTCTTCTTCTTCTTCTTCTTCTTCTTCTTCTTCTTCTTCTTCTTCTTCTTCTTCTTCTTCTTCTTCTTCTTCTTCTTCTTCTTCTTCTTCTTCTTCTTCTTCTTCTTCTTCTTCTTCTTCTTCTTCTTCTTCTTCTTCTTCTTCTTCTTCTTCTTCTTCTTCTTCTTCTTCTTCTTCTTCTTCTTCTTCTTCTTCTTCTTCTTCTTCTTCTTCTTCTTCTTCTTCTTCTTCTTCTTCTTCTTCTTCTTCTTCTTCTTCTTCTTCTTCTTCTTCTTCTTCTTCTTCTTCTTCTTCTTCTTCTTCTTCTTCTTCTTCTTCTTCTTCTTCTTCTTCTTCTTCTTCTTCTTCTTCTTCTTCTTCTTCTTCTTCTTCTTCTTCTTCTTCTTCTTCTTCTTCTTCTTCTTCTTCTTCTTCTTCTTCTTCTTCTTCTTCTTCTTCTTCTTCTTCTTCTTCTTCTTCTTCTTCTTCTTCTTCTTCTTCTTCTTCTTCTTCTTCTTCTTCTTCTTCTTCTTCTTCTTCTTCTTCTTCTTCTTCTTCTTCTTCTTCTTCTTCTTCTTCTTCTTCTTCTTCTTCTTCTTCTTCTTCTTCTTCTTCTTCTTCTTCTTCTTCTTCTTCTTCTTCTTCTTCTTCTTCTTCTTCTTCTTCTTCTTCTTCTTCTTCTTCTTCTTCTTCTTCTTCTTCTTCTTCTTCTTCTTCTTCTTC
>NC_087154.1:7645000-7665000 GCF_035594125.1 Scylla paramamosain
TTCGTTCCATTCCCTCTTTGTTTACTTCAATAACCGTGGCATGTTTAAAAGCACGATTTATGTAATTATGGTGGCAGGCTAAGCTGATCTAGACACCACTCCCTCTGCCTCCTCTCCATGTCAGCAGCACAACTGACTGCTGCACTCATGATACTCTTATTGCTTCACAAAATTTTTATACTTTAATTATTTTCAATCATGATATTTACCAGCCTTGTCCTAACCTGATTTTCGAAACTGTCATCAAGAAAACAATAATAATATTGAATTTCTAAATCCTCAGAAAAATACTAATAACAAATAGACATAATATTTATATAAGCCCATCCACATGACTGTCGACACGCGTCACGCCACCAGTGTCGCGTGTTGACTGTCACACCAATGAGTTTATGTATCTAATTATGTAGTCAATTTCTTCCGCAATTTTTTGTGTAAAAGGCTAATATTTTGGCATTGTTTTCATATTGATATTTTCGAAAATCAGCTTTGGCAAAGTTAACATGTGATGTGATTTAGCATATTATCAGCATAAGAATTTGGATAAGTGGCAACAACATTATGTGTGCACCAGTCAGCTGCCTTGGCGATAATTAAGTGAAAGGAACAGTAGCTTGTAGACCAACCAAGGCAGCGCCGACCATAGTTATTAAGATGACGCGCACACAGAGTAGGATGGTGGCCCCAACATAATGAGGCAGTGTTGGCCCCTGCTGCTTCACGGTGGCAAGGTAAACACGGGGGAGGAGCGAGGAGAGCCGCTGCACCACCGCGCTACTAACCTTGCATCAGTAATCCCCCTTGTGTGCTCTTGTAAACCTTTAAAATTGGTTGTTTTTACCGAGTTTCGTTTTCCAAGGGCCTTTCTTCTTAACCCTTTCACTTTCGTCTTTTTTTTCTGAACATTGAGGTCACTGTGATGAGTTGTTCGATAGACATAAGGAAAATAAGAATATGAGCACTGTATCTTTGCTAAGCTTCAGAAATACGTATGTTAGAGACTGTAGTACGAAGAAATAAGCCTTTTAAAAGTTGTAGATGATTGTGGGAATGATTGGGTAGCAGTGGTGTTGCTGGAGGATCTGATTAAGAGGACTGCCTATATTCATGTGTAATAAACGTTAAAAGTAGCAAAAAAAGACAAGATCTGTAGGTTCGATATCATTATAATATTTTTGGGGGCAAAGATATGAATTCCACGCGGGTTTCATTAATTTTGGAACTTGAATGAACTTAGTGACTTTTATCAGTTTATTTACGAGTCTGATAAAACCTGGAGATACGAGTGCTCTTCTTGGCTCTTTCTGTTAGTGGGTCTTGCACTAATTAATTAAGGAGATAAGCAGGTAAACTAATATGCCAAGAATTATGAAGAAATATAAAGAAAAAAAAAACTGAATGACTTTCCACGCTGTATCAAGAAAAAAATAAGGATTAATGTACATAATTAGTGAACTGAAAAGTGTGCCGGGTGACTGTCTGGTTGCTTTCTCTGCGGCTGGATGGAACAATGCACCCACCTTGTTCCCACGCATCATGGCCGACTGTTAAGATCGTAACAAAAGGATTCGGAACCACTACCTTTATATTTTATTCTCACAGTGTTAGAGAGAGAGAGAGAGAGAGAGAGAGAGAGAGAGAGAGAGAGAGAGAGAGAGAGAGAGAGAGAGAGAGAGAGAGAGACTATGATTCTAGTGATAGTTTAACAAAAGATTCTTCAACATCAACGAAAAAAAAAAGATTATGAGATTTTTGCTTGACATATTTTCTCTCTCTCTCTCTCTCTCTCTCTCTCTCTCTCTCTCTCTCTCTCTCTCTCTCTCTCTCTCTCTCTCTCTCTCTCTCTCCTCACGGTACCTTTTAGTCCCCAGTTAAAATAAAGTAAAGACAACGAACATTCCGAGCACCGAAGCAAGATCAAGCGGGCTGGATTCTCTCTCTCTCTCTCTCTCTCTCTCTCTCTCTCTCTCTCTCTCTCTCTCTCTCTCTCTCTCTCTCCCCTGGTAAAGAAAATTGCTAACGAATTCCCACCGCGCCCGCATCCCTGTGTTGCCTCGGGGAGAGTATTTGTAGGCGCACACTTTACATCCCTGTATTCTGAGGGAAAGAAATAGTGGAGTCCTTTACAGTCAGTCCTTATATATTAATCCCAGTACATTTAACACGCGTAGACCCAAGGAAGTTTTATTTTATTTTATTTTTTATTTTTTTATTTATTTATTTATTTATTTTTTTTTTTTTTTGCCGCATAAGACAAAATTAAAGGAGACGTGGAAGAAGAGGTGATTTCCAACTTGCACAATTTTCAGACTTTCTTAGAAAATGGCACTTTTAATGCGGTTTTTTACTATATTTTCTCCTTGGCCAGATTACCTCTTACATAAAAAATGATTAAATAAACTATTTGTACTATTTATCTATTTATGTATTTATGTATTTACTATTTATGTATTTAGATACTGTATTTCGCCGTATAAGACGCATAGAGGGATGCAGAACGGTACAGAACGTCCCAAGTGAATACCAGACACTTTTAATTTCTGAATGAGTGAATGAACAGTGACTTCCCTCTATGTACACAAAAGTCATAAATTGTAACTATCTCGCCGTATGAGGCGCACACAAGTTTGATGCAGAATGCATGTATTATAATCTCACTTGGATATCACAGACTTCATGTCATCGTATTCTGAAAAGAAGAAACGTTGGTTCCTTTCATATATTGATCGTACCGTATTCATTATTGTGATAATATATTTATAAGTTCATTTTCTTTTTATTATCATTATTGTTGTTATTATTATTGTTATTATTGATATTATTATTATTATTATTTATAATTTACACGTGAGATCGCTTTTTGTTGGCGTCTCGACCCGCGCGTTCCGCTTTTGTTCGTCAGTCATTCGCCAGCTGGCCTGTGGGCTGCTGAGTGAGACATGTGCCAGCCTCCGTGGCGTCTGTTGCGCAGACTTTAGTTATTATACTGAAGCTTCTAAGCAGTGTTTGGTGTTTCCCTGCTGACCTGGACAAGCGGATGAGCAGAGTGTATTGGCCCCAGTACATTATTAGTGTTTGTTTGTATAAGATAGATTTAGAAGAGGTAAGGAATGCTTCACCAAGATATGGTTTTTATTTATTTATTTTTTTTTATTATTAATTCATCTATTATATACTTTCGCTTGTAATTAATTATTTTATTTTATTTGTTTACTTGTTTATTTATTTGTCTATTTTTTTGTCTTTCTATTTATTTGTATTCATATTTCTTATTTGTTTATTTATTTAGTTTATTCTTTTTTTTTTTTTTTCATCATAAGTTTTTATTTTGAACTTTTCGAAAGACAGAAAAACGCCTCTAACTCACGCATGCAGTACCTTAAACATGCACCATTACTTAATCTCAACACGCGACACACAAACACAGAATCAATAATAATAATAATAATAATAAAAAAAAAACACGTCTAGACAAAATCCCTTCCCTAATACAAAACTCACAGACAATCTCTTTCACCGTATGTAGAATTCCACCCTCGAGCGACAAAGATAAGACTGATAACAAGTGTGTCAGAGGGCGAGTGGAATGTCTCACCTCCAAACAGCTTTGTCTTGTCTTCTCCTCTCTAAGCAGGCGTGGGAGGGCTCCTGCTGACAGTCTGCTATTGGCGCCTCTGTCCTCCAGCGACTCGGAAAAAGGAAGGTCGCCACATTCTTCTCTCTCGCGCCCCACCGACCGATGAAATGTAATATTCTCTCTCTCTCTCTCTCTCTCTCTCTCTCTCTCTCTCTCTCTCTCTCTCTCTCTCTCTCTGGATTTTATTGTGTAGTTTTATTAATTTCATTTCATTTCATTCTTATCTTTCTACTTTCTCCTTGAATTTGTCTTATTTTGATATTTCCATCCTGCATTTCATTTCTCTCTCTCTCTCTCTCTCTCTCTCTCTCTCTCTCTCTCTCTCTCTCTCTCTCTCTCTCTCTCTCTCTCTCTCTCTCTCTCTCTCTCTCTCTCTCTCTCTCTCTCTCTCTCTCTCATACACACACACACACACACACACACGTCCATTATTCTGAGTGCTCAAAGTTACTGCTCATTTCCAGAGAAGGAAGTTTGTGGTGTGTGTGTGTGTGTGTGTGTGTGTGTGTGTGTGTCCATTAGCATACGTATACTCGTATATTATGTTGAGCTGATACTTTTTTTTTTATCCCTCTACGTATTTTCAACTTTTTTTCAGCTATAACATGTGATAAGTTAACTCTTCTGTTGTAGAGGTGCCTGTCTGTCTGTCTGTCTGTCTTTCTGTCTGTTTGCCTGCCTTCCTCTTAACCGCCTTCCCTTCCTGACTCCTTTCTTTTCCTCCCTTCTCTTCCTCTCTCCCGACCTTTCTCCATTCTTGTAAGTCATTTTCTCTTTCCTCCTCCATCACGGTTCTTTCCTCTCCCACTACAACTCCTCCTCCTCCTCGTCTCTCCACCCTTCTCCATTCCTCTCATATTTCCCCCCTCTCCTCCACCTCCACCCCCGTCTCTCCCAGTCCTCTCCCCTCTCCCCTCTCTCCACTGCCATTCTAAATGTCACCAAGCCAGCCTCCCTTCCTCTCTCTGACCTTCTCTGCGCCCCTCCCAGTCCTGAGCAAACTGCCAGATCGTCACGCTTTCATTACACAAAGTTATATAAAGTCTCCGCCATGTCCCCGCCAGCGAGCCCAGGTCACTCGCTCCCTCTCAAGGCGAAGAGTGGCAGCGACATGGGGTGGTGAGGTGGTAAGGTGGCAGAACAGCGACACTTGTACACCTAAGGGACCGCATTCTCAGAGGCTTCAGCGTGTTGATTAAAGGTTGCTGTGGTAGGTTGAGTGTTTCCTAGGGCGTTTTTATGCTTTTAGTGATGGTTTCCGTCTTTCATTGCTATCCATTTTTCTTCATAATCCCTTGCATTTTTGTACTAGAGTATGTTAATTAGTTTTGAAGCATAGAAAATAGAAAATGGACCTCTTCTTCTTTCCATTCTCCATATGCCCATGCAAGTTATACTCCTACACTGCTCAGAATGTTACCTAAAGATGACCATAGCAGTGAAAGGGTTGAGGGAAGATTCTGCATCACCAGTGGGAAAAATGTTCGTGAGCGACCGTGTGGCCTTTGAAAATAATTCTTGTGGGAGCCCGCATTGCTTGGGTGTTGCTTGTGAGACACTTTTCATGACTAGTGATAGTTTTACAAAAAGATTCTTCATCATCACTGAGAAAACACTCGCGAGAAACCCTTTTGACATTTGAACATAGTTTTTTATGAGAACTAATGTTTCAGAATAAGAGGCTTAGAAGTACCGTTTGTGGGACACTTCATGGTTTTAGCGATAGCTTTACAAATATTCTGCGCCATCACACCCGCGAGACACCCCTTTTTCCATTGAAAATAGTCCTTATGAGTCTTATGAGAACCTGTAATGTCTCAAAATACGAGCCTTAGAACCATTTGTTGTGAGTCACTTTGGAAGCGTTAGAGAAAGGCTGTACTTGTGCAGTGTGGGTTCAGCGTAAGGCACCTTTACTATCCCGCACACCTGAGGAAGTGGAAAGCTAATTACACCTATCTTTTCAGAGTGTATAGGGCAGGCGGACGCACACCTGAGCGCCGGTTGTGATGTGAGGGACGTGGCACAGAAAGGTTAACTCAAACTTGATTGCATATATGTGTTTTTAAGTGGAGGCTTTAAAGAGATTTTGTCCCAGAGCAGGGAAACGTAACTTGTTTGTCTGTTTAAGAGGCAATTTGCGTGTGGCGGTGTTTTCATGTAAAAGTTAGCTGAGCGTTTGTAAGGTATAGCCACTTCCCAAAAAGAGGCATCCCTTTTTCAAAACTTTTCACCCTCCTCGTGTGTGCAGTTCACCATCGACTACTCCCTGGCTCTGCGTGTACATATACTCTCGTTTTCAAGGATGAAGTTGACATCAAGAGCCCAATGGTGCCTCCCTAAAGAGTGAACTTGAAGCCACACTAACCCAGAAACAACGAGGAGACCTGATACTGCCTGCGTGTTGTCTCAGTGATTGTGTCTCGCCCATGCAGGGAAAGAAAAAGAGGCCAAGGGTTCAAGGGAGAAAAATGGCCCGTAATTACCTGAAAGACTCTATGAAGAACATACCTGAGATACGTTTCGTGAGTGGGAAGGGAAGATTAGGCAGGTGTGTGTGTGTGTGTGTGTGTGTGTGTGTGTGTGTGTGTGTGTGTGTGTGTGTGTGTGTGTGTCGGAGGAATGGAGGCATGAGAGGAGGTGGTTCTGCGATTCAGGTGGAGGGAGGAAGAGGAGGAAGAGGAGGTGAGGGGAAGACACAGCTGCAGCAAGTGTGGGTGAGCGCGTCGGCAGGTGTGGAATGAGTGGAGGAATGTGAGTTATGGCGGTGGTGATGGTGGTGGTGGTGATGGCGAGGGTAGTGGTGGTGGTGATGGTGGTGGTGATTTTGATGATAATTGCTTGATAGTGACTACAATGAATAGCAGACAATAACATATCTTTACTTAGATCCTTACTGGGCTGTTTGATTTCAATACATTATACTCCATACACAAACTGTGATATTAGAAAAAAATAATAACTGCATTTTGAAAGACCAAAGTATTACGTACAGCTAAGTAATGACGGTAGTGATTTACTCTACCTTCTATGCCCTTCTTCCCTTCCTTCCCGTCATTCAGCACACTTTACCACTTAACTAAATCCTATAAAAGTGCCGAATCTTCAAATATTCAACCAGTAACTCCAGAAAATTCATAAATCTTTAAACACACCAATAAAAAAACACACCCTTCAACTCAGCAACGCCCCGTTAGACTCTTCCTGGAACTTGCGTCCCCACACAGGATACAAAGGGCCAGTCATTAGTACCTCCGATAATTAGCGAGCAAAGAAACCGATGCGCTGCGAAGAAGTTGAAATTTTCTTTAGCGTGTTTTCAATTAGGCCGGGCACGTGCCGGGAGGACTGGAGGGAAGGAGAGGCTGAGAAATGACGCTCTTTATCACGAAAGTCAAATTAGTAATCTAAATGTGTCCTCTTACGTTTTCTTTCCTGGGTGGGTTTTTAGAAAAGGTAATATCAGCTTTCAGTGTGTCTTCTAAGTATTCCTTATACTTTTTTTTCTGGATGGAGGTTTTTGTTATTGTAAAATTAGTGTGGTACTATTTTTTTCATTGTTATTATTGTTGTTGTTGGTGGTGGTGGTGGTGTGGCAATGTAAAATTAATGATCACTAAGAGTTGCAGAATTTACTTTTTTCTAGATTTGGTTGTGATAGGTATGAGAGTTGTGAAGCTGGCAACACTGCGGCTCACCTGCAAGTCACATAAGTGGGACTGATTGACTGATGAATTGAATGAGTGAGCAGTTTAATGACACTGATATGTGTGAAACCCCGACGTGTGGAGTCCCCTGAAAGAATGAGGTGTTCTGACTAATCTTGGTGCTGAAACCTCATGGAAAATATTAAATACCACTTTGTCGAAACATCAGCTGTAATGGGTATCTAAAACACATTTACAAAAGAAAGCGTACTGACTAAGAAGAAACATTTGTGTTATATTTATCTTTAAAACTTTATGATGATATTATACTAGTTGTCCAAAATACAGATTTCACAAAGCTAGAGGCCTACCAAAATTAACTATTACCATATAAAGAAAAGCACTGGTAAATAGTTACGAAAGAGAGCGGGAATTCAGGATAAAGCGTTGTTTCATCAGCCAGTATCCCGCGGACTAACCAATCACACTGCACCGGGACCTGCCAAACGTAATCGCGACACTAATGGATTCGGAACAAAAACAAAAACAAAAAAAGCAACAAATGTACCAACACACTAAGAAAACAAATATTCGTGTTGCCTCTCTTCAAAATCTGAGACAGTGTAGTAGTTATTCAAATATAGATCTCACAAAAATAGAACCTTCACAAAACCTTTTATTATTACACAGAGTTACGTAGAGTGCGACCATACAGGATTAAGTGTTATTGCATTGTTTTACCATCCAGTTTCGTCATCCAGTTTTGTCACTCTTTATCCCGCGGACTAGCCAATCAAACTCCACCGAGACTCGCCACACATAATCGCCACAGTAATGGGACGCCGTATTAAAAGCTTACGTGATTCCTGCCACGCGTGCCTTGCCTCGGCGGGGGCTGGCCTTCAGGTGAGTGCCCAGGTGTCTCTCGCTCTCAGGTGTGTCCTCATTACCGCGGCAGGTGTTCGGAGCGAGGCGGGGAACGAGATGGCTACAGCACTAGAGCGAGTGTGTGGAGGGAGAGGGTAATGTGAGGCTTGGAGGGGTAGGGATGGGGGGTGAGGTGAGTGACATGACTTAAACGACGTGTTGCAGGTGGGAGAGGAAGCGCTAGGGAGGTGGTGCTGGTGGTGCTGGTGGTGGGTAGTGCGTGGTGGTGGTGGGGAGTCCCTTGCGTCACCGTCATGAAGTGGTCAGTCAGTCATGCACCACGTGGGACACAGAGCAAGGCAAAAGGTTCTTCCTGCACGCTCGCCCTTCCTTCCATTCCATATGCAGCTGACAGCTCTCCATCACTCCCATCCGCCCCGTCAGGTTCGTCAGGTGTGTGTTGTCCGGTCTTTACTACTTTTCATTTTGCACAAGCGGCGCCATGTGAGCTTGTCGCGACACCATCGGTCAATCACTCATTCATTCATTTACAAAAGTTGACCAAGGAGCAGAGAGAAAAAAACGAGAGAGAGAGAGAGAGAGAGAGAGAGAGAGAGAGAGAAAGAGAGAGAGAGAGAGGCAGATACACACACATAAACACACACACGAACAGAACAGTTAACATGCTCATTCCTGAAAAGTAAATAAATGAGGAACTCCAATCAATAAAATATCCACTTTAGTGATAATGATATTGCAGTAGTGTCCTTACTGTCTTGTAACCCTCCCAGTGCTGTAGCATCTCTTCAACCTCTGTTCTGGTGGACGTTAAGAGTATAACTTAGGATAGATACTACTGATATCAAAAGAAATAACGCGAATAACTCGAACTTTTCACACCTGTAGTTTTATTTTCCCTCAATGAATTCGTGTTGGTGTTACCCAGTGTCTTTAACCCCTTTCACTGTTTTTTGACACATTTTCCCTTAATCACTAACCACTTTAGGACATGTTTTTTTTTTTTTCTTTCTCTGCTGCCACATCCAAACATTATACTGGCTAAAAATTGCAAAGGTCTATTCTTCTAATCCCTTAATTTCTTTTAGACGCTTGCAAGGACTTCATACATTGTTTTTAGTGTCGAGAATTGTTACATATAGTAGAAAAGGGTTCAGAGTGAAAGGCTGAAAGGAGTACATCATAGCAAGGCAGGAAAAAAAAAAAAAAAAAAAAAGCACAGCAAACTGTTGAGGGGCGTACCAATAAAGGGGAGTGTGGGGGAAAGATATTGGTCAGCTGTTGCGTCTGTTAGGGTGCTCCAGGTGCTCGCCGCTACACACACAGCTGTAGAGTGTGAATGATTACGTTAATGCCTCTGTTGCTGAGTCTTTCATGTCCCTAACACGTGATAAGAGCAGTGATGTGCTTCATTATTTCGCTGCCACCTGTGATAATTATTCTCTTTTGTTTAAGTTTTCTCTGTGCCTACGGTTAGGTGAAGGCTTCCTTTTAAATTTCACCCAAACAAATTTCACCCAAGAAGATTTCTCTCTGAAAATTTCACTCAAAATAATTTTCCTTTTTATAAATTCTAACCTAACCTAACCTAACCCAACCTAACCTAACCTAACCTAACCCAACCCAACCCAACCCAACCCAACCCAACCCAACCTAACCTAACCTAACCTAACCTAACCTAACCTAACCTAACCCAACCCAACCCAACCCAACCCAACCCAACCCAACCCAACCCAACCCAACCCAACCCAACCCAACCCAACCCAACCCAACCCAACCCAACCCAACCCAACCCAACCCAACCCAACCCAACCCAACCCAACCCAACCCAACCCAACCCAACCCAACCCAACCCAACCCAACCCAACCCAACCCAACCTAACCTAAACTAACCCAACCTAACCTAACCTAACTCAAACCAACACAACCACAATTAAAAATGAACCTAACCTAGTTTAACCAAACCTAAACCAACGAAGTATAAGCTAATCCGGTCCAACCCAACCTCAAACTTAATCTATCATAAAGCGAATTATTTTTGAGAAAATACTGAATGCTCCTACTAAATAAATCATAAGTGGATTTTACTTACGAATACTTCATCAGAATTTCACAAAAAGATAATCCTTCTAATGCCGAGGTCTTAACCTAACCTCACCCGAACCTAGCCTAACCTAACCTAAGTCTAACCTAACCTAACCTAACCTAACCTAACCTAACCTAAGTCTAACCTAACCCTAACTTAACTATAACCTAACCTAACTATAACCTAACCTAACCTAAGTCTAACCTAACCTAACTTAACCTAAACCTAACTATAACCTAACCTAACTATAACCTAACCTAACCTAACCTTACCGAACTGAAATTTATCACTGAGGAAAATCCCTTAAGAGGAAAATCATTTGAGGGAAAAATGACCTGATTTGGCTTAGGAAGATGAACACACTAGAACATAAGAAAACAAAGGAAGCCCAAAGAAGTCATCAGGCCTACACTTGGCAGTCCCTGTATGAAACTACCTAACTATTTCCACTCATCATAACACCTACACACACTTGCTCACGCTTTCACTCTCAGGCTGATGAAAGTAAATCCGTGAGTGTTTTGTGTGGTGAGCCTTCTTTTCGGACACAGCTGGGGAGACTTAATGAATCTGAAGTCGATTGGCGCCTAGTAAAGCTCGATAGTGTGTGTGTGTGTGTGTGTGTGTGTGTGTGTGTGTGTGTGTGTGTGTGTGTGTGTGTGTGTGTGTGTGTGTGTCCCAGTCGTCGGGTCGCTTAAAGTTGCCGAGATCACGTGGCAGTTTGCACGTAAGAGTTGCAGTAATGGTTGGGAATCCCCGTGATGTTCTCGCTTTGCCCGCCTTTCTGTCTGCCTGCCTGCCTGTCTGTCTGTCTGTCTGTCTGTCTGTCTGTCTGTCTGTATGTATGTATGTATGTATGTATGTATGTCCGTCTATCGGGGAACCTGAAGCCGGCGGACGGTGACACATTCAGCATTATTTATTTGCATTCTTCTATTGATTGGTTTTGGATGAAAGTATTAATGGGGTATTATTGTTTGATGTTTTGATGGATCATTGGCCCTGAAATGCGGAAGGAGTCACGTAAATGGCTAGGATGGTAATGGGGTTTGATTGGATAGTGGTAGGTAGTGCCACTCATCTACCTGATTGTTAAAGGTGGGTGAGGTGGAGGGAGACACGGCGTAAAGCACCAAGAGGCTGTTTTTTGAGGAGGAGAAAGAAGAAAATAATAAGAAAGAAAAAAACACCACCACCACCACCACCATCATCATCACCACCACCATCATCATCATCATATCACCAGTCTTTCGATTATTTTTTTGTTAGCTACCAGTGCATTCCAGGCAATCCCTAACTTTTTCTTTATCCCACCGTATATTTTACGTTTCATTCTGTCTTTCATTATGCTCTTCGTTGCAGCCTAATTAAGATCAAATGTTTAATCGTGTGCTTGTGGCTTTACATGGTGTGGTGACAAGAACTTTACGTTTCTTTATTTATTATTTTGTTTTCCCTCTTTCTCCCCCTCCTCCTCTTCCTCTTCTTCTCCCACCCTCTTCCCTTCCGTCACAATAATCATTTACTCCCCACCACGCACGAACTTCCCAACACACATACACACACACACACACACACACACACACACACACACACACACACACACACACACACACACACACACACACACACGGCTCCCAGTGACTGACAACTACAACCTCCGTCATCGCCCGCCGCTGGCAATTGCATCTCGTCTTCTCTTCTCTTCTAATCAAACACTGCGGAAAGTTAAGCTCAAGTCTTCCCTTTTAATTACTGAGACGACCATCCATCTGCTCCTCTTGCACAGTATGTATGTGTATGTACCTGCGTCTCCAAGGATTGTGAGGAAGGCGAGTTGGCGAGACCAGCTTCCAGTTTTCAGGCTCCCGGAATGACCACTTCTGGGAATCTCGTAAAAGACTCGTAAGGAGAAATTTTAAAGGACTGGAGGAAGGAAGTGTCTCGTGATGTTGGCGTTTGTTTATGTTAGTAGTGGTGGTGGTGGTGGTGGTGGAGGGGAGGAGTTCTAGAGAGAGAGAGAGAGAGAGAACAGAAGGAAGGTTGGATCCATAAATAGGTGAAATCCATCCATTCTTAAGCAGCTTTAAAGTTCACCAGTGTTGTTCCCAGACTTCTCCTCCTCCTCCTCCTCCTCCTCCTTCTCCTTCTCCTTCTCCTTCTTCTCTTTCTAATCATTTTCCTCCTTTCGCCTCGTCTTCTTCCCTCTTTTGTTTCTCCTCCCTTCTGGCTTTCTTTTTCCTTCCAAACTTCTTTCCTCCTCCTCCGCCGCCGCCGCCGCCTTTCTATAAATCCCATATCTTCCTCCCACCTCTCTCTCTCTCTCTCTCTCTCTCTCTCTCTCTCTCTCTCTCTCTCTCTCTCTCTCTCTCTCTCTCTCTCTCTCTCTCTCTCTCTCTCTCACCTTTCTCTTCCCATCCCAAAAAGGCGCAGTTAGGAAGGACTCCTCCTCCTCCTCTTCCTCCTCCTCGCCTTCTTCTTTTCACCTTTCCTCTCTAAACCCCACATCCTTCACCTGTGTATTCTCTGACCCCTGCCTTTCATCTCTCTCTCTCTCTCTCTCTCTCTCTCTCTCTCTCTCTCTCTCTCTCTCTCTCTCTCTCTCTCTCTCTCTCTCTCTCTCTCTCTCTCTCTCGCTTAGTACCAGAAAGAAAGACTAAGTTTAGAATACCCTCTTTTCCTTCTTTCGCCTTTCTTCTCTAAATCTTTAAAACCCTTAAACCCTTTCTTTTCCTCCCTTCTTCCTTTCCCCCTCTCTCTCTTTCTCCCACACATGCCTCTCTCTCTCTATCTCTCTCTCCCTCTCCTCCTCTGCTCCCTTCCTCTCTCAGCTCCGCCAAGAAAGAGACAACTTGGTGCGCCTTTTGTGAATCTCCTTGAAACTCACGCGAGATGACTTTGCCCAACTTTTTATCATATACTTGAGTCTTCGCCACAAGTACCCCGGTTTTCCTTAAGGAGCACGGGACTACGGGACACGGCTGCTCTGGGCTCTGCTTGACGAGGGGAAAGATTAAGGTGTGAGGGGAGAGGGAGAGGGAGAGGGTGGATGTGTGTTGCCGGTGAGAGAAATCGATGTTAAGGTAGGTAAGGAAAGTTAAATTTTTCAGAACTCTTTATCTCGCGCTGGTTCTCTCTCTCGTCTTGCTCCGCGACACTTGTAAGACTTGTGTTCTTCAGTGTTTCAGTGCTGTATTTTGACTGTGTTTTAGAGGCTGTAGTGGAAAGTTAGCGGATTTTTTTTTTCAGTGTTTTTTTTTGGGGGGGTTCTAACTGGGGTTTATAAAAGGAAGAATTCTGTATCACCAGTAGAAAAAGAGATCGGTTATGTTTGATAGGCTGTAGTGAAAGTTTTTAGGTGTTTTCAAGGGTGTTCTCTTGGTTCTGGTGAGGTTTTTAGCAAGAATTTTATATCATCACTGGGGAAATGTACATGAGAACTCGACTTATCATTTCTGTGGTCTCTGAAAAAATAGCTTTCTATGGAGGACAAAACTTTAAGAACACAGAATTTTGTACATTCACTTCACACCATCACCGCATCACCTTCATCACAACACCCTCACACTCCCTGCCACAGTCTGCTACACTTCCCTCACTGCTACACACTCCCTGCTGCACACTCCCTGCTACACCCTCCCTGCTACACCCTCACATTTCCTACCACAGTCTTACAATTCCCTCTGTGCTACACTCTCCGTGCTACATCCTCACTCCCTGCCACACACTGCATCCTTCCTGCTACACCCTGCCCCAAACCCCCGGCTACCTTCAACCCCTATCACACTCCCCCACACCCTCCCAGCTACACTTTACCCCTGCCGGACCCTGCCTCTCCCTCTCCCCACCAACACACACAACACTTTCGAAACACCTCAGCAACACAAAGGCACACGCTGTCCACCGCACTCTCACCCACAGCCCCAGCCACATTCACCACACGCACACGCCACACTGTCGTTCGTACGTTCGGGAAAAAATCAGTGAGTTAGACATTCCAAAAATAAACCTTGAAAAGAAACAAAATAAATAGAAAAAAAAAAAGAGGGACTTCATCCCCCTCTCCCCCACTCTGGACATGAGGTGTCGTGCGAATTGCGTGAATGCATGTACTCGTATGTACGTACACACACACACA
Source organism: Scylla paramamosain (assembly GCF_035594125.1). NCBI lineage: Eukaryota > Metazoa > Arthropoda > Malacostraca > Decapoda > Portunidae > Scylla > Scylla paramamosain. Next base: position 7,659,394 of record NC_087154.1, read on the forward strand.
CACACACACACACACACACACACATATACAAACAGCAAAAAGTAAAAATCTCTGCAATATAACATATCATAGTATACGTATTTTAAAGGGCAGAGAGAGAGTGGGGGGAGAGAGAGAGAGAGAGAGAGAGAGAGAGAGAGAGAGAGAGAGAGAGAGAGAGAGAGAGAGAGAGAGAGAGAGATTAGATTACGCAGGAAAAAAGAGGGAATGGACAATGGAGAATAAATGTATTTTTGAAGAAAGTGAAAGATAGGGAGGAATAAAAATAGTGGAGGTCGAATCTGGATCCCAGTGACGGCCAGATTACAGGAGAGAGAGAGAGAGAGAGAGAGAGAGAGAGAGAGAGAGAGAGAGAGAGAGAGAGAGAGAGAGAGAGAATATTGTGGGCATTTATCTTTTTTCTTTCTCACTTCTTTCAGGTTCAATTTAGCATCTCAGAAAAAAAAAAAAACCTTGAAGTCTATTTTATTTGTTGTGTTCAATTTTATGTATTAATTAATTTGTTTCTTTATTCATTTATTTATTTTTTTTTTATTCTTATGCCAGCAATGTATGACTTTTGACGCACTTAATTTAAACTTTTTTACTAAATATTTCGTGCTTCTTTTCAATTCTGTACTTGATTTGAACTTTTGTACTTGATCTTTTTACTTTTTTTCCAGTTCTTTACTTAATTTGAACTTTGTATTGAACTTTTTTTTCCTGTTTTGTACTTAATTTGAAGTTTTGTAATGAATCTTTTGTATTTCTTTTCATTTTTTTTCTTGATTTGAACTTATAGTGAATCTTTTGTACTTTTTTCCCTTCTGTACTTGATTTGAACTTTTGTACTTATAAAGCTTTTTGTACTTAATTTCAACTTTTGTACTTAATTTGAGTGTTTTTACTTTTTTGTACTTAATTTGAGTTTTTTTTACTTTTTTGTACTTAATTTGAGTTTTTTCCACTTATTGAGCTTTTTTTGTATCATATTTGACTTTTTATGCTTAATTTGATTCTTTTATCATTTATTTGATCTTATTGTTTGCTTAACATAAACTTTCGTATCTAGTTTGAACTTGAATTTGCGCTTAATAATTATGATATCGTGCGCTTTTTTAACTTTTGTTGAAAATATAAACTTCTAATGTACTTATTTGAACTTATTTTGTACTCTACTTAACTTGATTTTTTATTTATTTTTTTTATTTATTTTATTTTTATTTATTTATTTTATTTATTTATTTATTTATTTATTTATTATTATTTTTATTTTTATTTTTGTGGAGATTCTTTTGTACTTAATTAGGACTTCATTCTGCTTGACCTAAACTTGTGTACATAAATTTAGTCTAACTTAATTTCATTGGAGTTTCTCTCATGTTTCATTTGAGCATTTTTGTAATAAATTTGAATTTTTTTATTATTTTTTTCTTTTTTTCTTTTTCTTTTTCTTTTTTTTTTTGCTTGATCTTTTTAACTTCAAGTGTCCTTCATCGTACTTAGATTCAGTGTCTTTTCTGTAATCTTAAGTTTTTTTTTCCTTATAATAAATCTGAATTTCTTCATACTTGATCTGAATATTTTTATATCTTGAACTGGTTCGGTGTGTCTCGGGTTTACGTAAGTGACCTACATAATTTTTTTTCATCTTACTCTTTTTTACTCAAGCTGAACATTTTTATACTTGATCTGAATGCTTTTGTACCTTCGGCTGGTTCGGTGTATTTTGGCATTACGTAAGTGACCTTCATGGCATTGATCGCCTCACGCATTGATCCTCGTGTCTGGCCGATGGATATTCTGGTAAGGTCATTTACCTCCGAGTCGTAAGTCTTCTGGAATTCGTATGGGACAATGATTTTTTATGCTTATATACCGTTCTTTTTTTTATTTATTTATTTTATTTATTTTATTAATTAATTTCTTTTTATTTATTTATTTAATTTTATTCATATTCATTTATTTATTTATTTATTTATTTACTTATTTTGTCTACTAATTAACTGGCGTATTTTTTGAAGGGTCTTGATGACTTGAGGAGGAATGAAAAAGTAAAAAGATCTTCCAAAAATACGTTTTTTTTTTCCTTTCATTTGCATGGGGTGAAGTTATTTATTTATTTTACTTATATTTTCATTTATTTTATTTGTTTATTTTATTTTGTTTATTTTTTTCATTTATTTATTTATTTATTTTTATTTTTTTATTTTTTTTTTTTTTGGGGGGATACTTTATTTTCGTTCATTTACGTTGCAAGTAGTGTTAAGCAATGATCGATGTGTTAACTGATTGGTGTCTTGGAAAGTCTGTTTTTCTTTCCTTTCTTTCTTATTTTATCTTTTATTTTATTTTATTTTATCTTATTTTTGTTCTTCTTCGTCTTCTTTTCAACGCGTAAAACATGTTGGGTTTTGTGTTAGGTAATATAGTTTGTTGTAACTGATATTTTTTTTTACTTTCTTTTCTTCTTCTTGTTCTTCTTGTTCTTCTTGTTCTTGTTCTTCTTGTTCTTGTTCTTGTTGTTGTTGTTCTTCTTCTTCTTCTTCTTCTTCTTCTTCTTCTTCTTCTTCTTCTTCTTCTTCTTCTTTTAAACGCGTAAAACATTTCGGATTTCGTGTGAGGTAATACAATTTGTTATCACTGGTATTTCGTTCACCTGTGCGTTTTGCCGTAAAGTAAGTTTTTTTATTATTATTATTCTTTTTATCTTTTCTTTCAACTCGTGGAACTTTTAAAATTTGTGTGAAACGAGATTTTTTTTTTTTTTTTTTTTTGTGTTTGTGTTTAATTTACATGTATTTTATTGATCATGTAATGCGTGTCTGGTTGATAGATTTTTTTTTTAATGACTTTTTTTTTCGTAAAACTTTAAGTATTCGTATGGTTATCAGATCATTTTTTGCACCTCTTTTTACGCAACGCGCTGTAAACTGACGTATGTTTGGAAAGAATTTAATTATCTGTTATTTCAGCTTCACTCATGGAACTTTGAAAATTCATGTAACACAAAATCTTTCTTTTAATTGCATTTTGTTCAACTGTGCCCTATTAATCGTCGAGTGCGTGTCAAGTTAATAGGTTTTTTTGCAAAGTTTTTAATTTTTTCTTCTTCTTTTCAACCCAACTCGTGAGACCTTTGAAATTGGTGTAGAATGATTTTTTTTTTTTTTTTTTTTTGTCCTTTTATTTACATCATCTCTGTATTGACTGACTGTCTAACGCATCGATCCATATGTATAGATTTATCTGAAGTCTTTTCTGGAACTTCTTTGGGCCAATGTTACTTTCTGTACTTAGTTTCATTCACATGCGCCAGAAGAAAAGTGGGAGACTGCTTTGGTAGGAAGATCTGCTGTGTACTGATGTATGTTTTTGGAATCTCTTTTGTTTCTTCCTTCCAACTCATAGACCTTCTGGAATTCTTGAAGGGTAAGGTAATTTTTTGTATTCTTTTCGTTCACGTGCGCGATTTGAAGTATGAGAATCTCTGTTTATATGAATCAGATGTAGTTTTTGTTTTTTTTATTTTTTTTTTATTTTTTCCAACTTGTAAAACTTCTGAAATTCGTAAAAGATAGGAAAAAAAATTGTTATCTTTTCGTTTATGTGCCCAATAACAAAAACAAAAGAAGCTATATTAATGTGAAGGCTGTATTTTTCTTGAGGCGCGTTTTATTTTCCCTTCCAATTTCGAAAACTTATGAAATCGTAAAGGATGAGGTAATTTTTGGCACTGATTTTGTTCATATGCGCGATTCGGAGTATGAAGATGTGTATTAATATGAAAACTTTGTGTGCTTACATTTTTTTTTTTTTTTTCAGAATGCCTTTTATTTTTCTTCTCAATTTCTAAAACTTGAATTCGTAAAGGATAAGGTTATCTTTAGTACTCGTTTCATTCACTTCCGCGATGAGAAACAAGAAAGCGTATATCAACATGGACTCACTGTGTACTGACATCTTTTGCATTTTTTTTTTTTCTGGAATTCGTAAAGGATGAAGCCATTCCTAGTACTCGTTTCTTTCAAGTCCGCGATCAAAGGAAGCATGAGGAGCTGAATTAACATAAAGACCCGCGGCGAACTGACCTTACCTGCCTCATCGATTAACCTTCAGAAGAGTTCCTTGACCCGTTGCCACTGCCTGGGCCCCTCCTCCCTGATACCTGTCTGTTGAGAGCTTACTACCCTGATCCTAATGATATGTCCGGTGTAGCGTGTTGGAAGTCGTCACGTGCTGGCCGTCGTAATAAATACCATACCCAAGTTATAAAGTGGTGCTGGCTATCATATTGAATTACAGGTTTTAAGTGCCCAGGAAATTATGAAAAGATGTGGTGTTGTGATTGAAGCTTCCTCTTTCTGTAGCGGCAATTAGAAGCATCATATATTTCTTATTTTTATTACTTATTTATTTACTTGTTTTACTTTATCTATTTTATTTATCTATTTCTATTTTTTATGTGTTTTTTGTTTTTACAGACTCTCAGAAGTTATTATACAAACACACTCATTCACTCGCTTCCATGTTTAGAGGCGTGGCAGTTCAAATCAATTGAAGTAACTTTTAACCGGGGCATGTTGTTTGTTATGGCGATGATCAACACTTGACCTTCATCGTGCTACACTGGGACTCTTGGCATTAGCTCCTCCTGGACAAGTTACTCGATGAAAGACGAAAGAGTAATGCATCAAACCCCGTATTCAGAAACGCTTTGCTCTCTCACCATGACTATTTTCAAAGGCTCTTGAGTCGAAAGTGTTTCTCCTGTTAATAATGCAGAAAGTTTGTTAATCTGTCACTATAACCGTAAAAACGTCCTTAAAAATAGTGTAATTTCAACTAGAGCCTTTTGAAAGTAGCTGAAGCACGGCGCAGAAATATTTCTGAGTAAGGTCCCAGATTAACCAAGATACCAACACGACCGACCACGTATCTTTTTAGATCAGGCTTGCTTAATATTCATGGAGGCTTTAGTAACTGCTTATAGAATCTCTTAATCTTACTAAACTAAACACTTTTTAGCTTCATTTGATTTCATTTCGGTCAGTTTATCTTTGACATTACCCATATTCTTAAACCCACTTGTAGATTCTCTTTTTTTTTTTTTTACTATTCTCTCTTTTTTTTTTTTTTTTTTTACTATTTATTTATTTTGCTTATTAATTTCGAATTTCCTTTTCTGTCTTCGATCCATCGATCCAGTTCACATAATTCAGCTTGGGTCCTATCGTCGTGAGTCTATTGGAGCGTCAACTCCACTTTTCCAGAACTTCACTATTTTAATGTATTGCCAACACTTGAATTTAGCATCCGTGGACATCGCTCTAGGCGTGAAAATGGCCAGCTCAACTATACTTTTCTTCAGTGGAACGTATTAACAAAAGACACATTATATTTATCAGGATTACATATTGATGGAACAGAATACTGAGCTGAAGTCTGCTGGCAGTGTTGACCCTTAGTTGTTTAAACGCCTATTCTTCTTTAGCGAAAGACACTTCACCGAAAGACACGCCGAGTCTGCTCTAACGTCTCTTTAAGCATCACGAGACGTGAAGAGCAATTTCCCTTAACCCAAAGTTCCTTTCGGCGGCTTTTGTTCATTTTCTGCCGCCTGGAACC
>NC_087154.1:7675000-7690000 GCF_035594125.1 Scylla paramamosain
ACTCATTTGAGGCACCGCAACAATGAGGTATATGGTGCCACAAAGACATAAAGAAGTAAGGAAAATTGATACTTGGAAATCTGTAAAGAGAGAAATAATTACAGAGAACAGTCAGGGCAGTAAAAAAATGAATAATAGTAGATGAATAATGGTACCCTTACAGCACACAAACAGCAGCATCAGCAGCAGCGTTGACAACCAGTAAAAATTAATAACTTGGCTTTAAGAACACAGATGATAAATGGAACGACAAAGAGGAAGAAGAGGAAGGAAAGGAGGAGGAAGAGGAATCAGGAAGTCACCTCGTATTTTCCCTTCACGAGTTGACGAGTTTCCATTCCCTTTCCTCGTTCTCTTCTCTTATAAAGCTCCTGCCTCGTCCTGTTGCTCCTTCCCTTTAAGCTTATTGCGTGGCGGGTAACAGGTGGAGTGGGGAAGCTTATACATGGCTGGCTCGCTTCCTGCTGATCCTGCCAACGAAGATTCCACTGTTCTGTTTCGTTTTGTTCTGTACCTCCACCTCCACTTCTGTTTTCTGTATGGCCTGTGTTCTTAACTTTTTTATACCCTTTTTTCGAGTTCACAGGATTTAATTAAGCACCACAAGGATTTCACTGTTTTGTCCTGCACCTTCACCTCCGCTCTTGTCTTCGTATGCCATGTTTTCTTTTTTTTTTTTTTTTTTTTTGACACCCTCTTAGTAATGTTTTAATTGTACTGTGTAGAGAAATGGTGTATTAATAAAATATCTGAATTCCCCCATCACTTATTTTGCTGCGGTTCCCGTTTCTTTATTCTTTAAATTTGCCGAAAACTATGCATGATTAAACCTAAAAGGCGTGACAAACAGACGGACGGTCATTAAACACTATATACTCTCATTAAGATACTCTCATTAAGATTATTTTCGCTCGTTACGGAGATGATTAGTCGAGTTCTCATGCATATTTTTCCTTTTAATGATGCAGAATTCTGGTTAAGCTACCACCAGAACCACGAAAACACTCTTGAAACACATCCCAGTAACTCCTCCCAATATAAGACATCAAAAGTAACCAAGACCTCGGAAAATTTGACCAGAACCATGAAAACACTCTTGAAAAAAAAAGACTTTCACGAACTCCCGCAGCGTAACACACTGAAACTGATCAAGAACTAGAACGTTGTAAACCTTAACCCTTTCACTGCTACACCGCGTCTCCTCAAGCTCGACAAATTGTTCTAGTGCACGCTAAGGTTTTGAATATAATCTTGAATGCAGCCAGTGACAATGATTCATGGAGTAGCATAAAACATATTAGTGGCCGGAGTTATAGTTTTGTTGAGTAGAATCACGTAAGGTCAATTAGCAGGATACAGTTATTAGCATTGAAAGGGCTAAGAAAAACAATACTGTACTGCACTCTCCCTCCCCTGTCCCTCCTGTCTCTGAATCTACGCCACTCCTGTCTGCACCAGCGCTGTGGCCTCGTATACAATATTGCATTTCACTCAGCTACCTATTTAACTCTCCGCTGCTTTCTGTCTGCCTCTCATCACAAACACTCGGGAGTATTGTGTCGTGCGTTATTACCAAGCAGTGTTGCCGGATGCGTGGGGAGCGAGCGGGGCCAACAAGGAGACAAACTCGGTGACGCTTGCCAAGTTTGTGGTGCGTGGCCAAGAGAAAAAAGGAATAAAAAAAAAAATAGAGGAGGAGGCTGCGTTATTGCCAAGCTGTGTCGAGGCTCCGTGCCAGTAATGATAGGACGTGAGAGAGAGAGAGAGAGAGAGAGAGAGAGAGAGAGAGAGAGAGAGAGAGAGAGAGAGAGAGAGAGAGAGAGAGAGAGAGAAATTTCCTTATTCTTCGTAATGTTTGTTTTCTATTTTTCGTCTGTTTATGTTTATCTGCCTAGAGAGAGAGAGAGAGAGAGAGAGAGAGAGAGAGAGAGAGAGAGAGAATTTAAGCTACGTTGATGAGAAATAACTTGGTTTATTTTTTTCCATTTATTTTTTATCTTTATTTTGTTCATATAAGGAGAAAAAAACAGACAGACAGACAGAGAAGCACACACACACACACACACACACACACACACACACACACACACACACACACACACAAACAGACAGACAGAAAAGATTGAGTGAATAACGAACTTGACTGATAACTGAGTGACTGACTGATAAACAACTGATTGACTGACTGACTAATAACAAACAGACTGACTAACTAACTGCTTGGTAACTAACAAACAAACAAACTAACTGATCAACCAACCAGCAGCTAACCTATTAGTTAACTGAGAGAGAAAAAAAAATTCAGTATCTCTTGTCTCAAGGCAACAGGCAGCTGGATGACACGTAACGTTGGGTTATGAAGGTTCCCTCAATGTATTATAAGATTATTTCCACCGCCTCCCTTCCCATGTTATGAAATGCTGGCCAGGTGTGTACCCGTGCCAGCAGGTGTGAGCTCTTGAGTGGTCTGGCCTGAAGGTGCTGGTGTGGCGGTCTTCCTGATCTGCTTTGAGTCTAAACCAGTAAAAGATTCATTGATTGATCTAAAAGGGTAGTATGGAGTAAGTTAAGACAGGAAAGTAAAAACGTGAGAACATAAGAAAATAAGGGAAGCTGCAAGAAGCCGTCAGGCTTACACGTGACAGTCCCTGTATGAAACATATTTATTTATTTCCAAGTAAGAGAAGAAGATTTTTCAAAATAATCGTGATAGCATGATGACGGTGATTTTGGTAGCGGTGGTATTAATGGTAATTGTAGTAGTAGTAGTAGTAGTAGCAGTAGTACTAGTAGTAGTAGAAAGAGAAGGAGGAGTGGTAGTAGTAATAGTATAAGCAGTAGTAATAACAGTAAATGTAATAGTAGTAGTAGTAGTAGTAATAATAATAGTAGTAGTAATAGTAATAGTAGTAGAAGCAGTAGTATTAATAGTAGTAGTAGTATCAGTTGTAGTAGTAGTAGTAATAGGTAATGATAATAATAATTATAATGATAATGATAATAATAATAATAATAATAATAATAATAATAATAATAATAATAATAATAATAATAATAATAATAATAACTATAACTAAGATAATAATAAATTCAACTATGTACCAGTAAACAATGTAACGCTTTTATACTACAATTTACCCATTACAAATTCCTGTTACAAATAATTTTCCTATTTATTATTATTCCTTTATTATTATTACTATTACTATTATTATTATCATTATTATTATTATTATTATTATTATTATTATTATTATTATTATTATTATTATTATTATTATTATTACTATTATTATTATTATTATTAAATTTAAAATATCGTATAAAAACTCAGTTCTCTTGCAGTGCGTCTTTTGTTCCCATTTGTTACACTTTACCCCGGACACACACACACACACACACACACACACACACACACACACACACACACACACACACACACACACACACACACACACACACACACACACACACACACTTCCCCTCGTGTGTATTTCTTTTCCCTTCTCTTTCTGTTACCGCTGATTGAAAGGACGAGAAATAAAGTGATTGAAAAGTAATAACTAAAACTTCTCTTGTTCACGTAACAGGAAAAGGGGGAAAAATATGAGGCCCTAGCACATAGTTTGGAAGAAGAGGAGGAGGAGGAGGAGGAGAAGGAGAGAGAGAGGAGGAGAAGGAGGAGGAAAGAAAAGAAGGACAGAAAAAACAGGAGGACTACAACGTGAAGGAGGAGGAGGAGGAGGAGGAAGAGGTGGACGAGGAAGAAGAGGAGGAGAAGAGAGAGGAAGAAAAGGAGGAGGAAAGAAAAAAAGGACAAAGAAAAAACAGAAGGACTACAACGTGAAGGAGGAGGAGGCGGAGCATAAAGAGAAGGAAGAGAAAGAAGAGCAACAAGAAAAAAAAGGAGAACCAAGAAGAAAATGAGGAGCAATCTTTTTGCATTTTTCTTTCTTTCTTTTTTGCGAGCGACAACGTAGCGTTTTTTCTTCTTTGTGTGTGTGTTTGTGTGTGTGTGTGTGTGTGGGTGGGTGTGCTCTCTCTCTCTCTCTCTCTCTCTCTCTCTCTCTCTCTCTCTCTCTCTCTCTCTCTCTCTCTCTCTCTCTCTCTCTCTCTCTCTCTCTCTCTCTCTCTCTCTCTCTCTCTCTCTCTCTCTCTCTCTCTCTCTCTCTCTCTCTCTCTCTCTCTCTCTCTCTCATGAATACCTCACTTCCCTTACCGCCGATCAATCCCACACTTGCTTAGCACAACACAGTCTGTCTGCCCGTCACGGAGGAAGGCAAGAGAAAGAGATCACCCTGTCTTATCCCCGCCCCACTCCACCCCCGCTTCATCTCTTACATCCTGAAATACTTATCGAACTCCTGAAAGAATTTGCCGGTTCGGGGAGTCTAGACTAGAATCATCATTATTGCTCTTCAAGAAATCATACCGGGGAATATAATATGACGGGAAGGATCGATATTTTTCTTTCTTTCTTCCTCCACGGACAGCTGAACTCACGAGGGCACAGACTTCTTATGGCTGTCTGGAAGGTGTGATGGTAACTTTATTCAGCTCAGAGGCATAGGCGTCTTCATAAATGGTAGAGAGAAAGCAAATATAAGTCACAGTTAAATTCATTACAATAGACATGTTAACTTTAAAAAATAAGTACTGATACTAATTAGAAACTTAGGCGTGTTATAAAAAAAAAAGCAATGAGTAGAGAGGTAATAAATCTTAAATCATAACACAAACCATAGTTGAATATAATAATAGGCCTACTAGCTAAAGAAAAGAACTTATATTTATACTCTAAGACTGAAATGTTGTGCAATGTTATCTCCGACACAAGCTTAGTTTAGAAGAGGTAAAACCTACGGTAATTCAATAATGGTTAATATGGTGAAGAAGGATTAACCCTTTCAATGCTCCTTCACACATCTTTCCTTAATCACTAACCACAAAGTGATATTTATCCTTGCCCTACAGTCATCTCTAAACATTATATTGGCTAGAAATTGCAAAACCTATTCTTTTAATACCTTTCTTTGTTGCAGACGCTTATAAAAGGTTCTTTACTTTGTTTTTACCGTCGAGAATTGTTGCATATTGCCGGCAAATTGTTAAGAGTCAGGTTTATTTCCTGACGCAAGGCAATACAGTAATGGACTCCGTATTACACTGAGTTATGGCGCAGCAACAATCCGGATCATATATCGCTGGCATTAGTTCCGAGTGAACGTTGCCTCTTCCGCCTGGAAATTGCCGTAAGCCAGGGCCATACTTGCAGAATTTTCGACACATTGGTGCAAGCTCATCTATTTCTAAAGCTGAACTCTTCGCCCAATCCTCCTCTAAAAAATCTGCCTTGGATGATTCAGGGCTTGTTCCTCCCTCTCTTCCATCTTCTGACTACTTCATGCTACCCATTAAGATTCTTCGCAGTGATGTTTTCCATGACCTCGCTGGCCTAAACCCTTGGAAGGTGTATGGACCTGATGGGACCTATTGTTCTCCGAGATTGCGCCTCCGTGCTTGCACTTTGCCTAGTCAAATTCTTCCAGCTCGGTCTATCAACATCTACCTTTCCTTCTTGCTGGAAGTTTGCCTACATTCAAAATGTTCCTAAAAAGGACGACCGCTCTAATCCCTCAAACTACCGTCCTACTGCTTTGATTTCTTACCTCTCTAAAGTTTTAGAATCTATCATCAACAGGAAGATTCTTCAAAATCTATCACTTCACGACCTTCTATCTGATCGCCAGTATGGGTTCTGTCGAGACCCCTCTACTGGTGATCTGGATTTCCTTACTGAGTCTTGGTCATCCTCTTTCAGGAATTTTGGTGGAACTTTTTGATAGAGTCTGGGGAAACTTTTGCACGGCACTACGCATTCAGGTTATGTTGCAGGATGTGGAGAGACTTTGTGGTTAGAGTAAAATAGTTTACTATTGGTGACCGTGTTTTAAATCTCCATCCCTTAGAGAAGCGTAAACAAAGAGAGGATCTGATAGAATTATCTCAGTAGCATCAGATATATATATATATATATATATATATATATATATATATATATATATATATATATATATATATATATATATATATATATATATATATATATATATATATATATATATATATATATATATATATATATATATATATATATATATATATATATATATATATATATATATATATATATATGAAAAGTGATGTAAACGAAATCCTTGGGATTAGTAACTGAGAATAGGACTAGAAGTAACGGGTTCAAGCTTGATAAAGCTTGATAAAACTCCCACTCTTCCGTGGCCTAACCGAACTTGGGGATTAAGAGCTTGACATAAGGAAAGACAGCCATGCCTACCGCCAGGTATGTTCCCATAGCCTCCCTCTCATTCCTGCTTCGTTTTGTAATTCACTCGCTTACTTAATAGATATTCACACACACACACACACACACACACACACACACACCGTGGCGTATGGCAACGCGGCGGCTATCTGCTGGCCCTTGGACGGCAACGTACGGCCTTAGCCGCACCTTGTACAGCGTACGTGCAGGGGAACACACACACAGCGGGACGAGCGCTACGAAGCGGCGCAGGGCCCGCCGCAAAGCATTAGCCGCCGCGAAGATAGAGAGCGAGGCACGGCTCGCCGCGAACACCGAAGAACCGCCGGCACCCGACGGGGCGCACGTCTGGCCCTCACCTTCCGTGCGGGTGTTTGGGAGCGACGGACGTCCCTTCGTGACCACGTGGGAGGAGGCTGCGTATGGCGCCTTCCACGCGCGACGCCATTACTAACGCTCGAACTGAACGTCTGATTGAGACCGCCGCACGTAACCGTTGAGAGAGAGAGAGAGAGAGAGAGAGAGAGAGAGAGAGAGAGAGAGAGAGAGAGAGAACAGGACAACACACCGAAGACTGGTTCACTCCGCGACACGCCGTTATAGTTAATAGCTTCTTGTATCTTCTGGCGGCTCACGGAGCTGTGTTAGCATTTTGTCTCGCCGCACTTGTCCTTCCTGTTCCATGTTCTCCGAGTCCCACTGGCAGTAACTTTTCTTCTTCTGTAACTTTCATTTCCTGTTCCATGTTCTGCGATTCCCTCTACCAGTTCCCTTTGTTTCTATTGGAATGAGGTTCTTTCTCGGGAATTTAACCGTTTTGAAATATTTTCCTTGTGTGTGTGTGTGTGTGTGTGTGTGTATGTGTGTGTGTGTGTGTGTGTGTGTGTGTGTGTGTGTGTGTGTGTGTGTGTGTGTGTGTGTTTATAAACTAGAACTTGAACTCATTTTTATTCTATTTACTTTTAAAATAAATCAAAAGACATCACAGCCTCCGGACTTTACAGGTTCAGATTCTCAGTAAATACTGATCATCATTATTATTATTATTATTATTATTATTATTATTATTATTATTATTATTATTATTATTTTTATTATTCAATCTCTGACCGTTATACTAGTACGGTGGTTAACGGTCACTTTTCTTTTAAATCTTTTAACAGTGGTGTTTTGTCACCCATTCTCTTCCTATTATTCATCAACTACCCTGCACCGTAGACGTCCAACCCTTCAAGAAGTAAACAGCTCACGCAGGGAAGCCACAGAACGATCTCTATCAGCTTGATGCAACCTTTCAGAAGTGACACTCAATTGTCTTCCTCTTCTAAACTGAACATCCTCTGTCCTTTACTTATAATCTAGACTGGAAACTTCACATTTCATCTCTGGCTAAAATAGCTTCTATAAAGTTCTGAGTCGTATCCGGGAGAACAAAATTAAAGAAACTAACTTTCTATACAAAGATCCCAAGAAATTCTGGCAGAACATAAACAAACTAAAAGGAAACTCAACCATTTTAAGACCATATCTAACTCAAAATAACTAGAAAATATATGACGAGCAAAATAAAGAAGAAATTTTCCTTCCTGTTCCGTGTTCTTCAGAGTCCCACTCGCAGCAGGGAAGTAACATGGAAGTAAAGGCATTAAGCACCCCAGGATTCCGAGTTTCGTTTGTTTCTATTGAACCTCTGGACTTTACAGGTTCAGATTCTTACTGTTCACTCCTGCCTCCCGGCACTGTTAATAGTGACTCGCTTCTTCATCATCATCATCATCATTATTATTATGATTATTATTATAATTATTATCATTATTTTTTTTATTATTAACACACACACACACACACACACACACACACACACACACACACACACACACACACACACACACACACACACACACACACACACACACACACATGGTCATCCTCTTTTAGAGATTGTCATGAAACTTTCGCTGCTGCCTTTTGATAGATTGATTTCCAAACTATCCTCCTACGGCTTCAACCCTTCTCTCTGTAACTTCATCACAAGTTTCCTCTCTGACTGTTCTATTACTGTTGTGGTAGACGGTCACTGTTTTTCTCCTAAATCTATTAACGGTGATGTCCTGTCGCCACCTGTTCATCTTCTAAACCACCCTGCACTTTTCTACGTCTTTTCGTAGGCGCCTAACCCTTCAGGAATTAAACAGCTCATGCAGGTAAGCCATAGAACGCCTGACTTTTGATCTCTTTTAAGATATCTGATTCTGGCAGAGCAAACTTAGTGATGTTCAATGCCTCAAAAATTCAATTCCTTTATCTATCTATTTTCCATATAACACACACGATGACACTCAACTGTCCCCCTATTCTACACTGAAAATTCTAGACTCGAAATTTTATATCTCATCTCTGACTAAAACATCTTCTATGAAGCTAGGCGTTCTGAGTCGTCTCCGCCAGTTTTTTTTTTTTTTTTTACCCGTCTAGATGCTAACTTTGTACAGGGGCCTTATCCGTCCATGTACGGAGTATGCTTCACATGTATGCGGAGGTTCCACTCGTACCGCTCCTTTAGATAGGGTGGAATCAAAAGATTTTCGTTTTATCATCTCCCCTCCTGATTGTCAGCCTCTCTCTTATCGCCACAATGTTGCATCTCTTGCTATCTTTTGTTTTTGTTAAATGCATGCCTACCCTCCTCCCGCGGCCTCGCTGCACAATGCTTTCTTCTTCTCTCACCCATATTCTGTCCACCTCCCTAATGCAAAAGTTAACCAGTATTCTAAATCATTCATTCCTTTCTCTGATAAACTCTGGAACTCGCTTCCTGCATCTCTATTTCCTCCTTCTTGGACTCTTTCAAGAGGATGTTTCAAGACACTTATCTTATCCTCTGTTATGTGATCATTCCATCTGATGTCACTTAGGGAACTGCCATTTGATCGGGCTTTTTTTTTTATTGCCCTTGTCCAGTGACCCTCTTACATAGAAAATGCTTGTTATGTTTCCCTCTCTCGTAAAAAGGCACACATCAACTACTGCACTAACCGTCTAGATAGATAAATATATAGATAGATGAATAAATCGATAAACAGGTAGATAGATAGACATATGTAAGTAGTTAAACGTATATATGATATTGGACAAACAAACAAACAAACAAACAAATAAACAAACACGCAGTCACACACAAAAAAAAAATGAAAAACAACAGGTGGTGCAGTTTACTGCCGACAAATCTGACAAGCTAAACTAATAATCCCATTAAAAAATAAAATACAACACACACACACACACACACACACACGCACACACACACACACACACACACACACACACACACACACACACACACACACACACACACACACACACACACACACACACACACACACAGTTACATCTCCTCATGTGTATTTCTTTTCCCTTTTCTTTCTGTTGCTGCTGATTGAAAGAACAAGAAATAAAGTGATTGAAAAATAATAACTAAAACTTCTCTTGGTCACGTAACAGGGAGGAGGGGGGGGGGGTGGAATTTTGAGACCTTAGTAGACAGTTTGGAGGAGGAGGAGGAGGAGAAGGAGGAAAGAAAAGAAAGATAAAGAAAAAAAGGAGGAGGAGGAGGAGGAGGAGGAGCATAAAGAGAAGGAAAAGAAAGAAGAAGCAAACAAGAGGAAGAAAATGAGGAGCAATCTTGTAGCGGTTTTTTTTTTTTCTTTCTTTTTTGCGTTTTCTCGTGTTCTTCTTTGTGTGTGTCTGTGTGTGTGTGTGTGTGTGTGTGTGTGTGTGTGTGTGTGTGTGTGTGTGTGTGTGTGTGTTTGTTTGTTTGTTTGTATGTGTGCGCACGCTCTTGGCTAACCTCGCTGAAATGATAAAAAAAAAAGAAAAAGTAGTAAAAGATAGAAGAGGAGGAGTAGTAGTAGTAGGAGGAGGAGGAGAAGGGGGAGGGAGGAGGAAGGAGGGAGAAGAGAGTGAACAGGAAGAAGAGAAGAAAGAGAGAGAAGAGAAGGAGAAAAAGGAAGAAAATAAAAGAATAGGGAGATGAAGGGAGAGAAATAGATGATGGAGGAAAAGGAGAAGAAGTGGAAATATAAAGAGAATGGGGAGAAGAGGGAAGAGAAAGAAAAGAAGGAAGAAGATAAAATAATAGAAGATGAAGAAAGAGAAATAGAAGATGAAGGAAGAAGAGAAGGAAGAGTAGCTAAAAAAAGAAAGAAAATTGGAAGAAGAAGAAGAAGAAGAAGAAGAAACATTAGAAAAAAAATGACACGGAGAAGAGAGAAAGAGAAAGTAAAAAGAACAGAAGAACGAGAAGAAAAAAAAATTAAAAATAAATCAGCGAACCAACTGAAGGAGGAGGAGAAGGAAGAAGAACAAGAAGGATAAAGATGAAGAGGAGGATGAGTGGAGCTGTAACTCTGCCCTGCACCTCCCTCCCCACACACACACACACATAGGCAGAGCGCGGCGGCTAATGAGGAAGGGAGGCGATGTGGGGTTTTAATCATCTGCCACCGAAAAGCAAATTAGGGATGGGGGATGGATTTTAATCACCCTGCGAGGCGTGCATTACATAACGCTGTCTTAATGAGAGGTGCGCCTGGGGAACTCCTCCGCTCACCGCCTTCCCTAGCCTCTCCTCTCCGGACCTTCCAATTTAAACCACCAGCCCGCCCCCCCTTCCCTCCCTCCCTCTCTCCCTCCCTCCCTCCCTGCAACCTTTCCTCGCCTTCATCAGTTTCTCCTTAACCTTATTTCTACCTGACCTCTTCACCTTTTTTTTCTTTTTTTTTTTGCTCTCTCTCTCTCTCTCTCTCTCTCTCTCTCTCTCTCTCTCTCTCTCTCTCTCTCTCTCTCTCTCTCTCTCTCTCTCTCTCTCTCTCTCTCTCTCTCTCTCCTCATTATTTTCATCTTCATTGCTCTCATCATTCATCACTTCTTTCTCCCTCATCACCTTTTGTACACAACCAATCCCTCCCCGTCCTTCAGTAAACCGTCATTAACCACCACCACCACCACCACCACCACCCCGTTCTGCGTATTTCATTTCATCACACACAAACCTTACCTCACAACGGAACTCTCCTGTGCCTTCCCCCTTCCCTGTCTTGTGTCCCCCTCCTCGCTGTCATTAAGGTCCCCCCCCTCATCCTCCTCCTGCTCCTCCTCCTCCTGCAGCTCATCTGTCCTTCCTTCTCCTTTTACTCCGCCTCTTCAGGTTGCCCCGGGAATCAGCGTCTCATTCATTCATTGTTCCCCCGCGCAGAGACGAACAAGAGTGACATTATCTCCTGGCAACATCTCACCTTAATTAGAAGACTTCGAAGTGCTGGTGTCTTATCTCCGCTATTTCCAAGTTTCGCTCGTTTTCTCTCTCTCTCTCTCTCTCTCTCTCTCTCTCTCTCTCTCTCTCTCTCTCTCTCTCTCTCTCTCCTCTCTCTCTCTCTCTCTCTGCCTCTGAAACGTTTTTTAAGATTGTGGCAGGCAGGAAGGGATAGAGGGGAGGAAAGCAGGGACGGGTGGAGGAAGAAAGAAATTGAGGTACGAAGGAGGGAGGAAGAGGGTAAGGGACGAAGGAAAGGAGGGAAGAAAGCAGGAAATGGATGGAGAGACGGAAGGAGAATGTAGAAAACGGGGAAGGATTGCTGGATTGACGGAGGGGGACGGAAGGAGGAAATGATAGAGAGACAGAGGGAGAGAGACAAATGGAGAGAGATGGAGGGGGCTTTAGAGGAAGAGAAAGATTGGTGGAGGAACAGAGGGAGGCTGGGATAGGAGGTGGACAGGAGGGAAATATAGATAAAGTGAGGTAGGAAGGAAAGAAGATAATGAGTGAGGAATAGAAGGAGAATACGATGAATAGAGAAATAAAGAGACGGAAGGACTGGGCAGGAAGGAGAGACAGAGGAACAGGAAATGAACTGACGTAAGGTAGAAGGAGAGATGAAGGAAGAAAGAGATGAAAGAACAAAAATATAATTGAAATGAGGGAGACGGATACATGAAGAAGTGAAGAAAAGAAGAAATGGAAGAACAAAGAGAAAGAACTGGAAGAAGGGAAAGAGAAAGGACTGGAGAGATGGAGGAAAGAAGAACTGAAGAAACGAAGATGTAGTTAGAGGGAGGGAAGAATGGATACAGGTACAGAAGAAGGAGGAGGAAGAAAGAGATGGAGAAACAGGAGAGAAAGAATAGGAGAGAGTGATGAAGGAAGACATAGGGACGGGAGGGAATGGGAGTGATGGAGAGAGGAAGAGAAAGAGGGTCAGGGGAGAGTAGTAGGATAGGAGGGAGGAAGGGAGGGAGGGGACGGGGATGTGAGTGGTATTCAATATGCATTTGGTTTAGTTTTTTTTTTACTTTTTTTTTTTTCTTGAGCGAGTGGCGAGATTGAGTTGCGGAGAGACTGTCGTGGGATTCCTGAATAAGTTGGTTCGCTGATTTGAAAGGGTGGATCACTTTCAATACAAATGGAAAAGAGATCGCGTCTCTCTCTCTCTCTCTCTCTCTCTCTCTCTCTCTCTCTCTCTCTCTCTCTCTCTCTCTCTCACCAGGCCTAATTACCCAACATCACGTCTACACTTCATTTCTCTTTCCTCATCTTTTCCTCCTCATCTTTTCCCATCTTATCTTTTTTTTTTTACCTCTCCCTCCATAGGCTAGATCTCGTAATTTCCTCCTCCTCCTCCTCCTCCTCCTCCTCCTTCTTCTCCTCCTCCTCCTCCTCCTCCTCCTCCTCCTCCTCCTCCTCCTTCTCCTCCTCCTCCTCCTCCTCCTCCTCCTCCTGTTCGTACAAACTTTACATCTATTCCTCCTAACTTTTCTCCTTCTCCTCAATCTCCTTCCTCTTCCACTTTCTTTCTCTCTTCCCTTCTAAGTTTCCTTTTCCCCTCTTCTTCCTTCTCCTCCTTCCTTTTTTTACGTTTGCCAGTTTATTTCATACTCTTTTAAAACTGTATTTTCCCTCTTTTCTTTTTCGCACCTTTTTTTTCTAATCAAAACAGCATCTACTTCATCCAATTTTTCTTTCTTGTTTCTTTTACTAATTTCATTCCCTCTTATTCTTTACAAAAACTGCATTTTCTTCTCTTTTTTTTTCCCCTATGCAGCGTCTTTTTTCCAATCAAAACTCTATATATATATCTCCAGTTCTTTATTTTTATTCTCACACCCTTGTTTCCTCCTTTTTTTTTCTCCTTACGCTTTTCTTTCTCTATTTTTTCTCTCTCTCCTCACACTGTTCTTTCTCCTTTTCAAAAACTGCTCCACCTTTCTTTCCTCCATACCTCCTCCTCCTCCTCCTCCTCCTCCTCTTCCATGTCCTCTCTCCCCCTGCCTTACTAAAGGTCACGTTTGCCAGTGTTTCTCCTTCCTCCCCTGCTTCCTTTTCTCCTTCCCTCCCTTTCTCCTTGTCTCCTTCCCTTCCTCTCCTCTCTGTCTTGTCTCCTCTCTTTTTCTTGCTTTCCTGCCTTGTCCCCTTGATTGCTTCCCTCCTTCCTTGCTTTCCTTGTCTCCTTCTCTACTTTATTTGCCTTCTCTCCTTTTCTCCTTCCCTCCTTCTCTTGCCTTCCTTCTTCTTCCTTCCTCCCTGTCTTCTTATCTCCTTCCCTCCCCGTCTCTTACTCTCTCATCTCTCTCGTCTCTCTCTCTCTCTCTCTCTCTCTCTCTCTCTCTCTCTCTCTCTCTCTCTCTCTCTCTCTCTCTCTCTCTCTCTCTCTCTCTCTCTCTCGCTTTCTTAGGTGATAAAGAGAGACAGCGGCAATTGGCATAATGTGGACTCAAGTGTACTCAATAGACCTGAAACCAAGCGATAGGATCCGGGAAGATTTGCGGGGTGATAAATAGACGCCGTAAAATATCGCTCGTGATCCGCCTTGGAAGTAGCAGGAGGGAATAAGGGGATTTGGATCTCCTCTCGCGTGCCAGGGTTATCTGCGTCCAAAAGGGATCAAGGTTGTGGAGGGTTAAAGGATTGGATTCTTTATATAAGGTGTTCGATTTTCCTTTTATATATTTTTTTTTTTCTGTTTTTAAGGGTTTTTGTGGGTTTTAGGTGTTTAAAGGTGTTTTTTTACGGTTTTTTTTTATTTGTTTTCAAGGTGTTGTTAAGGGTGTTGTATGTTTTTTAAAGGGGTTCACATGTTTTTTTTTCGTTTGTTTTCAATGGTATGTTTGTTTTTTTTGTATGTTTAAAGCTTTTTTTTTCTAAGGGTTTCTATTTTTTTTTCAATTAAGGGTGTTTTTTGTATTTTTTTGTGTGTTTTAAGTGGTGTGAAATGGCTTTATTTAGTGTTTGTTTTCTCTTTTAGTATTTTTTTATGAGGGGCGTTTTTTCTGTGTGTGTGTTTGTGTGTGTGTGTGTGTGTGTTGCGTGTGTTTGTGTTGTTCGTGAGTCGGCGGAGTTTTGTTGCGTGTGTTGCCCATTGTGTTTTGACCTAATTATTTCTCTCTCTCTCTCTCTCTCTCTCTCTCTCTCTCTCTCTCTCTCTCTCTCTCTCTCTCTCTCTCTCTCTCTCTCTCTCTCTCTCTATCTATCTATCTATCTATCTATCTATCTATCTATCTATCTCTCATGGGATTTGCTTCCTATATCTTTTTTTTTCGTTTTTGTGTCTCGCTCTTCATTTTTTTTTTCTAGTTCTTTATTCTTCCCTTTTTTTTTTAATTCT
>NC_087154.1:7697500-7702500 GCF_035594125.1 Scylla paramamosain
TTTTATTTCATTCTTGATTTTGGTCGCTGATGACTTTTTTTGCTCATTTTCTTTTACTTCTTCTTCCTTCTTGATTTTGGTCGCTGATGACTTTTTTTATTCATTTTCTGTTTTTATTTCATTCTTGATTTTGGTCGCTGATGACTTTTTTTGTTAATTTTCTTTTATTTCTTCTTCCTTCTTGATTTTGGTCGCTGATGACTTTTTTTGTTCATTTTCTGTTTTTATTTCATTCTTGATTTTGGTCGCTGATGACTTTTTTTGTTCATTTTCTGTTTTTATTTCTTCATTCTTGATTTTGGTCGCTGATGACTTTTTTTGTTCATTTTCTTTTATTTCCTCTTCCGTGTCACAGAGACAGACACACACACAAACAAACACACACACACACACACACACACACACACACACAAACAAGGAAAATATTTCAAAACGGTTAAATTCCCGAGAGAGTCTCATTCCAATTGAAATAAAGGGAACTGCTAGTGGGACTCACTAGTCAGACTCGGAGAACATGGAACATGGAACAAGTGCATGGAACATGGAACAAGTGCGGCGAGACAAAATGCTAACACAGCTCCGTGAGCCGCCAGAAGATACAAGAAGCTATTAACTATAACGGCGTGTCGCGGAGTGAACCAGTCCGGTGTGTTATCCTCCTGTTCTCTCTCTCTCTCTCTCTCAACGGTTACGTGGGGCGGTCTCAATCAGACGTTCAGTTCGAGCGTTAGTAATGGCGTCGCGCGTGGAAGGCGCCATACGCAGCCTCCTCCCACGTGGTCACGAAGTGACGCCCGTCGCTCCCAAACACCCGTACGAAAGGTGAGGGCCAGACGTGCGACCCGTCGGTTGCCGGCGTTTCCTCGGTGTTCGCGGCGAGCCGTGCCTCGCTGTCTATCTTCGCGGCGGCTAATGCTTTGCGGCGGGCCCTGCGCCGCTTCGTAGCGCTCGTCCCGCTGCGAGTCGCCGCAGCAGGAGTACTTTCCGTCAAGGGAGGACGCCCGTCGCTCCCTGACACCCGCGCTGAGGGCGTGGGCCAAACGGGCGTCGTGTCGGGTGCCGGAGGTTTCTCGCTGCTATCGGTGGGCGGGATGGTCTCGGCACACGGTGGCCGAACCTCGCTCTTTATGCTCGCTGCTACCTCATTTTCTGGTGAGGCGCGCAGAAAATGAGCAGCAGCGAGGGCGCTGCGGCGGGCTCTGCGCTTTTGGGACGCGCTCATCTTCACGTTATTCGCTGCAGCCTCATTTTCTGTTGAGGCGCAAATCTCGGAGTGAACGATCGCAGTGTGGGGGAGGCAGCTGCTCAGTGGGGCGAACACGTCCAGGCCTTTCTCTTCCGCATCGTCCACTTCCTCAGCCCAGGTCATGACAACCTTGGGCTCCTGCTCTTCCACCAACTCCTCGTCATCCTTCTCTTTCTGCCGTTCCTCCCCCACTTCCTCGGCAGCAGTCGCGGCGCTGCAGGCCTCGGCTTGGCCGTTTTCTTCTTCTGTAACTTTCATTTCAATCATAACGCTTTCATTTTTCTCGTCTGCATTTTCTAAGACTTCTACATTACTGGTCAAGGGCGTCAAGGATGGCTCAGGGTTCTTGTGCTTTCGACGTCGCTTAATCCTCTTGAACAGTTTGAAGAACCACCCGAAGCAGCCGCGGCAGCCTCGGGTGTCTTCCTCTTCCGTAACCATTTGTGAGGTTTTGGGAGACATTTCTCCGGTCCTTCCTTACTCTAAAGTCTACACAGACCGTGGGAGGCCGGTCACTCAGTTTGCAAAGAACAAATTATGCAAGTATTTTTCTGATTGGCTGAGCGCCGCCTCACAGCAAGCAGCTTATTGGCTCAGCTGCTTCACTCAACTCCAAACTGTAGTGATGCTTGCGTGTCACAAGTTGACTATGGCTATATTGAAGACCTGTGGAAGCTGCAACATCCTCACTACAGCAGAGGTGAATCAGGCTCAGCTGCGTCTCATGCAGACCGGCAGGTGGGGTTTATTGTTTTTCTTCAATACTGTGTCAGTAATACATTTTCCTCGCGTCCCCTGTCTGTACCGCATGGTGTGTGTTTGGGGGGCGACGAGACAAAATGCTAACACAGCTCCGTGAGCCGCCAAAAGTTCAAGAATGTAAGAATAAGAATAAGAATGTAAGTAAGTAAGAATGTAAGAATAAAAAGCGAAGGAGAAAAAACGTGAAAAACTGTAGTGGTAATGAAAGGTGGTGTGTGTGTGTGTGTGTGTGTGTGTGTAGCGGGCGATCCATCAGTGCAGCTCCGGCTTCACGACACGAGTACCGGTCCTGTCCCATATCACGAATAAAGCACAAATAACCTTAAACACCATCAGGAGATTCGAATTCTTAGACACCAACATCAAACTACATCTTGCTAAAGCGTGTGTACTACCAACACTGGCATACCCGGCCTACGCTCTGGACGCTCTATCAAATTCTCAGATACTAAAACTACAAAGAAAACAAAACGAACCACTTCGCTTTGCCCATAATGAAAAATATCCATTCACCAAGAACACAGAAGACATACATACATACATACACTTGCTAAAAGAGAACCAGTTAACAAAACACTACACACAAGGGGAAATAACATTAAACACAAAATGACAAACACTCTCAAAGACAACTTACACAACAATACACGAACACGAACAAGGAGTAGAACACACCAATAAACAAAATATCAAAGCAGCCTCCTAGACCGCTATTCACAGGATAAAACACCACTTCTTATACTTCCACTAACTTCTAAGTCCACTATATAAAAATAAAGATGAACAAATAACGAATAAACAAATAAATCACTCAACAGGACTTCTATTCCGTCTTCTTTCACTCTACCACTTCCTTCATTACTTCACCCAATCCTCATGTGTGTGTGTGTGTGTGTGTGTGTGTGTGTGTGTTTCATACACTCACGCATTTTCCCTCTATTCACCCACCAAACCACCCACTTATCCACATACCCACCCACTGACCGTCCCATCCACACCTACCGACACGGTACCCTAACATTGAGAGCACTGTAAAAAGAAAAAAAAAATGTTTACATGGACACACAGAAAAGAAAGATTATAAGGTTACTTTTGTCTTTTCGAAGGTACAGAACTATGTAAGAGACTGCAGAATAAAGGTGAGTGTCTAAAAGTTGTAGGTGATTCTGGAAAAAAAAATATTGTAGCAGAGAAGGTGGTGGTGCGCTCATTGCTGTGACGTCACACCTTTCCGGCCGCCACTAGAGGGATTATTTTGAACCACGATGCGCCGACTGCCTGTCACGTGCTGTATAATAATAAGGCATTCTAATTTTCACCAATTTTCCGTAATTTAACCTCAGGATCTACAACATATGTTTCAAACTCTATTGTAAAAGACAATATTTATTACCGTTTTTCCTATTCTACGTTGACTGAAACATGATGTAAACTTTACCTTAATTAATGTTATTTCTGGCAAAGCTTCGCCGCCTTAAGGTGAAAACTGTCATGTGTTAGAGTTTGTTGCTTTTGTTGGCAGTGGTATTTTTGCTCGTAATCTGGTAGTGACTGCTCTTTTGCCTCGGGAACACAGATATGGCATAGTGTAAAGAGACGTGTGGGTGTGGGAGGGCGTGTGTTGTGTCGGTGGGTGAGTGACTGCGTGGGCGTGTGTGGGCAGATGTGTGTGTGTGTGTGTGTGTGTGTGTGTGTGTGTGTGTGTGTTGGTGGATGGATGACTGGGTGGGAGTGTGTGGGCAGATGTGTGAACAGATGTGTAGGAGGGTGGGTGTGCGTGTGTTGTGTAGGTGGGTGGATGACTGAGTGGGAGTGTGTGGGTAGATGTGTGAATAGATGAGTGGATGGGTGGGTGTGCGTGAGTTAGGGTTGATGGATGGGTGACTGGGTGGGCGTATGTGAGTAGGTGTGTCATTAGATATGTATTTGTGGGCTGATGGGTGGGTGGGAGGACGATTGTTGATGTGTGGCTAGGTGAGTGATTGGACGGGCGTGTCTGTGTTTGTGTGCCAGCGTCGGGACCTGCAGGCATCAGGATGTTTGGCTGAGCGGAAGTTTTGTCGTTTCTTTCAAGTTACGGTTGGAAAAGTTCGACTTGACATCCTGACGTTACACTGGCAGGCCGGGAGCTGTTCACGCCGCGGTCCTTTCCACTGACAGGGCTGTGCTGTTCACCTCCATCATGAGAGTGCAGGGTTTATTGTAGCCACGCGCCGCGCCGCCCTCGCCGGCCCCACTATGTGCATAGATTCACCCAACCCCGAGCCTTGATTTGCAATTTAAATACCGCAGAGTGTAATTTGTTGGTTTGACTTTAATACACACTCTGTATAAACTCTCCACACAAAATATACATGTTGCGCGGTAAGAGAAATAGCGAGCTGTGTAAGCGCCGATCACCACTCCACGATTTTAGCTTGTATTCTGAAACTCTTTGCTCTCTCACCACAACTATTTGCAAAGGCCATAGAGATGACTAGCCGGGTTCTCAAGAGTGTTTCTCCTGTTGATAATATAGAAATCTGTTACTAGTACCATAAAAACGCCCTTAAAATCCCGTGTATCTTCAAGTAGACTCTTTTGAGAGTGTGGCGCAGAAGTGTTTTAGAGTACGCTCTTTCATATTGAGGCCACTGATCAGTTACGTACCCCGTGATGTCATCCCTTACCTAAGCAATCCACGGAAAGGAAACGATGGATGCAGTATGAAAACTTCAGCGTGTCTAGCAAGGACAGTAATTTAATTATCGTGTTGATTCGCGATAAAATGACTTAAAAACAGTTTAGGGCACTCGGACAGGCGCGACTGATGGGTGCCGGAGACACAAGCCTTGCACCCACGTCTTTCCCTACTCCTCCTCCTCCTCCTCCTCCTCCCTCTCAACCAAACTTAGCTTCACGGTTCACGGTCAATCACCCCGCGTCAGGCCTCCAGCAGTCACGCCTCGGAATGGCTGCAACTCCTACAAATCCTGGTAATTCATGAACCAAA
>NC_087154.1:7705000-7720000 GCF_035594125.1 Scylla paramamosain
GAGCTGTTTACTTCTTGAAGGGTTGAACATCTAATACAAGTTAGAAGATCATTGATGGATAATAGGAAGAGAGTGGGTGACAGGACACCAATGTTCATAGATTTAAGAGAAGAATAGTGACCGTTTACCACAATAGTAATAGAACGGTCAGAGAGGAAATAATGATAATAATAATAATAATATTAATAATAATAATGATGATGATAATAATAATAACAATGATGATGATGATGATGATCAAAAGAGACGCGAGTCAGTATTTTCTGAGAATCTGAACCTGTGATACCTTTTGATTTATTTTGAGGTACCTTTTGATTTATTTTGGTTCTTCCTACATTTTTTTTTTTCAAGTAAATAGAATAAACAGGAGTTCTAGTTTATAAAATTTATAATACAAGGCGCACGCGCACACACACACACACACACACACACACACACACACACAGAGAGAGACAGACACACACACACACACACACACACACACACACACACACACACACACACACACACACACACACACACACACACACACACACACACACACACACACATTTTCTGATTTCATTTCTTCATTCTTGATTTTGGTCGCTAATGACTTTTTTTGTTCATTTTCATTTTTTTCTTTAACTCCTTTTTTGGATTTTATTGTTTTAGTGTTTTCTTTACTTTCAATTTCTTCATTCTTGATTTTGGTCGCTGATGACTTTTTTTGTTCATTTTCTCTTTATTTTATTCTTAATTTTGATCGCTGATGACTTTTTTTTGTTCATTTTCTGCTTTTATTTCCACTTCATTTTTGGTTTATTTCCACTTCATTTTTGGTTTTGGTCGCTGATGACTTTTTTTGTTCATTTTCTTTTATTTCTTCTTCATTCTTGATTTTGGTCGCTGATGACTTTTTTTTCATTTTCTTTTATTTCTTCTTCCTTCTTGATTTTGGTCGCTGATGACTTTTTTTGATCATTTTCTTTTATTTCTTCTTCATTCTTGATTTTGGTCGCTCATGACTTTTTTTGTTAATTTTCTGTTCTTATTTCATTCTTGATTTTGGTCGCTGATGACTTTTTTTGTTCATTTTCTGTTCTTATTTCATTTTATATTTTAGTCGCTGATGACTTTTTTTTTTTTGTTCATTTTCTTTTATTTCTTCTTCCTTCTTGATTTTGGTCGCTGGTGACTTTTTTTGCTCATTTTCTTTTCTTCTTCCTTCTTGATTTTGGTCGCTGATGACTTTTTTTGTTCATTTTCTGTTTTTATTTCATTCTTGATTTTGGTCGCTGATGACTTTTTTTGTTCATTTTCTTTTATTTCTTCTTCCTTCTTGATTTTGGTCGCTGATGACTTTTTTTGTTCATTTTCTTTTATTTCTTCTTCCTTCTTGATTTTGGTCGCTGATGACTTTTTTTGTTCATTTTCTTTTATTTCTTTTTCATTCTTGATTTTGGTCGCTGATGACTTTTTTTTGTTCATTTTCTTTTATTTCTTCTTCATTCTTGATTTTGGTCGCTGATGACTTTTTTTGTTCATTTTCTGTTTTTATTTAATTCTTTATTTCATTCTTATTTGGTTTATTTTTGGTTTATTTCCACTTCATTTTTCGTTTTGGTCGCTAATGACTATTTTGTTCATTTTCTTTTATTTCTTCTCCCTTCTTGATTTTGGTCGCTGATGACTTTTGTTCATTTTCTTTTATTCCTTCATTTTTATTTTGGTCGCTGATGAATTTTTTTGTTCATTTTCCTTTATTTCTTCTTCATTCTTGATTTTGGTCGTTGATGACTTTTTTTGTCCATTTTCTGTTTTTATTTCATTCTTGATTTTGGTCGCTGATGACTTTTTTGTTCATTTTCTTTTATTTCTTCTTCATTCTTGATTCTGGTCTCTGATGACTTTTCTTTTTGCTCATTTTCTTTTATTTCTTCTTCCCTCTTGATTTTGGTCGCTGATGACTTTTTTTGTTCATTTTCTGTTTTTATTTCATTCTTGATTTTGGTCGCTGATGACTTTTTTTGTTCATTTTCTGTTTTTATTTCATTCTTGATTTTGGTCGCTGATGACTTTTTTTGTTCATTTTCTGTTTTTATTTCATTCTTGATTTTGGTCGCTGATGACTTTTTTTGTTCATTTTCTTTTATTTCTTCTTCCTTCTTGATTTTGGTCGCTGATGACTTTTTTTGTTCATTTTCTTTTATTTCTTCTTCCTTCTTGATTTTGGTCGCTGATGACTTTTTTTGTTCTTTTTCTGTTTTTATTTCATTCTTGATTTTGGTCGCTGATGACTTTTTTTTCATTTTCTGCTTTTATTTCCACTTCATTTTTGGTTTTGGTCGGTGATGACTTTTTTTGTTCATTTTCTTTTATTTCTTCTTCATTCTTGATTTTGGTCGCTGATGACTTTTTTGCTCATTTTCTTTTACTTCTTCTTCCTTTTAGGTTTTGGTCGCTGATGACTTTTTTTGTTCATTTTCTTTTTTTATTTCATTCTTGATTTTGGTCGCTGATGACTTTTTTGTTCATTTTCTTTTATTTCTTCTTCCTTCTTGATTTTGGTCGCTGATGACTTTTTTTGTTCATTTTCTGTTCTTATTTCATTCTTGATTTTGGTCGCTGATGACTTTTTTGTTCATTTTCTGTTCTTATTTCATTCTTGATTTTAGTCGCTGATGACTTTTTTTTGTTCATTTTCTTTTATTTCTTCTTCTTTCTTGATTTTGGTCGCTGATGACTTTTTTTGTTCATTTTCTTTTCTTCTTCCTTCTTGATTTTGGTCGCTGATGACTTTTTTGTTCATTTTCTTTTATTTCTTCTTCATTCTTGATTTTGGTCGCTGATGACTTTTTTGTTCATTTTCTTTTATTTCTTCTTCATTCTTGATTTTGGTCGCTGATGACTTTATTTGTTCATTTTCTGTTTTTATTTCATTCTTGATTTTGGTTGCTGATGACTTTTTTTGTTCATTTTCTGCTTTTATTTCCACTTCATTTTGGGTTTTGGTCGCTGATGACTTTTTTTGTTAATTTTCTTTTATATCTTCTTCCTTCTTGGTTTTGGTCGCTGATGACTTTTTTTGCTCATTTTCTTTTATTTCTTCTTCCTTCTTGATTTTCGTCCCTGATGACTTTTTTTTTTGCTCATTTTCTTTTATTTCTTCTTCCTTCTTGATTTTGGTCGCTGATGACTTTTTTTGTTCATTTTCTTTTATTTCTTCTTCCTTCTTGATTTTGGTCGCTGATGACTTTTTATGTTCATTTTTTGTTTTTATTTCATTCTTGATTTTGGTCGCTGATGACTTTTTTTGCTCATTTTCTGCTTTTATTTCCACTTCATTTTTGGTTTTGGTCGCTGATGACTTTTTTTGTTCATTTTCTATTTTTATTTCATTCTTGATTTTGGTCGCTGATGACTTTTTTTGTTCATTTTCTTTTATTTCTTCTTCCTTCTTGATTTTGGTCGCTGATGACTTTTTTTTGTTCATTTTCTTTTATTTCTTCATTCTTGATTTTGGTCGCTGATGACTTTTTTTGCTCATTTTGTTTTTATTTCATTCTTGATTTTGGTCGCTGATGACTTTTTTTGTTCATTTTCTTTTATTTCTTTTTCATTCTTGATTTTGGTCGCTGATGACTTTTTTTGTTCATTTTCTTTTATTTCTTCTTCATTCTTGATTTTGGTCGCTGATGACTTTTTTTGTTCATTTTCTTTTATTTCTTCTTCATTTTTTATTTTGGTCGCTGATGACTTTTTTTGCTCATTTTCTGTTTTTATTTCATTCTTGATTTTGGTCGCTGATGACTTTTTTTGCTCATTTTCTGTTTTTATTTCTTCATCCTTGATTTTGGTCGCTGATGACTTTTTTTGTTTATTTTCTTTTATTTCTTCTTCATTCTTGATTTTGGTCGCTGATGACTTTTTTTGTTCATTTTCTGTTTTTATTTCATTCTTGATTTTGGTCGCTGATGACTTTTTTTGCTCATTTTCTGTTTTTATTTCATTCTTGATTTTGGTCGCTGATGACTTTTTTTGCTCATTTTGTTTTTATTTCATTCTTGATTTTGGTCGCTGATGACTTTTTTTGTTCATTTTCTTTTATTTCTTCTTCATTCTTGATTTTGGTCGCTGATGACTTTTTTTGTTCATTTTCTTTTATTTCTTCTTCCTTCTTGATTTTGGTCGCTGATGACTTTTTTTGTTCATTTTCTTTTATTTCTTCTTCATTTTTTATTTTGGTCGCTGATGACTTTTTTTGCTCATTTTCTGTTTTTATTTCATTCTTGATTTTGGTCGCTGATGACTTTTTTTGCTCATTTTCTGTTTTTATTTCTTCATCCTTGATTTTGGTCGCTGATGACTTTTTTTGTTTATTTTCTTTTATTTCTTCTTCATTCTTGATTTTGGTCGCTGATGACTTTTTTTGTTCATTTTATGTTTTTATTTCATTCTTGATTTTGGTCGCTGATGACTTTTTTTGCTCATTTTCTGTTTTTATTTCATTCTTGATTTTGGTCGCTGATGACTTTTTTTGCTCATTTTCTGTTTTTATTTCTTCATCCTTGATTTTGGTCGCTGATGACTTTTTTTGTTCATTTTCTTTTATATCCTCTTCCGCGTCACAGAGACAGACACACACACACACACACACACACACACACACACACACACACACACACACACAAGGAAAATATTTCAAAACGGTTAAATTCCCGAGAAAGAGCCTCATTCCAATAGAAACAAAGGGAACTGGTAGAGGGAATCGCAGAACATGGAACAGGAAATGAAAGTTACAGAAGAAGATAAGTTACTGCCAGTAGGACTCGCAGAACATGGAACAGGAAGGACAAGTGCGGCGAGACAAAATGCTAACACAGCTCCGTGAGCCGCCAGAAGATACAAGAAGCTATTAACTATAACGGCGTGTCGCGGAGTGAACCAGTCTTCGGTGTTTTGTCCTCCTGTTCTCTCTCTCTCTCTCAACGGTTACGTGCGGCGGTCTCAATCAGACGTTCAGTTCGAGCGTTAGTAATGGCGTCGCGCGTGGAAGGCGCCATACGCAGCCTCCTCCCACGTGGTTACGAAGGGACGCCCGTCGCTCCCAAACACCCGCACGGAGGGTGAGGGCCAAACGGGCGTCCCGTCGGGTGCTGGCGGTTCCTCGGTGCTCGCGACTGAGCCCCGCATTCCTGAATAATGCCGCCGGCCGTGGAAGGCGCCGTACGCAGCGTCCTCCCACGTGGTCACGAAGGGACGGCCGTCGCTCCCAAACACCCGCACGGAAGGTGAGGGGCAGACGTGCGCCCCGTCTGGCGCCGGCGGTTCCTCTGTGTTCGCGGCGAGCCGTGCCTCGCTGTCTGTCTTCGCGGCGGCTAATGCTTTGCGGCGGGCCCTGCGCCGCTTCGTAGCGCTCGTCCTGCTGCTAGTCGCCGCAGCAGGAGTACCTTCCGTCAAGGGAGGACGCCCGTCGCTCCCTGACACCGGCGCTGAGGGCGTGGGCCAAACGGACGTCGTGTCGGGTGCCGGAGGTTCCTCGCAGCTATCGGCGGACGGGATGGTCTCGGCACACGGTGGCCGAACCTCGCTCTCTATGCTCGCTGCTACCTCATTTTCTGGTGAGGCGCGCAGAAAATGAGCAGCAGCGAGGGCGCTGCGGCGGGCTCTGCGCTTTTGGGACGCGCTCATCTTCACGTTATTCGCTGCAGCCTCATTTTCTGTTGAGGCGCTAATCTCGGAGTGAACGATCGCAGTGTGAGGGAGGCAGCTGCTCAGTGGGGCGAACACGTCCAGGCCTTTCTCTTCCGCATCGTCCACTTCCTCAGCCCAGGTCATGACAACCTTGGGCTCCTGCTCTTCCACCAACTCCTCGTCATCCTTCTCTTTCTGCCGTTCCTCCCCCACTTCCTCGGCAGCAGTCGCGGCGCTGCAGGCCTCGGCTTGGCCGTTTTCTTCTTCTGTAACTTTCATTTCAGTCATAACGCTTTCATTTTTCTCGTCTGCATTTTCTAAGACTTCAACATTACTGGTCAAGGGCGTCAAGGATGGCTCAGGGTTCTTGTGCTTTCGACGTCGCTTCATCCTCTTGAACAGTTTGAAGAACCACCCGAAGCAGCCGCGGCAGCCTCGGGTGTCTTCCTCTTCCGTAACCATTTGTGAGGTTTTGGGAGACATTTCTCCGGTCCTTCCTTACTCTAAAGTCCACAGACCGTCGGAGGCCGGTCATTCAATTTGCAAAGAACAAATTATGCAAGTATTTTTCTGATTGGCTGAGTGCCGCCTCACAGCAAGCAGCTCATTGGCTCAGCCACTTCACTCAACTCCAAGCTGCAGTGATGCTTGCGTGTCACAAGTTGACTATGGATATATTGAAGACCTGTGGAAGCTGCAACATCCTCACTACAGCAGAGGTGAATCAGGCTCGGCTGCGTCTCATGCAGACCGGCAGGGTGGAGTGGTAGGGTGGTGGGGTGGTGGGTGGTGGGTGGTGGGGTTTACCTTTACTTTTACGTATAGATAGATAGTAGGAGGGAAAATAAGAAGAAACTAGGGGGAAGATAATAGGTTGGGTTAAGTGACGAAGGAAAGTAGAAGGATAAAAGATGACGGGCAGACTGTCATCCTCTATTTTAATGTGATTATTTAATGTATCTATGATTTATTGTTTTCTTCAATACTGTGTCAGTAATATATTTTCCTCCCGTCCCTTGTCTGTACCGCATGGTGTGTGTTTGGATGCGACGAGACAAAATGCTCCGAGAGCCGCCAAAAGTTCAAGATGAGGCTTGAAGCGAAGGAGGAAAAACGTGAAAAACAGTAGTGGTAATGGAAGTTGATATGTGTGTGTGTGTGTGTGTGTGTGTGTGTGTGTGTGTGTGTGTGTGTGTGTGTGTATGTGTGTGTGTGTGTGTGGCGGGCGATCCGCCTCACGAGACGAGTACCGGTCCTGTCCCGCCTCGTACAGGTAGACCTTACCTCGTGTGTGTGTGTGTGTGTGTGTGTGTGTGTGTGTGTTTCATACACTCACCCATTTGCACCCTATCCACCCACTGACAGCCCCATCCACACCTACCGACACGGGCATATGTGTGTGTGTGTGTGTGTGTGTGTGTGTGTGTGTGTGTTTGGATGAGTGAGTAATCTGTTGAGTAAGCGAGTGAATTAAGAAACTAACCAAGAGTGAGAGGGTGGATGTGGGAACATCTGGCGGTAGGTGTGGCTGTCTTTCCTTCATGTGATGCTCTTAATCCCCAAATTCAGCTAGGCCGCGAAAGAGTGGGAGGAGTTTTATCATGCTTGAACCCTTTACTTCTAGTCCTATCCTCATTACTAATCCCAAGAATTTCGTTTACATCACCTATGATTTATATTTGATTCTATTTAGATAGCTATCAAATCCTCTCTTAATTTACGCCTCTCTAAGGAATCTAAATTTAAAACACGGTCCATTTCTAACCACAAAGTCTCTCCACATCCTGCAACATAACCCGAATGCGTAGTACCGTGCAAAAGTTTCCCCAGACTCTATCAAAAAGTTACACTAAAATCCCTAAAAGGGGATGACCAAGACTCGGTAAGGAAAGCCAGATCACCAGTAGAGCGGCCTCGACAGAACCCATACTGGCGATCAGATAGAAGGTCGTGAAGTGATAGATTTTGAAGAATCTTCCTGTTGATGATAGATTCTAAAACTTTAGAGAGGTAGGAAATCAAAGCAATAGGACGGTAGTTTGAGGGATTAGAGCAGTCACTCTTTTTTGGAACAGATTGAATGTAAGCAAACCTCCAGCAAGAAGGAAAGGTAGATGTTGATAGACCGAGCTGGAAGAGTTTGACTAGGCAAAGCACGGAGGCGCAGTCTCGGAGAACAATAGGTGGGACCCCATCAGGTTTATAAAACCTTCCGAGGGTTTAGGCCAGCGAGAGCATGGAAAACATCACTGCGAAGAATCTTAATGGGTAGCATGAAATAATCAGAAGATGGAAGAGAGGGAGGAACAAGCCCTGAATCATCCAAGGCAGAGTTTTTAGAGAAGGTTTGAAGCTTGCACCAATCATGTGTCGAAAAGTCTGCAGGTATGGCCCTGGCTCACGGCAATTTCCAGGCAGAAGAGGCAACGTTCACTCGGAACTAATGCCAGCGATATATGATCCGGATTGTTGCTGCGCCATAACTCAGTGTAATACAGAGTCCATTAGTGTATTGCCTTGCGTCAGGAAATAAACCCACTCATCTCTTATCGCTTATCAAAAGTAAAAACAATGTAAGGAACCTTTATAAGCGTCTGCAACAAAGCAAGGGATTAAAAAATAGGTGTTGCAATTTCTAGCCATTATAATGTTTAGAGGTGACTGAAGGGCAAAGATAAAATGTTTCCTTGTGATCAGTGATTAAGGAAAGATCTGTCAAGTAGCAGTGAAAGGGTTAATCCATCTTTTCAATGTCCTGTGTTAACCCTAAAATTATATTACCGCTGTTTTTTTTACTTCTCTTAATCTAAGCTTGTGGTGGAGCTAACATTACACAATATTTCAGTTTTTTTTCTTTAGTTAGTAGGCCTATTATCATATTTAACTATGATTTGTATTATGATTTAGACTTATTACCTCTTTTACCCATTTTTTGTATAAGATGCCTAAGCCCCTTCAGTCTCGTAGAATTAGCATCAACACTTAAAATCAGTTAGTATGTCTATTGTAATATATTTAACTGTGACTTATATTTGCTTTCTCTCTACCATTTATGAAGACGCCTATGCCTCTGAGCTGAATATAGTTACCATCACACCTTCCAGACAGCCATAAGAAGTCTGTGCCCTCGTGAGTTCAGCTGTCCGTGGAGGAAGAAAGAAAGAAAAATATCGATCCTTCCCGTCATATTATATTCCCCGGTATGATTTCTTGAAGAGCAATAATGATGATTCTAGTCTAGACTCCCCGAACCGGCAAATTCTTTCAGGAGTTCGATAAGTATTTCAGGATGTAAGAGATGAAGCGGGGGTGGAGTGGGGGAGGGGGTAAGACAGGGTGATCTCTTTCTCTTGCCTTCCTCCGTGACGGGCAGACAGACTGTGTTGTGCTAAGATCGGCGGTAAGGGAAGTGAGGTATTCATGAGAGAGAGAGAGAGAGAGAGAGAGAGAGAGAGAGAGAGAGAGAGAGAGAGAGAGAGAGCGCTTTATCAGTGTGTATATCAAAATCCTTCATCAAAATATTCATCCAGTATAATATTAGCAGTAGTTGGCTCGTATATGAATTTTAATATCGAGTATTGTAATAATTCGTTGGTCAGGCCGTTTGCTCGCACCGATAAAATATAAATGAATAAATAAAAGATTGAACGCTATAATTTTCGGGCGAGTATTAAGCCGAAAAAGAGCAAAAAAACATGTATTCTTTCATCCTCTCGTTGGATTTATTCTCCGGCAGCTGGGACACTTTGGAAACGTTTTTGTGCGTGAGTGTGTTTGCTTTGACACTCCAAATTTTGTTAACTGTGTGTGTGTGTGTGTGTGTGTGTGTGTGTGTGTGTGTGTGTGTGTGTGTGTGTGTGTGTGTGTGTGTGTTGTTTTGTCTTTTTCTTTCATCTGTTACACCTCCTCCTTCTCCTCATCATTATCTCTCTTTGTTTTCTATCCTTCATCTTGTTTTTCGTTCTGTATTCCTCCTCCTCCTCCTCCTCCTCCTTCTTCCTTTTGCATGCGTGCTTGTTTTGACACTGGAAATCGTGCGTATGTGTGTGTGGATGTATGTGTGTGTTACGTATACATAAAAATATACATACACACTCCACTATTTACAGGTGTTTTAGCATAACTGTCGCTAGGCACGCGGCGGTAAAGCAAAGCGTGGTGTTGAAAATACATAAACGATCAGAAACAAGCACTGCAGGTGACACAAACAGGGAACAGGCTCTCGCTAGTGGTCAGGTGGGGTGGAGTGCGGCGCTGGGAATACGAGTGACGAGGAAACAAAAGAGTGTCACATGGTGGAAACTGGGATAGCGTGAGGCGGAGTGGGTGCGACGGAGGGCTGGGGTTCTGGGGGAGGTGAGCAGGGAGGAAAGGAGGGAGAGGGGAAGGCATGAGAGGAGTTTACTAGCTATACGAGGGAGGGCTGGTTGACTGCTGCCTCCCCTTCGTCAGTGTTTAGTGAGGGGCGCTGGTCACTCACTCAGTCAGGTCGTGGTGGTGGTCGTGTTGGTGGTACATAAACACTGAATCATCACCATTATTGTCATCATTATTAGCCTTAGTCAGGTGATGGTGATAGTACATGAACACCCAAACATCATCATCATCATTATCATCACTAGCCTTTCATCATCAGATTCTACTACAGGTCAAAAGTCTTCACAAGTACCGTCTCCACTCCGTCATTTCCAGACCATCCCACCCAAATTTGCCTCTTTAACCATTTCTCTTACTCGTATTTCACATTTCTAATCCACTTTGCTCATTCGAAAAGTGGCCTGGGAGACTCTAAAACGCATTGTAGTAGTAGTAGTAGTAGTAGTAGTAGTTGTTGTTGTTGTTGTTGTTGTTGTTGTTGTTGTTGTTGTTGTAATAGTAGTAGTAGTAGTAGTAGTAGTAGTATCATCATTATATTTTTTTAGATGCCTTGTTATTTGTATTATAATTTCCTCATTTGTCGTTTTTAGGAGCCTTGCATCTTCCTCTGGCATTTCATAGCCATAATGTCTCACCCCTCCTGATTTTTTTTTTTTTTTTCCACGATAAATCAAGATGAAAAAAAAATGGGAGTTCTTATCTCATGTTGATTTCATTGTTTGTGTGCCGGTGAGTTTGTTTGCTCGTCTTCTTAAATATTTACTCAAACTATTTACTCTGACTACAGGTGATCGTTATCTCTCTTCCTCCAGTTAGCTCTTATTCATTTCTGCAGTATTTCATGTTCAGTGTTTTCTTTCTTTTCATTTCATTATTTTCTTCTCTTCCTGTTAGATGTTATTTTTGTTGTATGTAATGGTATTTTTTTTTTTTCTATCTCCCCATCTCTTTTTTCTCATTTCTCTTCTTCCTGTTAGTTGTTATTTTTGTTCTCCATGTTCAGTTTTTCCTTCATTCTTTCCCTTCAGGTAGATTTTTTTTTACTTCCTCATCTCTTTTTCCTTCAGTTGTCATCTTTTTTTTTTTTTTTTTTGCTGTATATAATGTGCAGTTTTTTTTTATTTTTTTTTTTATACCTTCTCTCCCACTCGCTTCTAGAACAAACGGGGACCACTGATCTTCTTACAAAAAACCCTTTTAATATATCACAAGTCCACACCAACTTTGCGCCACAGACTCCTCGTATATTTCAATTACTAAAACATTTACGTGCTCTTCATTCCCAGAAAGTTCGGCGATGGATCACACATTTATCTGCGCCGACCCTCACGTGTTGCTCGGGCCGGGAATTGTAGCGTTTTACCGGTATAGCTGCAGGGAGCCCGTGACCTTCCGGCTGTCTATTCTGGGACGGAGAAAATAACTTCCCAGCATCCTCACCGCGCCTTGACACTCTCACCGGAACCTTCTTGCTCCTAGTTTACGTAGAGACTGTCATCATTCTCGTCATCGTCGTCAGCTTTGTTATCGTCGTTGTTGTTATTGTTGTTGTTATCATTATCATCACCGTTTTTTTTCTTTATCTGATTATAATTGTTGTTATCGTCATTATCGTCATGATTGTTGTTGTCGTGGTCGTAATGATCGTCACCATCATCGGTTACCATCAGTACCATCATCATCATCATCTCCCATCAGTACTATTTTAAAAAGTCACAGAAATTACCTATTGGTTGAGTTTCCATAGGTATCTTTCTTATTGATGGTGCGGAATCCTTTTCAAACTATCACTGTTGTCATGAAAACACCTTTGAAAATCCCAACAGTTTTCACTACAGTGTTTTAAAAGTAGTCGTAGTCATAGTGGTAGTCATCGTCATTTTAATGGATTCTATAATAGCCACTGACGTTTAAATGAACATAATTGATTACTTTTACAGCAGTTGTCAGTTCTTTAGGATTTCACTGTTGCTTTGAGTATTTCTGTCAGTTAATCCCTTTCGGTGCCCTGCCATTAGTTTTATTGTATTCCGGATATCACTAGACGATTATGTAAATTTTGGGATTATACGTTACATAATCAAAGGTTAAAAATCATTACTGTTTTCTCGTCCACAACAGTTCGTGTTTTACTCTCTTTTGACGAGGTGTTGGTGATTTTATGAAGTTTGGAAATGGTTTGCTGTACTGAATGAGCTAAAGTTTGGAGGAGTGTAATTGATTATTGATGCCGGAACCAATATTGTCAGCCCTGCTTACAAAAAAAAAAAAAAATGTGGCAGGATACAGTGGTAATAAAAAGATAAATGTTTTCTTTTGTGTTCTGTTTTCTTTTGTCGGTACGATACTTGCGTGAAATTTGTATCTTAATCATTATCTTTGTTTTTAACACTGACTACCACTTGATACACCTTTCCCTAATTACCAATCACTCTAAGACATCTTTACTTGTTCTTCAGCCACATCAATCTTTGAACTGGAAAAAAATTGCAAAATGTATTCTTTTTCACCGATAACTTTCTTGTAGATGCTTATGAAGATTTCCTACATTATATATGATGCTGATAATTGTCTCGTATCAAAGTGAAAGGGTTAAGGAAACGCTTTGACCAACTAATACAATACTTGATATGAAGATAGATATACGACAAAGGTTCTATTTTCGTTATATTTATTTATTATTTGTTATTTCCAAACACCTAATCAACCAGCACGCTTTTTTTTTCATCCCATTGTGTCACCAAGAATATAAGACAAAAATCTATTTTTTGATGTTTCAGTCACCCGTCATATCTTTCCTTCACATCGTGTCACCAAAATTTACAACGGACATCTATATTTTTCTCTTTTTTTTTATCATTATTTATTATTTGTTATTTCCACGGATCCCTTTGACCACGTTTCTTTGTTTCTTTCGCAACGTGTCACCAAAAATATGCGACCAGCCTTTCTTTTTTCGTTATTTATTTTTTTCCAAAGACTCAGTTACCCACCATGTTATTCCTTCCCATTGTGTCACCAACCAGTAGTCAGATGGTGTAGTGTTTCTTGGTGCACGGTGACAAGGTTCTTTGGTGACGATACTCTTCACTGGATCCCTCTCTTAAAGGTCATGAATGCAAGGTTTATATCCATCCTCTTGTCTTGCTTCAGCCTCAAGGTTGCGTCTCCCTCGTGCAATACTCTCCCACACAGCCGCTCCACCGATCTACAGCTGGCTCTCACTCTCCTTAGTAAGATTCGTAAAAGTAATACATTTAATACTGTAGTTAGAGGCTGGAACTGTTTATTGTGCTGACTTCTCCATCTCCTGATTCCCAATGTATCTTCCTTAGTAACGTATCCAGTCATATTGATTATGTGTTATTTAAATGTACGTCTTGTGTGATGTCTCTACTAGGTTCGGGAGAGGTGAGAAATCGCGGCTTAGTTTGGTCAGGCAAGTTTTTCCAGATGTTTCTGTTGTTGCCTCTCTTTCTGCTCTTGATTCCCATCGCTTCTTCCTTAGTCACGTGTCCAGTCTTATTAACTGTTATGTATAATGTAATTGTATAATGTGTTATCTACGTAAGTGAGGAAATAGCTACTTAGTTGAGTCAGGCAAGGTCTTCCTATTGTTGCTTGTGTTTCTGAGACGTAAGCTGCCTATCCTGCTGCCGTCCCTTAGCTTTGCCGACTGGAGAGAGAGAGAGAGAGAGAGAGAGAGAGAGAGAGAGAGAGAGAGAGAGAGAGAGAGCTCCTTCGTGTGTTGCAAGTTGTGTTATCTAGTAGAAATGTATTGTTGTACGTTAGGCCACGAAATTATCAGTCACCTCTCGTAGTGTCCCCCAAATGCCACATCAACACACTCACATTAGACAGATGACAAATTCTTGCAACACCTCCTCGTATGTTGAAAATTGTGAAGAGTTATTGATGTACTTAAGGCTTCGAATTTCTCAATCACCTCTTATAATATTCCCTAAGATACTCATTATAATAAGACTAGTAGCACAACATTCACACATTATTCAAACCCTAGAAATACAAAAACCACGAAAAAGTAACAGGTAAACAGATAAAAAAAAACAAATAAACAAACAGCATAACAAACTAACACCAAGGAAAGGAAATCACGTAATCAGACAAAACTCTTGCAACACGTGTCTTAACTTGTACTAATTTCGCTATAAAGACAAGAAAACACGAAAATATAATAAATGGAAGGATAAAAAGCAAGTAAACCAGCAGTGCAAAGAAACAACAAAGGAAAAAATGGTGTAATAAGACAAGACTATTGTAACTCTTCACTTTTTGCACTAATTTCACTATAGATACAAAAAAAAAAAAAACACGAAAAAATAATAGACAAATAGATAAAAAATAAAGAAAAAACACCAATGCAAACGAACACCACGAAAAGAAAAAAAAAGAAAGTTTAACAGTACAAAACTTATTAATTCTTACTCCTTTCATCACCTCCCTTTCCTTCCTCCCTCCCTTCTACACCCCCATCTTTACCCATCCTTCACCTTAGTATCCTACAACCGCATTTCCATCAAAGCCCAGCGTCCTTACAGGTTTCGGGAAGCCTCAGCCGTCGGGACATGCTTCTCCCATATATTATTAATCTTTTTCCCCTGACGGCACGGACCCTTAAATTTCATCCTCCCTTGTTGTGTTCGTTTCCTTCACCTAGTACAGTGTGCGCTGAGAATTTTACGAGTTTTTGCCTCCAAATGGACGATATTGGTGCTATTTCAGTGTCCACACTCCGCCGCCTGTCGTGTCTGCGTCGGCTTGGCGGTGTCGCTCCCTGAAGGCTCCCCGTGGACGTCCCTGGTAATTAAAGGTTCCCGCCAGGTGCCCAAGTCAAGGCCAGGTGAGGTGTCTGGACGCTGGTATCTTTTCCCTGATCCTGTTGCGCCGGGCGAAAATTTTGTTGATGAGTTCGATTCCGGAACGTTC
>NC_087154.1:7727500-7735000 GCF_035594125.1 Scylla paramamosain
CTCTCTCTCTCTCTCTCTCTTTGTTATGGTTAATCGGTTTTTATTCGTTATTTTAAAAAGAAAGATTACAATTAAAGTAATGGTAGTATTACATAGATGGTGAAGAAAATATGAACAATCTCTCTTATTTATATATCCCTCTCTACATCCTCCAAATACATGAATATTAAATAAACACCTACCTAACATTCTCTCTCTCTTTCTCTCTCTCTCTCTCTCTCTCTCTCTCTCTCTCTCTCTCTCTCTCTCTCTCTCTCTCTCTCTCTCTCTCTCTCTCTCTCTCTCTCTCTCTCTCTCTCTCTCTCTCTCTCTCTCTCTCTCTCTCGCTATCTAGTTTAATTCTTTTCACCTCATTCTTATTCTTTCCTTTTCCAGAACAAGAGCAGCCATCACAGACTCGACTGGATTCCAGGTATGTCACGATTCTGTTGTTTCCAGGACGCGGCCACGGGAGAGTTGAAGAGAAATGATTAAGTTGTCTTTCCTCTTTCCTCTTTTTTTTCTCTTTTTTTTTTCCTTCAACGTCGTGTGAACTCTTGACACGCCCAAGCTGGAGTGGTGGTGGTGGTGGTGGTGGTGGTTGTGATGGTGATAATGGTGGTAATAGTAGTGGTGGTTGTGGTTAATATTGTATTGTCTCCTTTGATTAATGAGACCGTTTCAGCCTCGCATTAATTCCGTGTGAGGAAGAGAAAGAGATGTAAAGACAAAGGAAGGGAAAGAGAATACACGAGACTACATGAGAAGAACAGATACCGGAGGACCTAATTCTAATCGCCTGTAAGGAGGGTATCTGTTACCTTTTTACTACTACCAGCAAAATATATGTGGAAGAACAGGATAGATACAGAACAAAGCGCTCTCATACAGAACAAGGCTAAGGCAAAGAAGAGAAGGCAAAGAATTAACAAAAACATGGCAAAGAAGAAAAGAAGAAGCAGCAACAAGAACATGACAAAAAAGTGAAGATGATGCAAACAAGAACATAACAAAGAAGAGAAGAAGCAACAAGAGCATAATAAAGAAGAGAAGTAGCAACAAGAACATAACAAAGAAGAGAAGAAGACACAACAAGAACATAACAAAGAAGAAGAGGAGGAGCAACAAGAACATGACGAAGAAGAGAAGAAGATGCAACAAGAAGAGGAGGAGAAGCAACAAGAACATGACAAAGAAGGAAAGAAGACCCAACAAAAACACACCAGTCACTCTTCATCATCATCCACCTACATGACTGCAAGGCGGGATAAAGGCCTCTCTCAAACTTTTCAGGCGTGGCGAAGGTTGAGAGTCACCTTAACCTTTACCCAAATACCACGAGCTGCATTACCACCACCACCACCACCAGTACCACCACCACCACCATCATCTCGGCAGTGTATCGGCGGTGAAGAAAGGTGTAAAAGTAAGCATAAATGAATGTTATAGCCCCCCGCCTCACCACCGCTGTAGGTTTACGAGTGTATCGACACCCACGCCCCCGTAAAGTATGGCGCCCCTAGCAGGTGGTTCAGGCTCTGCTCGGTGATTCAGGGGCGCCCCACGCAGGAGGGATGACTATGGGGAAGACAACACTACGAAGGAACACTGTTTTTTTGTCTTTCTTTTTTTTTTGTGGTTTTGAAATTATGACGAAGTATATTGAGCGGGTTTCCCTTGTATTTTTTGTGCACTGAGCTAAAGGTGAATGAAGACAAATATTATGTGCTTCGAGGACTGGCTATTAAATGCACACACGCAGCAGTAGAAGGGAAATCTTGGATGTGTTGAATGTTTTATACTTAGACAGTGAAAGTAATAACAGATACTCGTATTAGCTTTTTTTTTTTTGTGCCATAAGTGAC
The DNA here is from genome assembly GCF_035594125.1 of Scylla paramamosain. Taxonomy (NCBI): domain Eukaryota; kingdom Metazoa; phylum Arthropoda; class Malacostraca; order Decapoda; family Portunidae; genus Scylla; species Scylla paramamosain. The sequence continues at coordinate 7,729,345 of NC_087154.1, forward strand.
TCTAAGAACTCAAACTCTTTCACTACCAGACAATTTTCCCATAATTACCTACAGATTTTAAGCACATAATAGATCTGCAGCCTGGAGAACACCAAATTAACTTCTTGTTCTCCCTTTTTCTAGAATGTCCAAACACAGCTCAGGACTGCTAACAAATAACAGCCGAAGCAGTAAAAGGGCTAGTTATGGGAAGATAATGATTACATCCTATTTGAACTCTTGATCTGTATATTATGAGTGTGATTATTATTAATATTATAGGCTAACTTTTCTCTCTAGATTACATGCATTACTTTCCCGAACCAGGCGAGAACACAGCTTCATTCACAACTGAGGCACCGTACTGTCGGAAAATATGAGCTTCTTTTCCTTCTCGTTCTCACCTGGACCGTTTCACTACTAAATTTATCCCATAATACTCGTAACTCTCAACATTTCTATAGACACATACTACAGTCTCTGAAAATGTAAACTGAGGCACCATACTGTCGCAAAATGATTAAATAAATACGTGTTGTTTTTTTCCTATTTCTTCTTACTTTAACTATTTCACTACTAAGGCATTTATCTCTAATACTCGTAATCCACAACTGTGTGCCCTTTCAAACAAATTTTCACATGATATTAATTGATGGTAATAGTAAGAAAGATTAACCATGTGACTGCTATTTGGTACATCTTTCCTTAATTGCCAATCATTCTGGGACATCTTTACTTGTTCTCCTGCCATCTTCAATCTTTAAACTGGGTAGAAATTGAAAAATCTATTCTTTTTATTCCCCTTCTTTTTTTGTAGATGTTTATAAAGATTTCATGCATTACTTCTGGTGCTTTTAATTGTTTCGTATCGCAATGAAAGGGTTGATGGAGAGGTCAAATTTCTGCATGGTACTATTTATTTAATCTAGACTCCTATGCGTGCAGAGACTCTTCAATATGCTACTTGATGTTGCCTTCTGACCTTTGAGATTTATTGCGAAATTTTATCATTACTGAAATTGAGATAGCAGTGTAGATGTTAAGCAGCCTTTGTATTCTCTCTCTCTCTCTCTCTCTCTCTCTCTCTCTCTCTCTCTCTCTCTCTCTCTCTCTCTCTCTCTCTCTCTCTCTCTCTCTCTCTCTCTCTCTCTCTCTCTCTCTCTCTCTCTCTCTCTCTCTCTCTCTCTCTCTCTCTCTCTCTCTCTCTCTCTCTCTCTCTCTCTCTCTCTCTCTCTCTCTCTCTCTCTCTCTTTACCCTTTCACCTTCTCTTACTTTCGCTCTTCATTTCCTTCCGCCCCCCACTTGCTCTTGAATCTCCTTCCCTTCGTCCTCTTCTATTCTCTTGCCTTTCAGTTCCGTTTGTATTCTGGCTCCCTTTATGTCATCCTTCTATTCATTTCCCTCTCCTTTCTTCCCGTCCTCTCACTCCCTCACTCATGATATTACACTAATGTCATATCCCACAGTTTCCTAATATTCTTTCTCTATTTTCCTGCATTTTATTTCCTTCTTTTTTTCCGTATCCCGTTTTATTTTTATTTTTTTCTTTTCGTCCATCTACTTATCTCATCTGGCTTGTTTCTGTTTGATTCCTTTCATATTCAGCATTTGTTAATATTCTTCCATTATTTCTGTGTCCTTTACTTCTGTTTATGTTCTGGGTACTTTTTGTCATCCTTCTTTCCAATAATTCCTTCCCCTTTCTTGTCATCTGGTTGCCTGTTCGCTTGTTGCTTGTTTCTACTTGCATAATTATATATTCTTCATTTTCGTAATATTCTTTCATTACTTCTATGTCCTTTGGTTCCGTTTATACCCGGTGCTCCTTTTATCATTTCTCTATTTATTCATTCCTTCTTGTCTGCTTGCCTCCTCACTCAATTTTTTGCTATTTTCGTGAGCTGAGTTTTCTTTATGCTTAACAGGATTCCGGCGGCCAGTCACTCTTGCTGCTGCACCACCTTGGAGTATATTTTAAAGCAGTCAGTCATTCCATCGCCGCCGTGCCTTTCAGCTTGAGTTTCCGCTTAAAGCTTCCACCTTCCCTTTACCTTCCCCTCCTCGCTCCACCTTTTCCATCTAAAGTCCGCGAGTCTCCTCCACCTTCTGTATCTTTCTCCTTTCCGTGTTTTTCCGTCCTTCTACATACCGTTTTTCTTCTTCCAGCTTCCTTCTTTCACCTCCCCCTCCACGCTCCACCTTTTCCACCCATCGCTCTAATGTCTTCTTCCATCTCTACCTTTCTCTTTATGTCTTTCTCCTTTACCTTACACCTTTTCATGATTTTCTCTCCCTTCTACCTTCATTTAATTTCCCTCCTTCCTCTTTCACGTTCCTCCTTCCCCTTTCACCTTTCCGTCGTCTTCTTCCCCTCTTTTCTTTTACTGCATTATAAGATTTTTACCCTTTTTTTCATGGTGTTTTTGGTTTTTAATCATGTACAATACTTATGATCAATAAACTCTATCTATCTACCATTTTATCTTTCTCTGGTCTTCTCTTTCCCCTCACCTCCTTCCTCCATCCGCCAAATCTCCTTTTCCTCCACCAGCCCTTCCACTTACCTCCTCACCTCATTTTCTCGTTTTCTGCTAAGTTGCCTTCTCCACCTTTCCCGTACAATTTTTGAACTCCAGCCTTGTCTCTTCGTCCCTCCGGTAATTTACACCTCCCCTTGCATCGTTTTCTTTGTTTCCTTTACTTTTTTTTCCTTGCCTCTCTTCTCACCTTCATTTTTTTTTTCTTCTTATCCCTCTCTGTCTTTCTCTCTCCTTGCTTTCCCTCCCTCTAGTTTTGTTCTTTACCTTTTAGTCCTCATCTTCGTCATCTTATTGTTCGCCTCCCCTTACATCGTCTTTTTCTTTCCTTTATTTTCTCTTCCATTCTTACCTTCATTTTCCTGCTTCTTATTCCTCTCCTTGCCAAGCTTCCCTCTATTTTGTCTTCTAGCTTTCAGTCCTCATCTTCGTCACCCTACTCCTCTCCTCCCCTGCATCTTTACTCTCGTCCAGCCGTGGGAGTGCAGAACAAAGGGCACCGTTTGTATTTTTACCCGTAAGCAAATTTACTGTAATCGTTGACGAGAGTTTTCCATCGCCTGTGCACTTAACCGAATGGCGCGTGTCGGTGAAAAAAGATGTAGTGTTTTGAGAATTGTGTAAATACCGGCCGTGAGAGAAAGAACAGGTGTTGTGTGATGGTGTTCTGTGTTTGAGAGAGAGAGAGAGAGAGAGAGAGAGAGAGAGAGAGAGAGAGAGAGAGAGAGGAGAGAGAGAGAGAGAGAGAGAGAGGGGAACTGGCTCTTGACATCACCAACTCTTGACATCACAAACTAAGTTATCATCGCACGAAATAATTTAAGAGAAGTGCAATATGTTCCCAGTAGTTTCCACATGCAGGGACACGAACAAGCTTCCCGGAGCGTGTGGAGTGGAGCCGACCATGCCCACTAGACGAGCATAGCCACTCTCTAGCGCAGTGGTTCCCGAGCGCCCCGTGAGTGTGTCCCACCAGAGTTTGAATGCCGGCGGCGTATCCCTTTGTGTTGCTAGTTTGGCGGAGTTTGGCGACTGCACTCTCGTCTGGCGGCAGATTTATGAAGCCTTAAGTGTAGCATTGTCCTCCACCAGTAAAGTTTCCATTTAGGGTCCTCCTCCTCCAGTAAGGGTTTCCAGCTGGTGTTGTGACTGAACTGTCTTCCCGCGTTGGTTGTTTTGATTCAACATTGCCCTCTATCGAAGGTTTTCCCATTGCAGTCGCTGTAGGATGAGCTGATCTACTCGTACATGCCCCGCTCCCTGCTTCCTTTCTCGGCGGACCAGCTGACTTTTGCGCTTTTGAGATTTTGACTGCCACCTTGATACACCTTTCCCAGTTACCAATCACTCGGAGACATCTTGTTCTACAGCCACATCCAATCTCTGAACTGAGAAGAAATTGAAAAATATATTCTTCTTCATCGCAAACTTTCTTGTAAATGCGTATAACGACTTCACACATTGCTCCTGGTACTGTTGATTGTTTCTTGTCGCAGTGAAAGGGCTAATGTTCTTTCCAGTTCCCAAAATTTAACACTTTAGACATTTCTAGTCACCTCCTCAGTAAGCCTTGCCCCAGGATGGTTTTCGAAAATATCATTACGAAAACAATAATAATAATTACAAACATAGAAAATATGGAAAACAACACAACATAGCATAGTTTGTATGTAAAACGCATCCATAGAGACGAAGCGTGCTGTCAGTCATAAATTTGTTTTTATATAAATGTTATTTGTTCCTACATTTTTTTTTTTTTTTTCTGACGAGTTTATGCTTTGATATTATTACTATCTCGCTTCTTGTCCTTTCGGCAAAGATCAAAGTGCAGTGTGCGTGCTTTTATGCGTGGAATGTGGCACGTGCAGGGACATTTCAGACACAGCAATACAGCTCGACAGGTAAAGCAAAGTTGCGTGAATGCCTGAGCTGCACATTGCATGCTGGAAATAGAAACTCATGCCTGGAGCGAAGAGCAATAAATAGTGAACATCAAGATAAATCCGCGTAGTGGAGAATTAGCTCAATTAGGCCCGTGTATCCTATCAACGGAGATATAAATGTTGGGCTTAAATATTAATCCCCCGCTCATTATCAGTCTGCAGTCAGCGGCGCACGTCCCTCGCTGTCTCTGTGTGCCAGTCAGGAGATAGTGTGTTGTGATGGTGAAAGAGAACTTAACATTGCATCTCTCTCTCTCTCTCTCTCTCTCTCTCTCTCTCTCTCTCTCTCTCTCTCTCTCTCTCTCTCTCTCTCTCTCTCTCTCTCTCTCTCTCTCTCTCTCTCTCTCTCTCTCTCCTCCTCTCTCTCTCTCTCTCTCTCTCTCTCTCTCTCTCTCTCTCTCTCTCTCTCTCTCTCTCTCTTCACACACACACACACATACACACACACACACACTTTGAATCCTGGGCGCAGCGAGGCAAATTGGCGAGCCTCTTAATTTGTAGGGCCTGTACAGCTGCAGCAGCAAGTAGGTACGAGATGTAAGCCAGGGGGTTTGTGACTCTTTACTCTCACTTCGCTTTTCACTGCTTGATTTCATTCCTTTTATATATCTGCATTTTTTTTTTTTTGTGTGTGTGTGTGTGATTTTTAGTATGTTTCTACCATACTTTAATTTTGTTTTAATATAAATATTTTTTACCTACCATGTTAGTTGCTTTTTTTCTTCTTCTTTTTCTAGCGGCGCAATATGACCGCGATGTTCTTTTGCTTTAATCCCAGTCAATCAATCAACTAAGGGGTGGTGACCTGGCTGTCCCGGTGTGTGGCGTGTGAGTGGTCTCAGTGGTATCCAGAGATCGGCCCCTTTGAGCTTTGAGCTGCTTCCGTAGGGGAACGACTGACTGGGCGACCGGCAGACGACCATGGGATGAATAACACACACACACACACACACACACACACACACACACACACACACACACACACACACATTTTCCGATAGAAAGCAAAACAGGAAACGCTCACGAAAGGTTTTATTGGTGAAGAGAATAAATCTTTCTCTTATCATCATTGGAACGTGAAATATGAAGAAGTGCATCAAAAGACGTCCAGGAAATGTGAGTCAGCGACCACCGCTTGTTGAGAGACACAGCGCGGCCTTCATCCTGAGAGGTAACCGGAAAAGACACTACAC
>NC_087154.1:7740000-7747500 GCF_035594125.1 Scylla paramamosain
GGTAGAAGTAGTGGGAGATGATAGGAAAGGATTAAAAAAGAAAGAAAAGGTTTTGGATGAAGTAACAGGAGGAGAAGGAAAAAAGGGACACGGATATGAAACAGGACTTGAAGGAAATTAGGCGAAGAGACGACTGAAACAAACTAAAAGAGGAGAGAAAAACAGGAAAACTTGGTAGAAGAAAAAGGATTATGAACAAGAGAAAGAGAAACATGACAAAATTCAGTTAAACAAAAGATACTTGATAAGAAAAAAACAAATATATGGAAACAGCAAAAGAAAAGAGGTCGAGAACAAAAAATAGAGCACTACTTGAAAATACAGTAAAATAAAGATGCTTGGTAACAAAAGAAGACAAATATAGGGAAATACAGAAAAGGTAAAGAGGTTAAGAACAAAAAGGGAGAAATACATGGAAATACATTAAAATAAAACGTGGTCTGTAACAAAAAAAGAGACAAATAAATGGAACTAACAGAGAAAAAGAGTTAAAAAGACAAAAAATACATGAAAATAGTAATAAAAAGATATATTACTAACAAAAAAGAGACAAATATACGAAAATACAGTAAGGAGCTAAGTAAGTAGCAGAAGTAGAGAGCTAAGAACAAAAAATAATAGAAATACATTAAATTACGATAAAAAAAAATAAAGAAAAAAGAAATGGTCTATAGGAGAGTGGTTGACGAGAGAGCACTGAAATCCAACACCTTTTACAGAGCTTCAGATTCCCCTCAAAATCGAATACTTACGTGGCTGGAATAAAAGCGTCGCCCTGCTTGTAATTCTGACCCTTCCCGGCACAGTACACAAGGGCGGGTTTTGAAATGTGTGCCGTGACCTTCAGACGGAATTCGTTTTCATTCTTCTCTCTCTCTCTCTCTCTCTCTCTCTCTCTCTCTCTCTCTCTCTCTCTCTCTCTCTCTCTCTCTCTCTCTCTCTCTCTCTCTCTCTCTCTCTCTCTCTCTCTCTCTCTCTCTCTTCCATTACAATTCTCCCTTCCTCCAAGATAGACTGGACACTTTAAATCCTTTCTTGACAGACTCGAACTGGGGCACTAAACTTTAACAGTGTGTGTGTGTGTGTGTGTGTGTGTGTGTGTGTTGGTCGGAGCTACATTCGTGTTGTCTTGTCCTCGTATTTATTTATTTTCTTCCAGTATCTGTGTCCAATGTGTGTGTGTGTGTGTGTGTGTGTGTGTGTGTGTGTGTGTGTGTGTGTGTGTGTTTCAATGTGTGCCTCTATGTCTAATTGTCTGGCTGTTTGTCCATAAATCTATCTTTTTAACACCAATGATATATTTGTGCTGTTTGTTTCCTTCTGTTTGTCCGTTCAGCCGCTCGCCCGTTAGTCATCTGTTCATTTGTTTTATGCGTGGCGCCATGTCTGCTTGTCCGTATGTCTGTCTGTCTGTCTGTCTCTCTGTCTGTCTGTCTGTCTGTCTTTACGTGTGTATGTGTGTGTGGATGATAAGTTTAATTACACACTTTTTATTTCTGAACGTCTCATGATATTAGCGTATTTTTGGTGCTCAGTCCTTCTGTATATTATTTGTATCATTGATGTATTAAGTTCTTCCATCATCTTCTACCTGTTTGTAGTTTTAGAGTCTCTGTGTATTAAATTTCAAGGTCTTGCTAGCGTATTAAGTTTCTGTGTCTGGGTATTGACTTTTATCATTTCTCTGCATTTTTCCAGGGTCATTCTCCGTATTAAGCTTCAGGATCTTTCCACGCATTAATTTTCGAGGTATTTTTTTGCAAGTTTGAGGATCTTCATGCGTATTATTTCAGGGTCTTTCTGTGTATTGTGTTTCAAGGATCTTTCAGCGTATTAGTAAGTTCTTCCCTGACCTCCCTTTGTCTGTTTAGAGTTTCAGGGTATTTTTTCAAGTCTTTTTGCTTAGATTAGTTTACTTTTGACTTATTATTTTTATTTATATATTTTGATTTTTTTTATTTATTTTATTTATTTATTTATGTTTATTTATTTATTTATTTATTATTTATTTTTTTATATTTATTTATTTTTATACATTTATTTATTTTATTTTATTTATTTGTTTTGTTTTTTTTATTTATTTTATTTATTTATTTATTTATTTTATTTTATTTTATTTTTTTTTTTTTTTTTTTTTTTTGCCCCCTTCACTTTCTGTCTTTCTTCCTCTCATTATAGTATCAGGGTCAGCAAGATTGTCATGCCGTGTAATTATGCTGTCCTTCTATAGAAGTTAGGTATTTCAAGGCTTTCAAGACACCTCACAATCTAATTTTGGTCTTGATTTTGAAATGTCTGTTTTAAGGGTCAGTCACCTTCAGTAGGCCTTTTTTCAGCTTTGTTGCCCCAGGTCAGAGCCTCTCTCACGTAAAAAGAAAGTTATGATAAATATTCCTTACATCTTCTCTTATCTCCTTGTGAAGAATACATTTAAGTGACGCAAGGCAACGTAACAGTATATTTAGTTCTTAAAGTTCTCAGTATCAGTAATCACGATAGAACAAGAAATAATGGGTTTAAGCTTGAAAAAGTTAGATTTAAAAAAAAAGATAGGAAGTAACTGGTTCTCAAATAGAGTGACAGATGAATGGAATGGACTCAGTAATGTGGTCGTTACTGTTGAATCATTAGTGAGCTTTAAAAGAAGACAAATTTACGGATGATGATGGTAGGTGGATGCTTGGTTTTCATGCAGGAATTGCTACGTGTAAACCTAATGGCTTCTTGCAAGTTCCCTTATTGCCTCAAGTTCTTATGTTCTTATGTTATGATACTGAAGTGAGAAAAGGAGGCGAGTGATGCGTGTCCACTGTGGGAAGAAAAAAGCAGAGGGCATCCCTAATCTCTTCACTCAGTCCCTCTTAGTCACTTTTCACGACATTGCGATGGCTGTATTTTTTTTTCTTTTTTTTTATTCCGACATCGATAAAAGTTAATTGCTAAAAAAAAAAAAAATCATAATTACCGTAAAAAAAAATGTCAGGGATACGAAGATTTATGTTTCTCTTCAAGATTCCACGACGATAAAGAAATTGAATGGAGAATTTCAGAAATTAAATCGACGTTTCTTTCGAATATTCTACTTGCACTTTCTTTTTTCTTTTCATTTAGAACGACATTACAAACGGGCTTTTCTTCTTCTTGTTTTTCTACTTCTTCTTCTTCTTCTTCTTCTTCTTCTTCTTCTTCTTCTTCTTCTTCTTCTTCTTCTTCTTCTTCTCCTTTAAATATTTCCCCCCTTACCCACTTACATACATAAAAAAAAAAATCAGATAAAACAAACACATTGACAGAAAAAAAAAAAATGAATACGAAAAATGGGACGGGAAGATCAAGACTACATGGGGCGCACAACAGACAGTTTTCCCCCGTCAACTTATAAATATGCGAGTGATTTCTTCCCCAGGTGTGTGTTTATTCCTGTCTCTCCGCCAGCAATACTGTAAACATTTTAACAAGGTGGTGAGAGGGAGGGAAGGTAAAGAGGAGGTCCTAGTGTGTGCCTAATGGAGGGGGAGGAGGAGAAGGGAAGGAAGGAAGGGTAAGTGTTGGAAGAGGAAGAGGAGAGTGAGAAAAAAAGATGGAAGAGAAAGTGAGAGGAAGGAAAGGAAAAGTGAGGAAGAAGAGATGGTTTTATGCATGATGGAGGAAGAAGGAAGATAAAAATGTAAGAGAGAGAGAGAGAGAGAGAGAGAGAGAGCGGGGGGATAGGACAGCTCAGCATGTTTACTTAGGAAACGAGGAAGTTTCTGCTAACCTAGCTTTCTCTCTCTCTCTCTCTCTCTCTCTCTCTCTCTCTCTCTCTCTCTCTCTCTCTCTCTCTCTCTCTCTCTCTCTCATTTTATCGTTGTTGTTTCAGTACATTACATTTTCTCACAATTTTCAAGGGGTAACTATAACATACTCTGGAAGACTCTGTTTATTTAATTATTTTTCCCCTTACTTTGGTATTATTCCGTGCTTCCTCCAGACACTTGGTTCTTATTTATCATGTGGATCTTGAAGTCAGCGGGATGTGGATTACGGAACGTTTAACGAGCTGAGGGGACATTGTGACAGACTGAAAGCTGGAGGCAGATAGGTGGTGATGGATGGGTGGCAAAAAGAATGAGTATTTTTTTTTATTCCTCGCTAGTTTCGCTTGTTCCTCTGAAGAATAAAGTACTAATTCCTCAGGGCGTGTTTTTTTTTTTTTTCCACCACCTGCCTACAGTTTAGTGGTGTTTATGCAGAGAAAGCTTTGATAGTCGTGCTCTCCGTTGTGTTTTAAAGGACATGAAGGAAAAGTACGTGGTTAATGATGACTGTAGTTATGAAAGTGTCTATTTTACGTGTATTTTTATTTTTGTATTTATTTTTTTGTATTTATTTATTTATTTTTTTTTTAGGTATTACTGTTTATGTATGTATGTATTTATTTGTTGCTTTATTTTGTTTTATATACATTTATTTATCTTTTATTTATATTTTTCTTCCTTTTTTACTTTTATTGGTTTTTCATTAGCTTTTATTTTTATTACTTATATTATTTTTTTTTCCTTTATGATTTTTTGTATATGTATCTATCATTAATTTATTATATTCCTTTTACTTTTGTTTATTTAGTTTCATTTTTGTCATTCATTTTGTTTGTTTTCCTTCATTTCTTTTATTTCTTATGTTATTTTTATATTGTTTTCCAAGGTTCAGGACTTTTTTTTTTTTTTTTTGTGTGTGTGTGTGTGTGTGTGTGTGTGTGTGTGTGTGTGTGTGTGTTGCCCATCTTCGTGTTCTCTCCGTTCTGGTCTATGGCGCTTTATGACCCCAATGTTGTGGCGCAAAAACCAATTCATATGTTGTATACCTACTCCTCACACACACACACACACACACACACACACACACACACACACACACACACACACACACACACACACACACACACACACACACACACACACACATATCTTTCTCTGTCCATGTATGTACACTACCAGACACAAACATTCAGACACACGGACAGACAGACACATAAACAAGAAAACATCAACGCACAGGCAAATGAACACAAACTCTCTCTCTCTCTCTCTCTCTCTCTCTCTCTCTCTCTCTCTCTCTCTCTCTCTCTCTCTCTCTCTCTCTCTCTCTCTCTCTCTAAAGGTGCAAGGGGAAGGGCATGAACCGCTTTATTTATTTTTTATTGTTTCATCTCACCTTTCAACTCCCTCTTTCGGTTCCTCTTGAAAGTGTCCTCTTCTCCCCTTCAAGCCTTTTCTGTTCCCCTTCTGTTCCTCCTCTTCCTCCACCATATCCTCTACCTCCTCTTTCCCTGTTCTCTTCCTCCTCTTCCTCCACTAATAGCGTAGAATAGTTACACAAGCAGCTTAGTTATGATATTACTATGTTGCTGTTTGGACTTCCTTTGTATTCCTCCTCCTCCTCCTCCTCCTCCTCCTCCTCCTCCTCCTCCAATCTCGACAAGTGCAGTCATACACTTAGGAGGCAGAGACAGTAAATATGAGTCACCTAGTAATATACCCTGAGATGCACAGCAAGAAGTGAAGCAGAGAAAAAAAGGATGTAGCAGTAACATGACTCAGAGCACTGCACGTCTGAGGGGGAGAGAGAGAGAGAGAGAGAGAGAAGGGAAGGGGTTCGTGTGCTCTTCATCATCAAGGGTCTGGAGAATAGTACTGTACATGATGTTGGTGATGATTTGGTTAGGTTTGGTAATAGTTCAGTTGCGATACCTTTTTTGATCTTTTTTATATATATACTTGTTTTGTTGATTGATTGTTTGTTTGTTTGGTTGATTGGTTAGGTTAGGTTAGTTTGTAGGTTCATTCGTTTGTTCTTTAGTTAGTTTGGTAGTTAGGTAGTTAATTAGCTAGTTGGTTTGTTGTTGGTTCTGTTAATTTGTTGGCTAGTTCAATTATTTATTTATTCATTTATCTATATTCTGTGCATGGACAATTGCCAAAAAGTGAAAACAAAAAAAAAAAAGGTTGCTAACTTTCCACTTTCTCACCACATGAAAGTAGGAGCAGGAAAGAGGATCGATGTAGTGTACTTCTGTGATGGCTCTCATGTATAACGAAGACATGAAATTACTCGGAGAAGCTATGAAATATGTAGTCAGTTCCATTGCAAAGAATCAAACACTACCAAAATAAAGCCATGAATCTACGTCGGTAATGTCCTGATATTTTTTTTCTTATTTACACCGCTTGAAACAACGTAGATATTCACAAGTCTTATATATTAGAGATATTATTGTAAGTAACATTAATATTAAAATTCAAGAAGGCTCTGTGTTCATATGTATTCCTTGGAGAAGAGAAGCTTTTATGGAGATACGATACAGACTGTCAGGGATTATAGGAAATTTGACGAGAATATCCTTCACTTTGAACCGAAAGCCACCAACATAACAAGGAACAAGGGAATGCCAATTAAGCCACGTGATGTAAGGCAGACGGCGGTGGCCCTTTTTTTTTTTTTTTTTTTCCTCCCTCTCCAATCGTGTTGCAGCTCAAAGGAACAAGCTGCCTCAGGAATTCAAAAAAGTGATGCAGCCCGCCAGATGTTTCAGGATTCGCTTTCGTAAATATCTGGAGGCGACTGGCGTTGAGTATTTCCGTCACACTCGCTCGTTTACAGAAAACACTCACTATATTCATGGTTATTAGTTATTATCAGTCATTATCCTTATTCATAGATAGGCTCATATGACTTAGTAATAATTCTACCGCTGTTTGCTTCGTGTTGGTGTTTTTGCTGCTGTCACTTGTTAAAAGAAACCACTTATTGTGTTCATTAGTATCCATTGTTATCATTGTCCTTATTCACAGAAAGGTTCATATGATCTAATGAGTCTATTGTTTGTTCTTCCTTTGTGTTCCTGTCTGAAGAGTATGGTTTACAGGTACAGTGATATGATATAGCGTTGTCTTTCAATAATGATCGTTTATGTTTATAGCAAATCTTGTGATACTTACATAATTCCTTCTAATGAGTCTATCGTTGTTTGTTCTTCCTTTGTGTTCCTGTGAAGAGTATGGTTTACAGGTACAGTGAAATGATGCAGCGTTGTCTTTCAATAATGATCGTTTATGTTTATAGCAAATCTTGTGATACTTACATAATTCCTGTAAGGTGAAATTGGCGGGGTGGAGCCTTCTTTTTTCCTAATACTTCTTTATATTGATAATGAAGAGCTGTAAGTACATGGGAATAGGTAGTTTATTAATTACTGCTAACCCTTCTTCATCCCATCCGTATCGTTCTTCTCTTTTTACATTGGTCCTTCTCATTTCCTCATGCTTCTTATCATCACCACCACCATCCCCATTACCACCACCACCACCACCACCAAAACCACCACCATCATCATCATCATCATCATCATTCTCGCCATTTTTCCCCATCTTCCTCATCTTTCACTTTCTTCGTTCTCCTCCTCCTCCTCCTCCTCCTCCTCCTCCTCCTTCTTTTGGTTAGTCATTAGAAGTCACAAGTATT
>NC_087154.1:7752500-7755000 GCF_035594125.1 Scylla paramamosain
ATTTTTATAGAAATGTACACTTATTTTATTATTCATGTTTGTCCATTGATAAATACTCTTTCGACATTTTATTAATCTTATCAATGGAACGTCCCTCTCTTCTACTAAACGAGTATGTGGATTCAATTCATCAATTTACTCCCGTGAAAAACAAATTACTGCCGAGTATTTTTCATGTCCGCTACGTCATTTGCTTCACTGACACACTTCACACAAACACGCAGGTCACCGTAACACTGAAACACTGGGCGAGTCTGCGGGATGAAACGGGACTACTGAGAGAGGATGGGAGGAAACAGAACAGGCGGTTGAGTAACTAACTGATTGACTGATTGATAGACTTTATTATGCAAGAGGGGTACTGTCCTCTGCATACAAAAACTTGCAAAAAAATACCTTAATTATGTGCCAGTCTCTTAAGGAAAAAGGTTTAGCACGCTGCAAACAACAATATCATATAAGTTAGCAATTAAGAATAAATAAATAAGAGTAAACAAAATAAAAGGTAAGGTAATATAGGAAGAAAATTTGATGGGTAAACAGAATGATGCTAGGTAAAGGTAGAGAGATAAAAAGAGGTGGCGGCGCGGCGTGGGATGCTGATGGGATGGGTGAAGGAAAAACACGAGGCACACGGGAGGTGACTCAGGAAGCCTTACGGTACGAGTGTTACGTGTCTGCATCTTGGGAAGGGTGTTCGTGTCCGTGAATAGAAAACGGGGAAGAGAATGGAGAGAGAGAGAGAGAGAGAGAGAGAGAGAGAGAGAGAGAGAGAGAGAGAGAGAGAGAGAGGGAGAGGGAGAGATAACGCGTGACTCCCAAATATTAATGTGTATGAAATTATAGTCAGTTTTTCTTTGATATTTTGAAGTAGATACGAGTACACGCAAACACACACACACACACACACACACACACACACACACACACACACACACACACACACACACACACACACACACTTTGACAGGCCGTGCCCTCCAGGGACGCGAGAAGGAAACATCATTAATGGCATTTTCACTTCATGCTCTTCAGCCTTAAATAATTTTTATTCACCAGTGCAGTGGAAAATTTATCTTACCACTTTTCTTCCTCCTCCTCCTCCTCCTCCTCTTCCTCTTTCTCTTCTTTGCCTCCTCTAGGTTGTTCTTTCGTTCCTCTGTTTATTCCTTACTTCCATACTTTTTTTTTCTTTTCTGCATTCGTTCATTCATTAATTCACTCATTTCCTCTTCCCTTTCTTCTTTTCCTCTTTATTATTTATTTTGTCATCTTCCTTCCTTTTTTCTTTTTTTATTCCTTTTTCCATTACCTTCTTTCTGTCTTCCTTATTTTTCTCCTTCCTGCATTCATTTATTTATTCCCCCGTTTCTCCTTTCCTTCCATCTTTCCTTCCTCTTTTGCTACATTCCTTCCTTCCTTCCTTTCTTTATTCCCTTCTTCTTTAACTTTTTCCTTTCTTGCTTGATTGACTGATTCTTTATTTTCTTCCTTTTTTCCCGCCTTCATTCATTCATTCATTAATTCATTCATTCATTCATTATTTTCTTCCTTCCTTTCTTATTTTACTGTATGTTAATCTGAAGGAGAGGCAGCAACAGCAGGAAGAGGAGGAGGAGGAGGAGGAGGAGGCCATAATTAAGTAAAGTAAGACAAGTTAATTAACAAAATGATAAGTGTGATTACGCCTCGAAGGAAACCTGTAAAAAGATCACGAGGAAGTGGAGGTCGGGTGGCGGAGGAGCTGGAACCGAAAACCTGGGCGTGCGTTGTGGCAGGGAAGGGAAAACACTCACGCATTGGGCCATATTCCGTGCCTTACCACGACTACTTTCTAAAGCCTCTTCTTGAAATTACACGGGTTTGTAAGGGTGTTTTTTTACGGTTCTAGTGAAGGATTAACAAGATTCCTACTTTATGAGCCGAAGAAGTACTCTTGAGAACCCGGCTAATCACGTTTATGGCCTTTGAAAATAGTCGTGGTGAGAGAGCTAAGTGTTTCAGAATACAGGTCACACATTCACGGCCAGAAGTGAATTACGTAACATGCACTTCGTTCCACTGTGTTAAGCTTCTTCGCTCACTCCTAAGTTTGCTGATCTGCTAAGAATCTATCTTTTGTCAGGTTCTGTAAGACTCTAGACATATCTTGTATCTGTTCTATAGGAAGATGAAAGAACAAATTTAGAAGTAAGGGAAGTGAATAACGAGGCATGAAAGTGAAAAAAAAAATTAAGAAAAACAGTCAAAGAGATAAAACTGAAGGAGGAACGTACTCTTCTATCAGATGAGGAAAAGATGAAAGGAGGAAGAAAAAGAGAGATTAGAAGGAAAAGGGGAAAATGTAGTGGGAAAAAATCAAACAAAAAATGTTGAAGAAGGAAGAGAAAAGAAGGAAAGAGTGAAAGAAAAATCCGTACATTCATTAAGAGAGGTTAAAGGATGGAAGAAAGGAGGAAAAGCAGGAAGAGGCGGAGTAAAATTTAATTAGAGTTCAGTG
>NC_087154.1:7760000-7775000 GCF_035594125.1 Scylla paramamosain
CAATACCACAGGACGCTGCTGCTTTTCCTGACCCTTGTCCGTGCCCTCTGGTGGCCGCTTCCCTCGCGACTCGGCAACACCACGGAACAGTTCACCTGACTCCCCAGAGACAAAACACAACTTAAGCACATTATTTATACACTTATTTTCACCTTCACTTTGTTGGTTTTCCTATTACAAAAACCAGTCAGCAATTTGGTTCTTTGGTATTTGATCCCTTTCACCTGTAAATTCTTGGATTCTGTTCCAATGACGAGACTACTACACACAACTCTACAAGCACATGATTTGTACACTTATTGCATTCCTTATTCTGTCTGCCTTCCTAATGTAAGAGTTAACCAGCACCTGAATTCTTTAATCCCTTTCATTGGTAAACTTTGGGATTCCTTACGCGTTGAAAGATTTTGACTTCACGCAACATTAAACACATGATTTGCACACTCATTCTCACCGTTATTCTGTGTATCTTCCTAACGCAAGAGTTAACCAGTGCCTCGGTTCTTTTATCTCGGATCCCTTTCACTGTAAAACTGTGGAATTCTCTACCTGTTCTCTTTTTTTTTTCTTCCGAGCACTTCAACTGTTAAAAAGAAAAAAAAAGAAAAAGGGCAGTGGATATCAAGACACATCCGGAGCTAAATTCGTCAACTTCTTTGGAATCTCCTTTTATGGTTAACATTTGAGAAAAGCATATTGAGCAAGGTTTTTTTTTTTTTTTTTTTTTACTATTTTTTTCAACCCTTTGATCGAAACTGCCGAAGATGAATTTTTTTAATCTACGTATACTCCATATCTGTTTGAAATCCAGATCCAGAAACAAAACTGATGTCACGATCGCCTACTTACGTACCTGCGATCGTACGATCCCGGTTATCTCTCCAAGAAAGTGGACGTTACACTGATCCCGGAAAGTTTTAAACGTCTGGATTTTTAAAGGCTTCGAGTGCCTACCCGACCTATCCGAAATCGTCAGAATTATCTCTCACTCCACCTTTACCTTGACTCAGCACACCTGGAATTACCTCTAATACCAGATTGATGTTGGGGGAGTAGAAAACACGATTATTCTATGTTACAAGCACATATATTAATACTAATAATAATTCACAAACAACATGAGGTAGTACACGTTACTACATGACGTTCTCGTCACTTCCCACGTCACCAGAACCCATTTACACCTCCACCAGTCACAGAAATATTTCCCCTCAACCGCAGGAATTTACTCAGACGCCACTACCGCGTCCCCAGACAATAATTCCCGTATTTCACCTCCTCAAGCCTCACAAGAGGTTACCATTATCACCAAAGATTACCCATAACACCATAACATCGTCCCCAAAATCACCAATACACCACAACACCAACTTCCAAGGAATACACCACAACCTCCACTCACAAAATGGCTGCCAGTTTGACCTATGACCCCTCCCAACAGCGTCACCGGCACAACTCAACAACCGAATTTCAGCGGACAAGAGCTCTTGGTACCACAAAAGACTCACTAACCTGATCCTGGATATCAAGGTTATACCGCTACACCACTAATACCTCCACAAACTCACTCCATCACCAATCCACACCAAAATCCTTCCCTGAGAAACGCCACCTTCCTTCCTACTTCACGACCCAAGGCGTTCTGCCTTTTCCCCTCCTTGGAATGTGTTGTTGCCCACTCAAGCTCCCCTCGTTTTCAACGTATTTCACCTCAATTATGCTTCCTTCCTTATACATACAAAGATATAGAGAACTTAAATTATGAAGAGAATAATACTACATGATATAAAATGGGTAAATAAGCCTTACACTACTTATAACAATAATAAGGATAATGCCCGAATGGCAGGTAACCGGAACACGGGGACACTAAGAAAACGTGATCCCATTCAAGGTAAACTCGGCCAATAACATGACATCCCCTTCCCAAAAGAGGCGTGAGGCACCTGATTAGGATGCCTCACGACTAGGTGGTGCGCGGGACAAGGCATCGGCAATAATATTCTCACTGCCTTTCACATGGTAAACCTCTAAGTTATAGTCCTGTAAGACCAGGCACCACCTCATCAGCCTCTGATTGGAGTGTTTCATTTTATGCAAGAAAATGAGCGGATTGTGGTCGGTGAAGACCTGCACAGGCTGTCCCGTCCCTCTGACGTACACTTCAAAATGACTCAAACTCAGCACTAGGCCCAAAGCCTCTTTCTCAATAGTGCTGTAAGCCCTTTGATATGGTAACAACTTCTTAGAATAATAGCCTATGGGGTGCTCCATTCCCTCATGTTCTTGCATTAACACACCACCCACACCATTCTGACTGGCATCCACGTACAATACAAATGGTTTTTCATAATTAGGCATGCGCAGCACCGGGGCACTGACTAACATTTTCTTAATCTCCACAAAAGCTTCCTCACAAAGCTTATCCCAACAAAATTTTGACTTCTTATTCAGCAACTTGGTCAGGGGCATGGCAACATCAGAGAAATTCTTACAAAAACGCCTGTAATATCCACTGGCCCCTAAGAATCTCAGTATCTCCTTCCTGTTGGTGGGTGGAGGGAAGTCTACAATGTCTTTAACCTTGGCTTTCACAGTTCTCACTTCACCTTTGCCTACCTTGAAACTTAGGTATTCCACATCAGCTTGCACAAAATGACTTTTCATCAAGTTTACAGTGAGATTGGCATCATCCAGCCTCCTGAATACTTCCTCCACTAACTGCACATGTCCCTCCCAACCCTCAATATATAACAGAATGTCATCTATATACACAGAATCCCTTCAAACCTTACAGTACTCTGTTCATCAATCTCTGAAATGAACTGCCACTGTTCTTCATCCCAAACGGAAGAACTTTGTACTGATACAATCCATCCATGGTGACGAAAGCTGATATGGCTTCTGCCCTCTTAGTAAGTCCTACTTGCCAGTACCCTTTGAACAAGTCAGTTTTTGTTATGAAGTTGGCATTTCCCACATCTATACAATCATCAACTCTAGGGACAGGGTAAGCATCAGGTTTTGTCACCATGTTAACCTTCCTACAAAAAACGGAAACTCTCTTGAGCAGGTTTGGGCACCAGTACACACGGTGAGCTCCATGGACTTTCACTGGGCTCAAGTAAGTCATGTTCCAACATCTACTCCACTTCCTTTCTCATGATTTTCCTTTTCCGTGGGTTAACTCTGATTTGATGGGTTCAGCCTCCCCAACATGTACATCGTGTACCACCACATTTGTTTTTCTAGGTGCATCAGGGAACAAAAAGCTAAATTTTTCCATAATCTCCCTAATTTTTTCCTTCTTTTCTAGCTCCATGTGTCCCAGTTAATCATTCAAATTCTCTAACACGGCTGAGTTGTCCAGCACCATTCCCTCACACCTGCTCAGTTTCATTTCAGGCCACTCCTCTTCCCCCTCAGTGGTTACATTCACAACATTCATGCATTTTACCCCTTTTTCTGCTTCATTTTCCTTTTCTCCTTCCCTTTCATGGAAGGCCTTCAACATATTTATGTGAGCCAACTGGTTGTTTTTCTTCCTCCCAAGCAGGCTTCAAGCTTCCATCACTTTCCTGTGCCTTAGTCAACTCACTCTTCTCTGCCATACAGTCAGGGTTGGGCTCCACCTGGCCTACAACCCTTCCATCACTCGCACGCTCCGGGTTATTTCCTTTTTCATCGGGTTCCTCGAACAGGGCGCCCAGGCTTGCATCCTCCTGTGTTGCTCCCTCGGTGTCCACGAGTCCCCTCCGGGCCATCGCTCGGGTCACTGCGCAGACTGGGAACAATTCAGGCACTTCCACCTCCCCATTTGCTGAGTGAGGGACTGCTGCCAGAGTGGTGGCCTCTGTCATTCCTGCCAGAGGACTGTTTAATCTTAAGTTTAGGAATGACTCGACCTCCAGCCAGGTCATTCCCGACCAACATATCCACTCCATGTACAGGCAGTGTCTCCTTCACTCCCACCGTCACCTCTCCAGTGACGTATCCACAGTCCAGCCAAACTTTGTGCAAGGGAATACTAAACTTGCCTCCTGCGCTCTTGCACGAGACCTCTCTGCCAGTGCTGGTCTCCTCATTCCATGGGAGTACACTACTTAAGATCAGACTCTGATTAGCCCCTGTATCTCGAAGGATTCTGATCACCTTCTGAGGACTTCCCTCCACTTTCACCGTGCCTTCACTGGTGAAGTGCTCAAAGCCCTCATCCCTCTGTGACTCCTCTTGTATCTGAGCAGTCATATTCTCCACATACTTTATCAGGTCTCTTTGGGCAGCAACTGCTCCCACTGGCTTCGGCCGTCCCTTCGGACACTGGAACTTCCTATGTCCGCTACTTCCACATCCAAGGCACTTAACTGCACCTTCATCACCACTATCCTTCTGGTAATAGGTAGTGCTCCTGGGCCTACTCCTATAGGGCGTAGACCTCATGTTGTGGTCGGCTGGCGGGGGCATGGTGTAAGTGTGGGGAAAACTATAGTTGTTAGGGCGGGGCTGGTTTGATCTGTGGACTGATGTCGAGCTCATCTGACGGTCATTCATATATCTCTGATGACCATCATTTCTGTTGGAGAATGGCTTTCTCCCTCCATGGTGTTCATCTCCGTTCAGCCCACGGACAGCACAGTACTTGTCAGCTCTGCGTCCGGCTTCCATCACGTCTTTCACGTCGTGTGATGCGAGCTCACATTTTATACCGAGGGGCATTTGGCTCATAAATTGTTCCATCTGCATGACTCCTTTTATCTCCTCAACTGTAGTGGCTTCCTCGGCCTTCAACCACCGTTCCAGTTTAAGACGGCACTCTTGCGCCATCCAGAGATAAGTAGCATCTGGGTGTTTTCTGATCCTGCGGAACCTTTCCCGGTACACTTCCGGACACGGACGGATTGGTCCCAACACCGCTTCCTTTACCACTTCATAATCAATCGCCTCTTGATCACTCAAATTCACATATGCATGCCTGGCCCATCCTACAAATTTAGACTGGACTAGTAATGCCCACTCATCTTTATCCCATCCCCTTAACTCTGCAGTTTTTTCAAACTGAAAGAAGAAATCTTCTTCCTTCCCTTCCACAAATTCAGGCATACAGATGAAACTACTTCCTTTAGCACCGCTTCCTGCACTGCCCTCCCTTAGTTTATTTATTATTTTTTTTGCCCTTATTTTTTCTGTTTCCACTTCTTTCTGCATTTCATCTCTTTGCATCTGCAACTGCTCATTCTGCATCTGAATTTGCAATTGAAGTTTCATTGATTCAAACTTTTCACTAATAGAAAGGCCATCAGTTCCGCCAAGTGCACCCAGATTTATCTCACTGACCCCAGCACCTTCCTCTACACTCTCCTCATCATTATCTTCACTTTCACCACCATCATTTTCAAACCAGCTCCTCTCCACAAGAGCATTTTTCAACTCCGCCTGCATTTCCTCCTTTTTCTTGGATTTCAACTCCATTTGAAACCTCTCAGCCACTGAACATAATTCCTCCTTGGTTAGTGTGTACAGATCATGCACACTTCTCGACAGAAGGAACATCTCAACACGTCTAGCGGCCATGATTACAATCACAACACTCCACAAAAAATTCACAAAATATTCCTCCAAATATTCACCACAATACATGCACAGTTTTAAAGAAATATTCCACACAGGTAAATTCCTCCCAACAACAATCACCATGTAACACTCGTTACACCCCACAAATGTTCAAAAATCCCGGACGGGCCCCCATATTCTGTCACGATCGCCTACTTACGTACCTGCGATCGTACGATCCCGGTTATCTCTCCAAGAAAGTGGACGTTACACTGATCCCGGAAAGTTTTAAACGTCTGGATTTTTAAAGGCTTCGAGTGCCTACCCGACCTATCCGAAATCGTCAGAATTATCTCTCACTCCACCTTTACCTTGACTCAGCACACCTGGAATTACCTCTAATACCAGATTGATGTTGGGGGAGTAGAAAACACGATTATTCTATGTTACAAGCACATATATTAATACTAATAATAATTCACAAACAACATGAGGTAGTACACGTTACTACATGACGTTCTCGTCACTTCCCACGTCACCAGAACCCATTTACACCTCCACCAGTCACAGAAATATTTCCCCTCAACCGCAGGAATTTACTCAGACGCCACTACCGCGTCCCCAGACAATAATTCCCGTATTTCACCTCCTCAAGCCTCACAAGAGGTTACCATTATCACCAAAGATTACCCATAACACCATAACATCGTCCCCAAAATCACCAATACACCACAACACCAACTTCCAAGGAATACACCACAACCTCCACTCACAAAATGGCTGCCAGTTTGACCTATGACCCCTCCCAACAGCGTCACCGGCACAACTCAACAACCGAATTTCAGCGGACAAGAGCTCTTGGTACCACAAAAGACTCACTAACCTGATCCTGGATATCAAGGTTATACCGCTACACCACTAATACCTCCACAAACTCACTCCATCACCAATCCACACCAAAATCCTTCCCTGAGAAACGCCACCTTCCTTCCTACTTCACGACCCAAGGCGTTCTGCCTTTTCCCCTCCTTGGAATGTGTTGTTGCCCACTCAAGCTCCCCTCGTTTTCAACGTATTTCACCTCAATTATGCTTCCTTCCTTATACATACAAAGATATAGAGAACTTAAATTATGAAGAGAATAATACTACATGATATAAAATGGGTAAATAAGCCTTACACTACTTATAACAATAATAAGGATAATGCCCGAATGGCAGGTAACCGGAACACGGGGACACTAAGAAAACGTGATCCCATTCAAGGTAAACTCGGCCAATAACATGACATCCCCTTCCCAAAAGAGGCGTGAGGCACCTGATTAGGATGCCTCACGACTAGGTGGTGCGCGGGACAAGGCATCGGCAATAATATTCTCACTGCCTTTCACATGGTAAACCTCTAAGTTATAGTCCTGTAAGACCAGGCACCACCTCATCAGCCTCTGATTGGAGTGTTTCATTTTATGCAAGAAAATGAGCGGATTGTGGTCGGTGAAGACCTGCACAGGCTGTCCCGTCCCTCTGACGTACACTTCAAAATGACTCAAACTCAGCACTAGGCCCAAAGCCTCTTTCTCAATAGTGCTGTAAGCCCTTTGATATGGTAACAACTTCTTAGAATAATAGCCTATGGGGTGCTCCATTCCCTCATGTTCTTGCATTAACACACCACCCACACCATTCTGACTGGCATCCACGTACAATACAAATGGTTTTTCATAATTAGGCATGCGCAGCACCGGGGCACTGACTAACATTTTCTTAATCTCCACAAAAGCTTCCTCACAAAGCTTATCCCAACAAAATTTTGACTTCTTATTCAGCAACTTGGTCAGGGGCATGGCAACATCAGAGAAATTCTTACAAAAACGCCTGTAATATCCACTGGCCCCTAAGAATCTCAGTATCTCCTTCCTGTTGGTGGGTGGAGGGAAGTCTACAATGTCTTTAACCTTGGCTTTCACAGTTCTCACTTCACCTTTGCCTACCTTGAAACTTAGGTATTCCACATCAGCTTGCACAAAATGACTTTTCATCAAGTTTACAGTGAGATTGGCATCATCCAGCCTCCTGAATACTTCCTCCACTAACTGCACATGTCCCTCCCAACCCTCAATATATAACAGAATGTCATCTATATACACAGAATCCCTTCAAACCTTACAGTACTCTGTTCATCAATCTCTGAAATGAACTGCCACTGTTCTTCATCCCAAACGGAAGAACTTTGTACTGATACAATCCATCCATGGTGACGAAAGCTGATATGGCTTCTGCCCTCTTAGTAAGTCCTACTTGCCAGTACCCTTTGAACAAGTCAGTTTTTGTTATGAAGTTGGCATTTCCCACATCTATACAATCATCAACTCTAGGGACAGGGTAAGCATCAGGTTTTGTCACCATGTTAACCTTCCTACAAAAAACGGAAACTCTCTTGAGCAGGTTTGGGCACCAGTACACACGGTGAGCTCCATGGACTTTCACTGGGCTCAAGTAAGTCATGTTCCAACATCTACTCCACTTCCTTTCTCATGATTTTCCTTTTCCGTGGGTTAACTCTGATTTGATGGGTTCAGCCTCCCCAACATGTACATCGTGTACCACCACATTTGTTTTTCTAGGTGCATCAGGGAACAAAAAGCTAAATTTTTCCATAATCTCCCTAATTTTTTCCTTCTTTTCTAGCTCCATGTGTCCCAGTTAATCATTCAAATTCTCTAACACGGCTGAGTTGTCCAGCACCATTCCCTCACACCTGCTCAGTTTCATTTCAGGCCACTCCTCTTCCCCCTCAGTGGTTACATTCACAACATTCATGCATTTTACCCCTTTTTCTGCTTCATTTTCCTTTTCTCCTTCCCTTTCATGGAAGGCCTTCAACATATTTATGTGAGCCAACTGGTTGTTTTTCTTCCTCCCAAGCAGGCTTCAAGCTTCCATCACTTTCCTGTGCCTTAGTCAACTCACTCTTCTCTGCCATACAGTCAGGGTTGGGCTCCACCTGGCCTACAACCCTTCCATCACTCGCACGCTCCGGGTTATTTCCTTTTTCATCGGGTTCCTCGAACAGGGCGCCCAGGCTTGCATCCTCCTGTGTTGCTCCCTCGGTGTCCACGAGTCCCCTCCGGGCCATCGCTCGGGTCACTGCGCAGACTGGGAACAATTCAGGCACTTCCACCTCCCCATTTGCTGAGTGAGGGACTGCTGCCAGAGTGGTGGCCTCTGTCATTCCTGCCAGAGGACTGTTTAATCTTAAGTTTAGGAATGACTCGACCTCCAGCCAGGTCATTCCCGACCAACATATCCACTCCATGTACAGGCAGTGTCTCCTTCACTCCCACCGTCACCTCTCCAGTGACGTATCCACAGTCCAGCCAAACTTTGTGCAAGGGAATACTAAACTTGCCTCCTGCGCTCTTGCACGAGACCTCTCTGCCAGTGCTGGTCTCCTCATTCCATGGGAGTACACTACTTAAGATCAGACTCTGATTAGCCCCTGTATCTCGAAGGATTCTGATCACCTTCTGAGGACTTCCCTCCACTTTCACCGTGCCTTCACTGGTGAAGTGCTCAAAGCCCTCATCCCTCTGTGACTCCTCTTGTATCTGAGCAGTCATATTCTCCACATACTTTATCAGGTCTCTTTGGGCAGCAACTGCTCCCACTGGCTTCGGCCGTCCCTTCGGACACTGGAACTTCCTATGTCCGCTACTTCCACATCCAAGGCACTTAACTGCACCTTCATCACCACTATCCTTCTGGTAATAGGTAGTGCTCCTGGGCCTACTCCTATAGGGCGTAGACCTCATGTTGTGGTCGGCTGGCGGGGGCATGGTGTAAGTGTGGGGAAAACTATAGTTGTTAGGGCGGGGCTGGTTTGATCTGTGGACTGATGTCGAGCTCATCTGACGGTCATTCATATATCTCTGATGACCATCATTTCTGTTGGAGAATGGCTTTCTCCCTCCATGGTGTTCATCTCCGTTCAGCCCACGGACAGCACAGTACTTGTCAGCTCTGCGTCCGGCTTCCATCACGTCTTTCACGTCGTGTGATGCGAGCTCACATTTTATACCGAGGGGCATTTGGCTCATAAATTGTTCCATCTGCATGACTCCTTTTATCTCCTCAACTGTAGTGGCTTCCTCGGCCTTCAACCACCGTTCCAGTTTAAGACGGCACTCTTGCGCCATCCAGAGATAAGTAGCATCTGGGTGTTTTCTGATCCTGCGGAACCTTTCCCGGTACACTTCCGGACACGGACGGATTGGTCCCAACACCGCTTCCTTTACCACTTCATAATCAATCGCCTCTTGATCACTCAAATTCACATATGCATGCCTGGCCCATCCTACAAATTTAGACTGGACTAGTAATGCCCACTCATCTTTATCCCATCCCCTTAACTCTGCAGTTTTTTCAAACTGAAAGAAGAAATCTTCTTCCTTCCCTTCCACAAATTCAGGCATACAGATGAAACTACTTCCTTTAGCACCGCTTCCTGCACTGCCCTCCCTTAGTTTATTTATTATTTTTTTTGCCCTTATTTTTTCTGTTTCCACTTCTTTCTGCATTTCATCTCTTTGCATCTGCAACTGCTCATTCTGCATCTGAATTTGCAATTGAAGTTTCATTGATTCAAACTTTTCACTAATAGAAAGGCCATCAGTTCCGCCAAGTGCACCCAGATTTATCTCACTGACCCCAGCACCTTCCTCTACACTCTCCTCATCATTATCTTCACTTTCACCACCATCATTTTCAAACCAGCTCCTCTCCACAAGAGCATTTTTCAACTCCGCCTGCATTTCCTCCTTTTTCTTGGATTTCAACTCCATTTGAAACCTCTCAGCCACTGAACATAATTCCTCCTTGGTTAGTGTGTACAGATCATGCACACTTCTCGACAGAAGGAACATCTCAACACGTCTAGCGGCCATGATTACAATCACAACACTCCACAAAAAATTCACAAAATATTCCTCCAAATATTCACCACAATACATGCACAGTTTTAAAGAAATATTCCACACAGGTAAATTCCTCCCAACAACAATCACCATGTAACACTCGTTACACCCCACAAATGTTCAAAAATCCCGGACGGGCCCCCATATTCTGTCACGATCGCCTACTTACGTACCTGCGATCGTACGATCCCGGTTATCTCTCCAAGAAAGTGGACGTTACACTGATCCCGGAAAGTTTTAAACGTCTGGATTTTTAAAGGCTTCGAGTGCCTACCCGACCTATCCGAAATCGTCAGAATTATCTCTCACTCCACCTTTACCTTGACTCAGCACACCTGGAATTACCTCTAATACCAGATTGATGTTGGGGGAGTAGAAAACACGATTATTCTATGTTACAAGCACATATATTAATACTAATAATAATTCACAAACAACATGAGGTAGTACACGTTACTACATGACGTTCTCGTCACTTCCCACGTCACCAGAACCCATTTACACCTCCACCAGTCACAGAAATATTTCCCCTCAACCGCAGGAATTTACTCAGACGCCACTACCGCGTCCCCAGACAATAATTCCCGTATTTCACCTCCTCAAGCCTCACAAGAGATTACCATTATCACCAAAGATTACCCATAACACCATAACATCGTCCCCAAAATCACCAATACACCACAACACCAACTTCCAAGGAATACACCACAACCTCCACTCACAAAATGGCTGCCAGTTTGACCTATGACCTCTCCCAACAGCGTCACCGGCACAACTCAACAACCGAATTTCAGCGGACAAGAGCTCTTGGTACCACAAAAGACTCACTAACCTGATCCTGGATATCAAGGTTATACCGCTACACCACTAATACCTCCACAAACTCACTCCATCACCAATCCACACCAAAATCCTTCCCTGAGAAACGCCACCTTTCTCCCTACTTCACGACCCAAGGCGTTCTGCCTTTTCCCCTCCTTGGAATGTGTTGTTGCCCACTCAAGCTCCCCTCGTTTTCAACGTATTTCACCTCAATTATGCTTCCTTCCTTATACATACAAAGATATAGAGAACTTAAATTATGAAGAGAATAATACTACATGATATAAAATGGGTAAATAAGCCTTACACTACTTATAACAATAATAAGGATAATGCCCGAATGGCAGGTAACCGGAACACGGGGACACTAAGAAAACGTGATCCCATTCAAGGTAAACTCGGCCAATAACATGACACTGAGAATATCCCAGGGTCGGTATACTCGTATATACTCGCATAACACACACACACACACACACACAC
Organism: Scylla paramamosain; assembly: GCF_035594125.1. NCBI lineage: Eukaryota > Metazoa > Arthropoda > Malacostraca > Decapoda > Portunidae > Scylla > Scylla paramamosain. The sequence goes on from NC_087154.1 coordinate 7,771,828, forward strand.
ACACACACACACACACATGTACACATCATAATGAGCTTAGGACAGTGTGCCAAAGTTAGTGACACGCGGTTGCCAACGAACTGTTCTCATCTTAACAAGTCTGCAACATGCAACCCTCAAGCCATGTAATGCTGCTTCCTCCTGCCATGAGTGTGTGTGTGTGTGTGCGTGTGAAAGAGAGAGAGAGAGAGAGAGAGAGAGAGGTCCAGGTGACTCTTACAATGAACAATGTTTTTGCTTTAACTTACAAAGAAAAAAAAATACAACTTGACTGCCAAAAAATTGGTGCGCAATACAACACACACACACACACACACACACACACTAGTAAAAGTACCTTATGTTGTGTGAGTACTTCATGTGTGTGTGTGTGTGTGTGTGTGTGTGTGTGTGTGTGTGTGTGTGCTTGCGTGGATGCACGTGCGCGCCTGTGTATGTATCAGAACAGCAATCATATACAGTATACAGTATACCACTATCTGAAGCACTTATCTTCACGCCACATCTCCACAGGCCGTCACTTGCCATTTGTCACTCGCCACTCACTAGCCACACATTACTCGTCGCCTCCTTACGAGTATTACAGTGTTCAAGCGGCGGTGTTTGCTTTGCGTTACTTCCCGACAAGGCTAGTGTTCAGCCTCTTGCGGGAGAGTCAACAAGAGGCAGATTACATAATTGGCGACATACACACATACACAAGCATTTCCCTCTCTGTTCTTCCTCCGTCTCCATCTCCTCTTTTCTCCCCTTCTCTCTCTTCTCTTCCTTGTCTATCTTCGCTTCGTCCTTGCTCTCCTCTTCATCCTCCTCATTTGTGCTTCTTCCGTTCATTCCTTTTCCTTGTTTGTTTCTTGCCGTCCTCCTTCACCTTTCTCCTCCTCCTCCTCCTCCTCCTCCTCCTTCTCCTCCTCCTGAAATCAAGGTTAATCTTTTTCTCCCTACTTTTGTCTTCCTCTTCCTCTTTTCTTCTCGCCGCAAGTTGTTCCCAGCGCAGCATTTTCTTTTGTCCCTTTGTTTTGATGCTCCAAAAGCCTAAATTAGTTTCTCTCTCTCTCTCTCTCTCTCTCTCTCTCTCTCTCTCTCTCTCTCTCTCTCTCTCTCTCTCTCTCTCTCTCTCTCTCTCTCTCTCGCTCTCGCTCGCTCTCTGCCTCCTATCGATATTGTTAACTCTGTCATTTTATGCAAACCCATTTCACGCCGCCTTCCTCCTTCCCTCCTGTGGCTTCATCACTTCACATCTCTCAGACACCCTTTCCTTCCTGGTAGTCTACACTGGAGCAGGCCACCACCACCACCACCACCACCGTTACCACCTGCCTCTTACGTCTCATAGGTTTTGATATCCTAATAAACTGCTGTGATATCCTTCTACCTGACAGTGTTCTTTTTTTTTTAACTTATTATAATTATGACTGTGTAATTATGACTTATACTTATGATTTCACCAATTTTATCTCTTTCTTTGGTGAAGATAGATTTAAAAAGCATGTAAGAAGGAATTGGTTATCAAATAGGTGATTGGAATAGACTCAGAAATCAGGTTGTTAGTGGTGAGTCAATAGAGAGCTTTGAAGTTTAGACTGATTTATGGGGGAAGATGACTAGTGGATATAGACATGTTTGTTTTATATAAGGACTGTCACATGTAAATGTACTGGCTTCTGTCACCTCCTGTTTTGTTTTTGTAGTATATTACGTGATTATTTATTTATCTATCGATCTGCTTATTTGTCTGTTTATTATTTATTCATTCATTTTATCTGCTCTTCTATTTGTTTACTTATCAATGTTTTATATTTATCTATTTATTTACTTGATATATAATAACTCCAGCATAGAAAAAAAAATGGTAAACGAAGGGCAACGAAATAGATCACAAATAAAATAAATGAACAAAAAAAAAATGCTAGAAACTGCTATTCAAGTTTGACAGAGTAGAAAATACGCACATCCAGTTCACATGACATAGAGAGTTCCTGATTACAGAACAAGATAACCGTAATAATCAAGGCTGTGTGTCCTGAAGTTTCCCATAGTGGTGCCTTTATATGAATGCTAGACTTGTCCAGCCTCGCACATCCTGGTCCGTCTTGACATGTCCAACAAGCCCTAATCGCTCTAATGGGACATACTTAGCCTGGCATGTCCTGTGAGTCAAGCGTGTGATGTGCTTGTGTCCTTGGCCCGCCTATGGACCGTACTCTGAAACACTTCTGAGCTGTACCTCCACTACTTTCAAAAGGCTCTAGTTGAAATTACTGGTTCTCAAGAGTTTTTATACGGTTCTAGTGACAGATTAACAAGATTTCTTATTCATTATTAACAGGAACACTCTTGAGAACCTGGCTAATCATCTCTGTGGCCTCTAAGAACAGTGGTGTGAAAGCAATGTTTCTGAATACAGGCCCATGTCTTCCCTCTACTTGCTGTGTCCCGTGTTCTTTGTTGGCTAGTGTGTGTGTCTCAGGCATTTGTATCTACGAGCTTCTTTTGTTGTAGACGATAAAAGATTTCTCGTTTTTATATGTAGTGCTTCGGAGAGGTGGTAGTTGAAGATACTGATTGATAAGGATAAGGGAATACAGATGTTGACGAATGATAAAGATGAACGTCATGTGTGATACTGTTTGTTTGTGTGTGTGTGTGTGTGTGTGTGTGTGTAGATGTATTGTATTGTCTTTCTCCTCATGTGGCTAACTTTGCTCATATCCTCAGCTGCATATACCCCCATTGTTCCTACACTCAGTTAACTATATAATCAGGTACTACATCACAAACAGCCTCGTTAGGGCCACAAGGTCTGCAGATATTAGTGCGGCATGTGGCTCCTTCCTGTACTCCTGTTTATCCTTCCTTGTCCTTACATATCCCAGTGTGCCTTCCGTGTGCCCTTAACCAGAGTGGGTGTCCTAAAATACCCCGGGGTGTCCTTCCGTGCTGTGTGTTATAATCCCTTTCCGCCGCGGCCTTCGTGCGAGTGGGAGTTTTATGAGACACGCGATGCCAGCTGGTGGTGGGATGAGGTCTCTTCTCAGTACACACCTTTGACTCTTGCTGTACTGTATATACACGAGAACACAGGGGAAACTACAAGACACTTTATCTCTTATGTAAGATGTGAACTAGCCAAGATTAACGAAAAGATAGGAATGAAGAAGAAATAGGAGAAG
>NC_087154.1:7785000-7805000 GCF_035594125.1 Scylla paramamosain
GGCACTGTTTAGAGCGCTGTTGGTGGCGGTACTGGTGGTAGTGGCTCCTCCCGCCTCCTCCCCTTCTGCATGCTCTTCCTCCCCCGCTGCGTGTGTCCATGGTACTACCTCAATCTTTCCTGCACCTTCTCACTTTCGAAACTCTTGCCTTGCCATCACTTTCTTTATTTTTTCTATCTTTATTTTATTTTTCAACTTGGCACTTCTCCTGCAGCACTTATTCTCCTTCCTTTTTTTTTCCGTACGTGGAAGAGAGAAGGGATAGAAAGATAAAAGAGTGATAAAAGGCGTTAAATAGCAGTAAAGGTTAAGGTTATTGTGTTCTTTACTACCACTGCCACCACCGCCGCCGCCGCCGCCAAGTTACCCTGAATGTGTTAGTGTGAAGTGTTTGTATTGTTACGCTGCCGAGTGTTACTTTGTGAAGGATACTCTCTCTCTCTCTCTCTCTCTCTCTCTCTCTCTCTCTCTCTCTCTCTCTCTCTCTCTCTCTCTCTCTCTCTCTCTCTCTCTCTCTCTCTCTCTCTCTCTCTCGCGGCTGAGATTGGGAGAATATTGTTACACGAAGCGGCCGCCCTTTCCTTTCCTCCCTCTTCCAAAAGGTCATTGATTACTTATTTTAACGGGAACGTAGCCAAGGTCGGGATAGCAGAGAGAGAGAGAGAGAGAGAGAGAGAGAGAGAGAGAGAGAGAGAGAGAGAGAGAGAGAGAGAGAGAGTGTTTTTAGCCACCCACCACCTCTCTTCCTTTCTCTCTCTCTCTCTCTCTCTCTCTCTCTCTCTCTCTCTCTCTCTCTCTCTCTCTCTCTCTCTCTCTCTCTCTCTCTCTCTCTCTCTCTCTCTCTCTCTCACCCACACACCGCACGTTCTTTCCCTTCCCATCTAACTCGATCGCGCTACTCAATCGCCTGGCCAGATGTGTGGTGTTTGTGGGAAGGGAAAAAAGAACGAGGGCGGAAACTTGGTCGAATTAGCCAGTTATTCGTCAGACAAAAGAAGAGAGAGACGGACGGTTTTCATTTCTCCGTTCTCTCTCTCTCTCTCTCTCTCTCTCTCTCTCTCTCTCTCTCTCTCTCTCTCTCTCTCTCTCTCTCTCGCTCTCGCTCTCGCAGGAAATTAAATTACAGTGTAGAGAATGGAGAAAATTTTGTGAATATAGATGATATTGTGTATGTGTGTGTGTGTGTGTGTGTGTGTGTGTGTGTGTGTGTGTGTCCCAGTGCTACAGGCAAACACTCAAATTATACAAGAAAATGACAGAATACTCAAGGTGTTAAAATTAATTCTACCACCACAAGTTAATCATTCTTTCTCTTGGTCTCCTTTCTCTTTGTTTCTCCTTCTCTCATTTCGAAGGAGAGACGCCACGGGGAGAGCAGTATTTAGCCACTCAGGAAGAAGAAGAGGGAGAGGAGAGCAGTTATACGGGAGAGAAGGAAGGAAAGAGAGAAAGAGAAGGGTACAGTAAGATGTGAAAGAGGGAAGAAGAAGAAATGAAGAGGAAGTAGACGTAAAATGAAGAGACGTGCTGTGAAGTGAAGCAAGAGGATTCGGGAGAGAGGGGAAGGACTATTTGAGAAACGAAGGGAATGTGAGAAAAGAAGAGAAAAGAACAGGGATTTGAGGGGAATGGAGGTGAAGTGACGGAAGAGAAGGAAAGGATGTGAGAGAGAGAGAGAGAGAGAGAGAGAGAGAGAGAGAGAGAGAGAGAGAGAGAGAGAGAGAGAATATGAACGTGCCTTGAAGAAATAAATAAAAGTGGAGAAAAGAAATGGAGAGAATAAGGAAAGGAAAAGGTGAGGAAAGAAAATTAATGAGCCCGGAAGGAGAAGTTTGAGGAAGTGTGAAGGAAAGGAAAGGAGGTACTGAGGGGAAAGAAAAGATAATGAAGGTGCCCTCGAGGGAATAGGAAGAGGAAGAGAGGAAAGTGAAGGAAGGAAGGGAAGAGTTAGTAGTGACAGAAAGCATCGAAACTTCAAGAGCTGTCAGTGAAAGAGGAAAAAAACGGGGAGGAAGGTATGTAAAGAGTAAAAAAAATTGAGATAAAAGAAAATAATGATGTAAGGGGAGAGATGTGTTTTAAGATACAAATAAGTAGTAGTAGTAGTAGTATCATCATCATCATCATCATTATCATTCTTTGTGCAGATGTCATGAAATCGTTGAAGGCAAAACTAAGACCACAAGCAGATGACAAGAAGCAATTATTCCTCTTCGTCTTCTTCCATTTTCCATCTCATTTTTCTCATCAACACTCTCTCTCTCTCTCTCTCTCTCTCTCTCTCTCTCTCTCTCTCTCTCTCTCTCTCTCTCTCTCTCTCTCTCTCTCTCTCTCTCTCTCTCTCTCTCTCTCTCTCTCTCTCTCTCTCTCTCTCTCTCTCTCTCTCTTTCTTTCTGTACCGCGGTATGTGTAATGGTTCCCTGTAGTTCTTAGCCAGGTGAAGATCAAGCTCGCTAATTGATGAGGGCAGGTGAAGTTGTTTGGAATCTCTTCCGATCCCTGACACGCAACCTTGAGTCACACACGTAGAGGCGCCTTAACTGATTATAGAGAAAGAAAACATAAGAAAATAAAGGAAAAGGAAGAAGAAGAAGAAGAAGAAGAAGAAGAAGAAGAAGAAAAAGAAGAAGAAGAACAGCATCCAAAACCTTTCACTGGCAGCCAAGTTTACCCATAATCACCTCCAACTTTCTTAGACACTTTCTTTTGTAATACAGTGTCTTTAAATAGTTCAGCAGCCTAGACAAGACAAGGTTATATTAAAAAGGTTATATTAAAAAGGTTATATTAAAAAGGACAGTAAATTATCTAGAGCCTTCTACTACCAGATTTTTTTTTTTTTTCATAATCATCTGCAACAATTTAGAGATTTATGTTCGTACTATTGTCGTAAATGGTTCAATGGTGCGGACAAGACAAGATTATGCTATTTTCCACATACAGGCTCTCCAGTATATATATATATATATATATATATATATATATATATATATATATATATATATATATATATATATATATATATATATATATATATAGGTTATACAAAAAGATCAATACAGCATTAACTTTTTTGGGGGCTATTAGTGTGTGTAGGCCATGTACGTGGTGTTGTGTTTGAGACGAGCACTGCGATAAGTAACCATTCACAGTACTAAGAGGAACGTATGGGATCTTTATAAACCCCCTAAAGGAAAATATGTAATGAAAAAAATAGATTTTTGCAATTTCTAGCCAGTATAATGTTTGGTCATGGCTGCAAAACGAAAATAACTAAGGAAAGATGTACCAGACAGCAGTGAATGAGTTAAGGTTTGGGCAAAGTGAGGTACAGTCAGGATGGTTCTTGGCAGTGTATTAGAGGCACCGACAGAAGTACAGAAGTGTGTATAGTGATTGCCGGCCAGGAGCAGACTAAGTTCGGTGAGCAGCAGTAATCATGAGGTAAACTTAGTTGAATCAAATTACAGCGATCAAAATCAGTTTCATTACATTTCGAATTTTCTTTAAACTAACCTAAATTAAACTCCTAAACAACCTTCATGGCCCCATCTATACGTAGCTGTAATCAATCAATCTTCAAATAGCATAAAACTCGTTATCACCATAAGTGCCCTCAATAATGGTGTCGCCTAGACGTGACAAGATTAACTTCAGTGCTTCGTGTGTTCATGGAATTTTTTTTTTTTTTTTTCTGTGCTCCGAATGTGAACAAAGGACGGCTAAGGCAGTAAATGGGTTAAGTGCCTCGAAGTGTTCCACGTACGTTTTCTTTCTTCTTTCGCCATTCCCGAGTGTCAGGGATTGGCACCATGCTCGAGTCCCTTCCAGCTTCCATTGCTTCTAATCTTGTTCAGCGTTTTTATTTCGACTCATGTAAAAATATTATTCTTTTTTTTTTATTTTTTATATAGTATATAGATTTATTCGTTTCCAGTTCGTTGAGTGACAGGCTTTACACGCATCGAAGCCAGGAATGTTCCCAGAAAAGTTAGAGTTTCATGGGCAAGAGGTGAAACTACGACTACCATCGGCCCGTGTGTTTCATCTCCTCACGAGCAGTAAATTCTGTGCCCGCCTCACTGCTCCCGGGGAATCTGTTCGACACTTTACCGAAGACAAAATGAGCCACGGATTCGCTAAGATTTTATGTAGATTCAATACAGGACGCGGATCGATGTGCCTTCCTTAACTGTACGGAGCAACGGAGCAACCCTCTATAGCTTCAAAAAGACGGTGGTGTCTCAAGCGTCACTTAGCGCGGCGGGAAACGGGGCTGGCTGGCAGGCTGAACTAGACGCGTGGCTGTGACCTAATCCTGTAATATTACTTAAGGAAGGTTAGGTTTAATTTGGTTTTGTTGACCTTTGTGACTATGAAGAGAGAGATCCGATTCGTTTCAATTTGCGGTTTGCAGCACAGGGAAAGGAAAGGAGGGAATGTATTTGTGTTCGTGTAATACTGCAGCTGTTATATGAACAAAGTGAAAATAATAAATACAAAAAAAAAAAAAAACACTATATTTGATAATGAGAAAATAAAGAAAGCAACGAAGCTATTCATTCTTTTCGGAAAGATAAAGAAAAGAGGGTCATTAATGATAATCAAACACAGTAATGACGGACGACCTTGTACATCAATAGTTAGCAGTGATAAAGTTAAGACTCCCAGGACAGTTTAAGACTCCCAGACACCACTTGAAAAATCAATCCAAAACCTCAATGCCATTTCATTTCAATAAACCATTTACCTGTACTTAATTGCAGAGAAATGGCCGGCAATATCCTTCAACACACAAAAAAAAATAAATAAAGTAGATCACTGCCATCATTTCCAACAATAAAAAGTAAAGTACATCATCTCAAACCCCTCCTGCAAATATTTTCTCTCCGTCCAGCTTTCCGTCCCTCCTTTCTCCTGTTACCATCCCTGAGTCACCATTTCATTACTCTTGATGTCCACGGGGTATTCTCGTCACTACATTGAAAAGAAAAAAAGATAAAGTTAAACCAAAATAAATCTAACTCTTTATTTATCCCCTATCAAGCAGCCTCACCTGAGCTTTCAAAACTAATGTGCTTACACTGTTCCGTGATATGAACTCTTTTGATTAATCATAGTCGGTACCAGCGTCATGAGTGATAATTCCCTGAAGCGCCACGCCTTTGATCAATTACAGACAGCCGCGATCACTGAGGCCTCGTCCGCGTTATGACACAATTTGGCGCTACACGAAGCTCTTGCCTACTCACCCGTGTTCAGGAATGTGACGCGCAGGAGAGTGAAGTAACAGTAGGGGAATTTACAATAACAATACTCAGATAACGAAAGAGAATTTCCACCAGCAAAACTTAAGTAGCGATAGGGGAATCCACGCTAACAAAACTCAGCACTAGAGAAAGTCACACCAAAGAAAGTGAAGCAGACACCAGATAAGTCAAACAAGTAGCAAGCGGGAGGAGCTGACACGAAGGGAAACCCCACGACCGTCAGTATTGAGTCCCTTTCACGCCTCTTGACTTCCGAGATCACAGTGCTTGTCTGCAGCAATACGCGATATTTTACTAAAGCAAATTTCAATATGAGACATTCTTTATTCTGTTCCATTCACGTTTTTTCATCTTCTCGTAACGGAAGCCTTAACCCAGGTATGTTTGTTTGTTTGTTTGTTTGTTTGTTTGTTTGTTTTCATCCATCAATAAGGGACATTTTAAATAAAGCAGATTTTCTCCTTATTCTCTTACATTCGTATTTCTTTTGTAATGAAAGCTTTTTCGCAAGATTTTGTCTTTTTTTTTTTTTTTTTAATATAGCAACAAGACCATAGTGCAGCTCATTCCAGTACAGGACATTTCTCATTCTTTCACAATCGTATTTCTTCATATTTCTGTTAACGAATATGTTCATCGTATCTATTTATATATATTTTTACTTTTTTTTTTTTTATTTCTCTACCAATAGGCAAATTTCAATACAAGGACATTCCTCATTCTTTCACATTCGTATCCCTTCCTATTTTTGCAACGATTAATATTTTCATTCCATTTATTTATCTCTTCTTTTCCATTTCTCTACCACTAAGCAAACTTTCCAACTGCAAATTTCAATACAAGACGTTCCTTCTTCCTTCACCTTCACAATCCCTCACATTCCTCCAGCTAAGACTTATTCCTGCCATCACCGTTTACTTCACCCAAGGCCAGAACGTTAGTAAAGATTAGTTGAAGAGAGAGAGAGAGAGAGAGAGAGAGAGAGAGAGAGAGAGAGAGAGAGAGAGAGAGAGAGAGAGAGAGAGAGAGAGAGATTCATGGTGTTTAGAGAAATGTACGAGTAAGTAAGTAAACGGCCTACCACCACCAACAACACCACCACCACCACCACCACCACCACCACTACCACTACGACCACCTTTTTCCATAAATATACCACACTCCCTTTCCCTTTTTCGTGCCAACACTTCCTTAACACACTCGTACCTTCCTCTGCTTCCCCTTACATCCGTTTCCCCAGCGCTGCATTTCCCGCTCTTAACAGCTCCTAATATTCTTCCCAACATAGCTGCGTTATATCTTCATATGCTACAACCACTTTTTCCCTTCCCATATTCTTGATTCTTGCGGTTAGGTTTAGATGGATGAAGATTGTAAGTGTCAGGAAGGCGTTTTAGGGAGAGAGGAGAAGACGAGGGGGAGAGGAAAGTGGGAGGAGATAAAGTAGAGAGGGAAAGTAAGAGGAAGGTGAGAGGGAAAAACGGGGAAGGAACAGAGAGAGAAAGAGAAGGGAGTGGTGATGAGGGAGAAATGTTATAAGACAAGAACGCAGAAAGGGAAAAATGAGAGGTGAAGTAGAGAGGAAAAGTAAGAGTAGAGGAGCAAAAAGAGAGGCAGACGGGGGAGTAAAGGTAAGATAAAGGAGAAAGGTTATGAAAAGACAAGAGCTTAGTTGAAGGAGAAGGAAAAACACGAAGAAGAAAGAATGCAAGTAAACAAACAATAGCAGATACGTGTGAAGAGAAAGAGGAAGAGAAAAAGTAGGGATAGGTTGAATTTTCTTGTAGAGAGTGAGAAGTGAAAGATAACTAAAAAAAAAAAAAAACAGCAAGAAAAGAAAACATTGAAATAAACGCCATCTCTCGGGCTTTCTTTCTTTCTTTCTTTTTTGATTTCCTCCTTTCTTTCTTTCTTTCTTTCTTTCTTTCTTTATTAATTCAGTGAATGAGAGAGTGAGTATTTATTTGTATGTTATAATATTACCAATTCCTCTTCACTAGTATCTTCTTTTCCCCGCCTCCTCCTCCTCCTCCTCCTCCTTCTCCTCCTCCTCCTCCTCCTCCTCCTCCTCCTCCTCCTCCTCTGTATCGGAGGAATAATGTACCTCTAGCTAATATAATGTATCGGGCATGGCTTCCGCAAAACCTAATTGGCCAATACTGGTGACGAAAGAGGAGGAGAAAAAGAAGTAAAAGTAGGAGTAGAAGAGGAGAAGAAAGAGCAGGAGTAGGTGGAAGGGAAGAAGTAAAAGATGGACAAGAAGAAAAGAGAAACACAAAAGTAAAACAAGAGGAACATTAAAATTAAAAGAAAGAAAAAGAAGTAGTAGTTCGGAGAAAGAGGAGGAGAAGAAATAAAAGAAGATGAGGAAGAAAGAAAAGAGGACAATAAGGAAGGGGAAGAGCAAGAACAAGGACAAATGGAATAAGAACGACGGAAAAAAAAAACTGAACAAAATACAAAAGAAAAAATTGGAGGAAGAAGAATGAGAGAGAGGACACAACTAATGGAGGCTGTTACGAGGAAGAGGAAACAAAAGAAGAATAGGAGTAATCTCAGAAAGTCAGTAAAAATATATATACATAACAAAAAAAAGAGGAAAAAAATATAGAGGCGTTTAGTAAGAAGAACTGTAGTGGTGGTGGTGGTGGTGGTGGTGGTGGCGGTGGTGGTGGCGTTAATGATGTTGATGATAATAATGATCATGATATATATATTTTTTTTTTCATAGGTGTATTAAATCAATCGCTCCCCACTAACTTGTCGTCACCGTCACCACCACCATCACCACTACAGGTTGTCACTCACATCACCACCATCACAATCACCATCCCACCACCTCCATCAGTCATCACCATCCCAATCATCATCATTTTACTATCATTCCTCAGCTTCTCACCATCACCACCACTACCATCACTATCATCACCTTCCCATCACTTTCATTACTCATCACCATCCCAGTCGTCATTATTTCACTACCATTCCTCACCTTCACACCATTACCACTACATCATTGCACCTGCCAGCCACCATCCCACCTATCATCTCTCACCACCCATATGACTCATCACTCATGCACGGTTCTCATTACCCATCATTACCTGTTATCGTACCCTGTCACCCCCATTGCTGTACCCTTGCGTTCAAATGTTGGCTTCGTGAATTACTGAGGGAAAAAATTGCATACGAATAGAATTTTGCGGGCTATTGGACCTGTCGAGAAAGCAATATACTGCTGTCAATAATATGAATAGTTGTCATAAAGTTTTAGGTAAGGAAATATAAACAAAAAAGCAGACATGGTAGTTATGATAAAGTATAAGGTAAGGAAATATTCATAGGAAAATATATGGAAAATTAGTTTAAGAAGAAGGAAAGGTAAAATATACATAGATAGGTAAATAAAGCAGACGAAGCATCAAAAACAAAAGCAAATCGGGGAAAGATGATAAAAATTTAGATAAAAAGAAAAGAAAGCAATTAAAGCATTTGGGTAACAAAAAAAATTAGCGAAGGAAATCGAAAATAAGATAAAAACTAAAATAGACGAAACATTTTAAGAAACAAAGTAAAATCCGTGAAAGAAAGGAAAAAAATGAGAGGAAATTAAAACGAAGACCGTCTTGTATTAAAAAGAAAATCGGGGTTGGACAAATAAAGATTAAAAGAAGAGAAGAAAAGAAAAACTGACTCGGCATTCGAAGAAAACAAAAGAGGGACACGGAATAATTATAACTGGTAAAAAAAAAATGCAAGCACGAAGCAGGAAACAAAACAAAATGAATATGTAAAACCCCAAGGAGAGAGAGAGAGAGAGAGAGAGAGAGAGAGAGAGAGAGAGAGAGAGAGAGAGAGAGAGAGAGAGAGAGAGAGAGAGAGAGAGTAGCGCATACCTCCCTCGAAGCAGTTTCTTGCTGATGCGATTTCCAAATATCGGAATTGGTTTACAGTTAACCCAGAGAGAGAGGAGGAGACAGGGGTGGGGGGTGTACTACAAACACACACACACACACACACACACACACACACACACAGAGAGAGAGAGAGAGAGAGGAGAGAAGAGAGAAGAGAGAGAGAGCGAAGAGAGAGAGAGAGAGAGAAGAGAGAGAGAGAGAGAGAGAGAGAGAGAGAGAGACAGACAGACACAGACCAGACAGACAGACAGACAGACAGAACAGACAGACAGACAGACAGACAGACAGACAGACAAGACAGACAGAGAGACAGACAGACAGACACTAAGAGAGATATTGATTGATTAACTTCTTGATAAATTTTAAAACTTCCATTTTATCTATCAACAGACAGACAGACAGGCAGACAGACAAGCAGGCATAGAAAAATATTCTGAAACATTTCTGCGCCGCACCTCCACCACTTTCAAAAGGCTCTAGTGACACGGGTTTTTTTTTTTTTTTTATGGTTGTAATGGCAGATTAGCAGAATTTCTCTATTATCAACAGGAGAAACACTTAAAAACTCGGTCAATCATCTCTGTAGCCTTTGAAAGTAGTCGTGGTGAGAGATCAAAGCGTTTCAGAATACGGACCGTGGACAAGGACACAGACTAAGGCAAACAGTTTCAACAGACAGACAGAGCACCACATTCAAAACACACAGGACATGACGCAAAACAGGAACTTATGAACAAATTAAAACAAACTATATAACAATGGGAAAAAAAGCGCATCCAAACTAAATGGAAATTACGAACTGTCGAATTAAAAACAAAATAAATGAATAAATAAAAATTAAAAAAAAAAACAGATACAAAACACGCTGACCAAACCTCATTTCTTTTAATGGCAATAATACGAGTATGAGGGAATACAAGTTTAATGAAAAAAAAAAAATAACCCAAAAAATAAAACATAACTTTAAAAAGGTAATCTGCATCTCGTAGGAATTATAGAAAAATCGATAGAAAACTAGAAAAATATGATATAATAATATTGATGCTACTACTACAACTACTGCTACTACAACTACTACTAATAATAATAATAAGAATCAGAAGAATTATCTATCTATATTACTTCTTTAGCGGTAGTAGTAGTAATAGTAGTAGTAGTAGTAGTAATAATAATAATAATAGTAATAATAATAATAATAATAATAATAATAATAATAATAATAATAATAATAATAATAATAATAAAAAGATAGAAGAAAACACGCCTAGTTTGCCACACACGAGCGAAGAGAAATGAAAGAGGGATTTATTTTTCTTTCACGTCAGAAAAAGGAAGCTGATTTATGATTTTTTTTTTTCCTACTCGTAAAGTGGTGAAGAAGGTGAAAGAGAAGAAGAAAGAAGAGGAGGAGGAGAAGGAGGAATAGGAGAATACAGTGACAATAAAGAAAACAGCAGTGGTCCTTTTTGTGATAAGTTGAAAAAGAGAGAAAAATAGTAAAACAGGAGGAAGAGGAGGAGGAGTGGGAGGAGGAAGAGAAGAAGAAGAAGAAGAAGGAAGAGAAAGAAAAGAAATAGGAGAAGTATGAGGACATCGGGTAGGAGAAAAAGGAGGAGGAGGAGGAGGAGAAGGAGGAAAAGGAGGAGGAGGAGGAGGAGTAACAAGCAAAGATACACACGAGTAATGGGGTTCAGGTGTGTGTTTAAAAATTTTACGACCCTAATAGGCCTAAGCTGAAAAAAGAGAGAAGAAAATGGAGAGAGGAGGAAAGAAAGAGGAGAAGGATCATCACTTATATGTAATCGTATATTCTCGTATTTTTAAGGGGTCAAAACTCTCTCTCTCTCTCTCTCTCTCTCTCTCTCTCTCTCTCTCTCTCTCTCTCTCTCTCTCTCTCTCTCTCTCTCTCTCTCTCTCTCTCTCTCTCCTATTCAAGTTGTGTAATTGCCTCCTCTTTCTCTGTTTCTTTATCATTCAAGTAATCCGTGAAGACTCACAACCAACACGTGCCTCTGAAATTCTGTCGAAGTCTTTGGTCGTCGCGGTCATCTCGTGGTCTCGTTGTGAGTACGAGTGAGCATTTAATTCGCAGCGCTGCTATTGGCTGCCACGGTTAGTACGTAATCCAATCATACCGCTAAAGGAATTGGATTAATAACGTTAACTGTAGCGGTTGCTGTTACTTTTTATTTTTTCTTTCTTTCTTTTCCTTTTTTTTTAGTATTGTCGCGTTTAATTTCATTTTGGTACTCGCGGGGATAAATTCAGCTGCCACACACACACACACACACACACACACACACACACACACACACACACGCTCGCACGTTTCGAGTTCCGTTAGTTTATTTTTCTGTTAATCGTCTTTTTTGCGGTTCGAAACATGGCTGTCTGAACCACAATATGTCAGATTTTATTTACAATTTCCGTGTTTGTTTTGTGCCTGCTTCACGTTGTTCACTGGCTGAGTCACCAGAGGGCAGCATGTCACAGCCGTGTTAGCAATGAAACGTACATATCACTATTTTTTCTCGTAATAAGGCTATTGGTACTTGTTCTTCCTTTTTGTTCCCTTGGGCCGTATTCGTAAACATTCTGAGCCCTCACAAAAAACTATTTTCAACTGCCATATAAATTACTAATCGGGTTTTCACGAGCGTTTTTCCCATTGATGATATCGAATGGTCAATGGTTCATAGGATTTATGTTTTGTTCTTCTTTTGTGTTCCTTTGAGCCGTATCCTTAAACATTATGGTCTCTCATAAGAAATATTTTCAAAGGCCACACAAACTACTAGTCGAATTTCATGAACGTTTTTTTCGCAATGATGACACAGAATAGTTAATGGTTTATAGGGCTGTGTTCTTTGTTCTTCCTTTGTGTTCCTTTGGGCCGTATCCTTAAATATTTTGGGCTGTCATAAGAAATATTTTCAAAGGCCACAGAAATTATTAGTCGAATTCTCATGGACGGTTTTTTTTTTTTCCTCCCCCATTGGTGATACAGGCTGGCTAATGATTCATAAGGCTGGTAACTGCTTGTTCCTCCTTTGCGTTCCCTTGGGTCGTATCCTTAAAAAATATTGGGCTCTCATGAGAACTATTTTCAAAGGCCACATAAATTATTAGTCAGATTCTCCCATTAATGATACAGAATAATGGTTAATAGGACTTATCTTATTTGTTCTTTCTTTTAGTTCCTTTGGGCAGTATTCTTAAAGGTTGGGGCTCTCACAACAGCCATTTTCAAAGACCACGCAAATGCTAAGTCGAATTTTCTTAAGTATTTTTTCCCCATTGGTGATACAGAATACACGATAAATTATAACTAGAATCTGAAAAACACTCTTGACAACCTCGACAACTTTAACTATGGCCTATTAAAAGTGATCGAAACAACACCCTGAAACGCATAAGAACATAGACCCTTGTGGTGCGTGTGGTGTTGTGTGAATGGCCTCCAGTGACGGGCGGGAGTGAGGTCTTGTGAATGTTGGCAGGGAGTTGGGTCAGCTTGGCCTGGGGTGCCTCTGTTGCATGCCTCCCCACTGCCAAGGTTTTTTAGACCACCACTGCCATCTCTGCCTGGTGTCCTTGCCCTCTACCTCCTGCCCGTCACTGGGATTGAGAACACGGCTTGGGAATGTATGCACGTATCTTTCATGTCACAATTAAAAGCTTGTCTGCTATGAGTGGAGGTTTTTGCTCATCGTTCACCTTTAGAGTGCTTTAATTTTCGGTGTAATGTGATAATAGTGAGCTTAGTGTTTTCCTTGACATTCACGTTCATCTTAAACATTTGATTGTTTTATCGAGACTAATTTCGACAGGTTATAGTGAGAATTATTGGATTTTTAAGGGTATTTTTATGATTCCGGTGATTCCAGCAAGGATTCTCCCTTACCAATAGGAAAAACACACTTGAGAACTTAAGTAATCATCTATGTAGCTTCCAAGGTGTTAAGACTTTCAATACAAGCCTTATTGTGACAGATATTGCAGATTAAAGTTTGCGCTAATTTTCGCTCATGAATAGTTTTGACAGTTTGACAGTTTATTGAAAAGTCAGATGCAAAAGAGTGGAGGAGGGGTACATGGATACATACGAGGAATATAACAGTATAGAAAAACAGAAATACAGAATGAGATTAGTTACCGAGTGGTCGATTTGCTTTTATATATATATATATATATATATATATATATATATATATATATATATATATATATATATATATATATATATATATATATATATATATATATATATATATATAATGAGTAATTTTTATAATGTTTTGCGTATTATGAAGGAAGACTCTCACTTTGCCACGGCTGTCATCATGTCCCTCAGTGCACCGCAACGATCTACGCCACTACTGCTGCAATAGACCCGAAACTTCAGCACTTCCGCGTCGCTCAAGTACCCTGGCAACACTGTTCGACAATAGAAACTTTATAAGCATCTCATGAAATAGTTTCTCTCTCTCTCTCTCTCTCTCTCTCTCTCTCTCTCTCTCTCTCTCTCTCTCTCTCTCTCTCTCTCTCTCTCTCTCTCTCTCTCTCTCTCTCTCTCTCTCTTCTTTTTTTGCGTGCCATTATGGATTCTTTGCGGAATGGCGAGCAAAATTTATTGCATGTAATTGCATATTTTTCATTGTCATTACTTTGTTAAACTGTTTGACAATTTAGATTTCACAAACATCACTTTTAATTGTCCCGATTTTTGCCTGTGGCGATAAAATAAGTACTTTGTGGAATAGTGAACGTTTGTGTGTATGTTTCCACCATTACGTTGCTACAAGACACTTTCTCTGTTTCTCCCTCACAGGTCTTCTAACAGTACTGGCCAGCGTTCCATAGGCAGCTGTTCAACTTAACACACCGACACACAGCCACATAAGTATCAGAAGGTTTTCATGTTTAGCATATGAACTAATAATCTAATTCACTCATGTGGTGATCAGTTTTAGAATTATAAAAACAAATGCGCATGCGTATTTTGCTGCTTGTGGGTTCATCCGTTCATCACATGATCTCATTACTGCGCAGAAGCTCAATAAATCAGTCAACGGTGTGCTTGTCCTCTCCGAAAACCCCTTCAGTCAGCACTTCAGCTCAGTATTGACGGGGTGGAAAGTGCAGACAGTCGCCAACACTTCCGCATGAACATCACTTCTTCCGCCAAGACATCCTCTCGCATCACACCAGTCTGTCAAGTGTTTGAATACAAGGCTTTCGTCCCTTTAGAAATCAAATAACCTGCATTCACCCGCGCTGTCTTTAGAATTCTCACTCAACATTAGATTAGGAACCCCAATGAAAATAATTTACAGAAAACTTTTGCAGGGCTATAATTGTGATTGTGAGAGTTAGCGTTATTTATAGAGAGTTTTATGTGTATGCAAAAAAGCAGTACTTTTTCTAAATAAATTCTATCAATCAATTAATCAAATCCGACAAGTGATTGATTCTTGGCAAAAAAGAGAATGTGAGGTTAATGGAAAGACTCTAAGTGCAGTGGAAATGAGTGTGGTGCCATATTACTCAACTTTCGACTACATTAGGAATCTCTACTGCACCTTATTTCACGGCTCTTGGGTTTATTACTAGCTCTGCATCACCCCGCACCACCAGTGAAAGGCGTCCACCACCACCGCTCCCCCACCTCGCGCCACCCAGCCCGGAGGAATGACACGCGCCGACGGGCAATAAATCGAACATTACTATGTAGTATGAAAAGTTTGCAAGTGAACAAAGCGGAAAAAAGCAATTAAAATGCCATCGTTCCTCGTCGTTAACTAAATGCATTATTCAAGTTAGGTAGTGTGTAATGGTGGCGGACACGTGTTACAATCTGCATTTACAATAGAGGAAGCCGCTATTTGGGAACTGATGATTGTGAGAGCTGAATAATAGCTGAAAAATAAAAGGAGGGAGAAATCTGTAATGAAATGAGTGTTGTTTAATTATGTGTCAGTGTTAGTAATTATTCCTAAGGGTAGTTGGGGCTTACGCACACACACACACACACACACACACACACACACACAGAAAGAGAGAGAGAGAGAGAGAGAGAGAGAGAGAGAGAGAGAGAGAGAGAGAGAGAGAGAGAGAGAGATCACTGGATGCATTACCAGAGGAAGTGACATGTGTAAACAGTATACGCGAATTTGAAAAATATGATAATTCTCTATTAGAAAAAAAAGGAAACAGCATAACGAGCTTGACTCAATTTTGTAAACCACACACACACACACACACACACACACACTTAACAACTCCACTCTCCCCCTTTATACTCTATACTACCCCGTACTATTCTATCCTCACTGGCACGTATCATTGCATTTCATATAGTCCTCCCCATCGTACAGCCACTCCACGTTCGGGGCGTTGCTTCGTGCCTTCATTGTCGCTACGTGTCTTCATCGCATTCTAATTACCCATGTAGGTTTCATCAGCGGAACCTCGAGGACGGAGCGCCATCACACAGGCCTTGACCGTCAAAGGAAATGATTCGGCAATGAAGTGATTCTGGCCCCATTATGAGCTGTGTGTGTGTGTGTGTGTGTGTGTGTGTGTGTGTGTGTGTGTGTGTGTGTGTGTGTGTGTGTTTATCTAGTTTTGTTTACAAGATTTCAGGTTTGTATCTTATTTCTCTTTCTACTTTTCGTTTTTTTTTTTAATTCAGCGTAGTCTTAAATTCGTGTGTGTGTGTGTGTGTGTGTGTGTGTGTGTGTGTGTGTGTGTGTGTGTGTGTGTGTGTGTGTGTGTGTGCAGATTCGCTTTCGATTCAAACTTACGAAATAAAGCGACAACCACTAACTTTCTTTCTGTGTCGACTGCTGTTAAACTATTTCGTTGGGGCGAAATGGAAGTCCAGTTTTTCCAACTTTTTTTTTTTTAATAGGAAAATTTCGTCCCTCGTACTGAACTGCGCGTTTGATTGAGGTATTTGTTAAAGGAAGAGAAGAGTAAAGGAGAAGAAAAAAACATAGAAAAGAGACGTTAGTAATTGTAAACGGGATAGATATATATAAAAAAGAAAAAGTGGTATTGATGAAAGTGAGACCAAAAATCGAAAAAAAGTAACTATGATAAGTGTACACGACATTGACTGGAAAGAAAAAGAAAGAAAGGAAACGTGAATAATTGTGTACTGAATTTAAAAAAAAAAAAAAGTTGTATTGATGAAAGTGAGACCAAAGACCGAGAAAAAAAGTTTAAATAAAAGAAGGAAAGTAACTGTAATAAGTATGCAGTACATCAATCAAAAAGAAAACGATATCAAAATAAATAAGAATAAGATACCGAGGAAAATAACGTTATTAATCCAGACAACATTGATAAAAAAAAATAAATAAATAACGTTAACAACTGAGACTAGACTGATTAAAATAAAAGTTATATTGATAAAGTAAGAAAAGACCAACGGAAAACAAAAGAAAAGTAGAACAACGTTAAAAAAAATACGAAACAGGATAAAAAGAAAACGAAAAATACATAAAAAAAAAACAACACACACCAAACATAAAAATAAAAAGCAAAAGATGTTAATAAAAGCATGAAAAAGGAGACCACATACACTCAAATAAAAAAAAATAAAAGTACACAACGTTAGTAATGAATTTAGGGGGAAAAACATCACATACATGGCTCAGTTTCATAATCCAACCAGGAAATGTTTGCGATCAGGTCACACTAACACCGGTGGCACATTTCATCATTAAAGCTTCACTGTCACTTTACTCAGTCACGGTTGTTAGTCACCGCTTGGTCATCCTCCTTCCACTCTCACTCCCTCTCCCTCCGCCCCGTCGTCTCCATCCATCCTCCATTCCACTCACTCCACTCGGCACTTCATAGAGTCAGTCAGTCGCCGCCTCAGACCTCCTTTCATTATATTAATTGCTTCCTGTATAGTGACCATTCCCGGGACTTCACCATTAACCCACATACACACACACGCACGCACACACACACACACACACACACACACACACACACACACACACACACACACACACACACACACACATAACCGGCTTAAAATTTCTTCAAGTAATCTCATTAAATTGATAAGCCGTGTAACTTTTCCCTGGCATTAATCTTGTCATTACTTTACCCTCTTATTTCTCTTTTAGGCTGTCTTTTCTCTCCCTCCCTCTTTCTCTCTCTCTCTCTCTCTCCCCCTCTCTCCCTCTCTCTTTCTTCAGGGTGATTAGAGCCGTGTCTTCGTCTCTCTTTTCTCATAAGCCGCTGTGGGCGTGACGAGGAGGATCCTTAAGAGGCGTGGGAGAATATAGACGTGCGTGGGAAAACACTAGATTCTTGTTTGTGTGTGTGTGTGTGTGTGTGTGTGTGCGGGTGAGTGGATGCAAGTGTGGATGTGCGAGAAAAGGAAAAAGAAAATGGATAGATTCTTAAGAAAATTTGAGGGTGTAATGAAGTGGTGAATGAACGTGATGAGCATGAAAGTAGGCTTGCGTGTGTGGGTGTGTGGGTGAGCGTGGGCGTGCGGGGGCGTGGGTGAGGCACTAAAGGCGGGGTACCAGTCGACGGGAAGAACGCGGGCCAAACGTATATCCTCACTCAGCGTTGGTGGGTGACTGGCTGTGAAGCGGTGCCGCCTTGCCTTCCCCTTCCTCCCTTGCAGTGTTACCAGCTCCGCGCGAGAGAGTAACGTGCAGCAAGACACCACGAGAGGGAATAAAGTACCTAACTAACAACCCAAAACACCCCGTAAGGAAAGGAATACACGGAAAAACCTTACCTGCGGTTTATTGACAAATTATTTTAGATAAAAAAAAGGAAGAGTTAGTGGAATTTCCAAGCTACAGTCAGTGGTAACAGCGGCGTGGCATGCGACGAGGGGAAGTGGCAGAAGGGAGGAGTTGCCAGTCGTCTGAATCTGTCTTCTGTACTGGACACACGCCCTTTGCATCGCATGGCTCCCCACCAGCACCGCCCCCGCCGCCAGGACACGTGTGTGGCGAGAGAGGAAATTCGTCGAGTTCTTGCTGGTTTTCCCCTCGTTTTTCCCCTCTCAACTCAGGAAGGGGGGACGGAGCCGGGAAGGGAGGCTGTGCGGTGGGTGAGGTCCTGCTGGTGGTGGTGGTGGTGGTGGCAGTGGTGGTGCCGCCCTTTCTCTTCCCCTCGGGTGGAGAATCTGCATATCAGGGAGGGAATCAAACACTCGCCAGGTCTGCAATCTTGTGTAAAGTGGGGAACGGTGTCTCTCCAGGCCCCATTGATCTCCGCCCCGTCACCAGTCACATCTCTCGTTTTCTCTCTCTTCCTCCTCCCCTCCCCCCTCCTCCTCCTCCTCCTCCTCCTCCCTCGGGTCATGATCACGAGGTCGCATCAGCGAGTCATCCTCTGTGGGTCACGCCTTGAGTTCTGCGATGTAAATCTTCGTACGCGGCAAAAATCACGGTGATAAATTTCTCTCGCGAATGTTTCACTCATAAGCTTATACTCCCCTGATAAATTAAGTTAGGACAGGTTACGTTAGGTTACTCGTAGGATGCATGAAGTTGTGGGTTGCGGGAGTTTAGATTATGTTAAGAAAAGTTAGTTGCAGTTACATTAGGTGAAGTTAGTTTAAGTTAGACGAAGTTAAGTTAGGTTAGACTAAATTATATGAAGTTTAGCTATGTTAAGATGGGTTAGATTAGATGAAGTTAGGTTATATTATTTTAGGTTAGATTATGAAGGTAGGTTAAGGTTAAGTGAAGTTAGTTGCAGTTACATTAGGTGAAGTTATTTCGTAGTTTAAGTTAAGTTAAATGAAGTTATATTAGGTTAGGTTAGGTTATATGAAGTTTAGTTATGTTAAGTTAGGTTAGATTAGATGAAGTTTCATTATGTTAGGTTAGATTATACGAAGCTGAGTTAGGTTAAGGTAGGATAGGTTAAGTAAAGTTATGGTAAGTTGATTTTGTGAGGTGAAATTAGGTTAGGTGAGGGGAATTCACCATTTAGGGAGAATTATTTTGGGTAATATTTTAATGATGGAATCTTTGTGAGTAAAATTTAAATAGAACCACAAAACTGTACCGTATTCTCAAACATTCTTGCCTCTTATTTCGACTACATAAAAAAAAAAGACACCAGTGGAAGTTACTGAGATTTTAAATAGCGTCTCGGTGATCTTAGTGATAGTCAAACAACTCTTCTTCACCGTTAGTCATCGTCAATTCGAAAAACACCCGTGAGAATCCGAAAAATCAAAATGCAGTCCTGATAAGAGAACAGAACAAGGAATAGACTCCCCCAGTGACCACACCTTGAGCTTCTTTTCAAAGCAGCACCTCCTTATGTTACAACCACAGGGAACACTTCAGACCACACTGATAGGACACACCTCTGGGCTGCATCTTATCTCTCACTCCCATGCGCCACTCTGTTACCATTATGCCACAGACCAAGGCTATACTTATGCTCATACTCGCCACCTTTCCTCCACACACACGCCACGTCTCTGATTTATATCCATACTGCATCTTCGACCGTGTTCTGATCATCTTAGTCACAGTCGAACCAGCTCATCTCTACACAACACCACATCCTGAAATGCCAGAGTTATACACCACAACAACACCACATGACACACCACTTCTACACCACACCTCCAAACACCACATCCACATCACACCCTCGAATACCACTATCTTACACCATACAGAACATCACAGACCCCACCACGCCCTCAAACACACCAACCTTACACGACATCATGCTACATACAGTTCCACGCCACAGCCATACCACACTTCCGTACACCACAGACACCACAACCACACTACTC
>NC_087154.1:7815000-7942500 GCF_035594125.1 Scylla paramamosain
GACCAGTCCATTTAACTGACGACTTTCCAGAGTTGTAACCTTTACGAAGGAATCATCAGGGATCTATATGTATTTTTTTTTTTTATATAGTGACAAGATCAGCCAGTCTTCACAATCAAGGCACGTTCAGTATTTTATTATCGGTAGACTTTTGCATTGTCTTTGTAAGATGTTCCCTGATTACGGTTAGATTCTCAGTTCTTTAGTGTTGTTGTTGCTGTTGTTGTTGTTGTTGTTGTTGTTGTTGTTGTTGTTGTTGTTGTTCTTCTTCTTCTTCTTCTTCTTCTTCTTCTTCTTCTTCTTCTTCTTCTTCTTCTTCTTCTTCTTCTTCTTCTTCTTCTTCTTCTTCTTCTTCTTCTTCTTCTTCTTCTTCTTCTTCTTCTTCTTCTTCTTCTTCTTCTTCTTCTTCTTCTTCTTCTTCTTCTTCTTCTTCTTCTTCTTCTTCTTCTTCTTCTTCTTCTTCTTCTTCTTCTTCTTCTTCTTCTTCTTCTTCTTCTTCTTCTTCTTCTTCTTCTTCTTCTTCTTCTTCTTCTTCTTCTTCTTCTTCTTCTTCTTCTTCTTCTTCTTCTTCTTCTTCTTCTTCTTCTTCTTCTTCTTCTTTGTTGTTATTCTTGTTGTTTATCTGTCAGTCTGAAGCAACCATATAATAACACTTCATTTTGGTGTCAGCTAACAAAAACTATTTTCCTTACCTCTTAACTATCTAAAACATCCACATGTACTAAAATCTCCTTAATTACATTGACAAACATAGGAAGAAAGTAAGGTGTGTTAAATTCCCAGATAATCATTTCATGCCAAGGGAGATGAGCCGTGTTTGTGTTAATTAACCCTTTCACAGTAATATGCAGCGATTCACAACAATACAAGCACAGCACAAGATCTTTAACCCTTTGAAAGACAGCACTCACAACAAAAGGTGTTATCGAATAGCCAGTAAAGTTTTTTTTTATTTACTTGTAGCTTAAATTACGATAAGATTGCCAAAGGATCTATAAAAATACAATTACATGTGCCATTAACAGTTAAAGGGTTAAAGCACTTACGAGAAGGGAAAGAGGATTAAAAAGAATAAATCTTCCATTCGAGTAAAGTCAGTAAAATGTTAAGAGTTGACTGCAGGACAAAGAGAAATGTCAGAGTGATTTGTGAATTAGGGAAAGGCGTGCCAAGTAACAGTGAAAGCAGCTAAGTACATATGCTGCTGCTGCTGCTGCTGCTGCTGTTATTGTACGTAGTGTGATCCTCAAAGAACTTTTCCTATTGGTTAAGTGATTCTTGGTCTCGATTCAGGTTCTTGCATTCGTCTTGATTTTTCCGACTGGTCTCTTCAAGTCACATTTTAGGTCGACTTGAAATGTAGACGTTTTTTTTTTTTTTTTCCTTCCCTTCAGTGACTTGAACAGTATGCTCTCTCTCTCTCTCTCTCTCTCTCTCTCTCTCTCTCTCTCTCTCTCTCTCTCTCTCTCTCTCTCTCTCTCTCTCTCTCTCTCTCTCTCTCTCTCTCTCTCTCTCTCTCTCTCTCTCTCAGTAAAGGAGGTCACATCTCCATAAGAAATCCATAATGTTTCCCAGTGGAATTCCACCCACCACTTCCACCACCACCACTATCACCACCACTACCACCACCACCACCATTCATCTTCCCCACGTACTACAGCGTGAATGGAAACATTTCGCACCTTTTTTATCACCATTTCTGGGACTCGAATTTTTAGGGAGGGAAATGACGTGTTTGTGATGCATGTGTGACGAGAGTGAGTGAGAGAGAGAGAGAGAGAGAGAGAGAGAGAGAGAGAGAGAGAGAGAGAGAGAGAGAGAGAGAGAGAGAGTGTGTGTGTGTGTGTGTGTGTGTGCGCGTGCTTGGTTGTATATGACTGTTGAAAGTTACACGTGAAAAGATAGATTATAATATAAAAGCATGTAGTGTTTCATCCCATCTCTCTCTCTCTCTCTCTCTCTCTCTCTCTCTCTCTCTCTCTCTCTCTCTCTCTCTCTCTCTCTCTCTCTCTCTCTCTCTCTCTCTCTCTCTCTCTCTTTCCTGTCTTCTTTATTGGAACAACACACAGACAACTCTTTTATTTTCTTTCTTCTTCCCCGCTTTCCTTTTTGAACCCCAACGCTTTTTGTTAGAGGCACATAACTCTCTCTCTCTCTCTCTCTCTCTCTCTCTCTCTCTCTCTCTCTCTCTCTCTCTCTCTCTCTCTCTCTCTCTCTCTCTCTCTCTCTCTCTCTCATTTGTCCAGAAAAACGTAGCAACTTCTGGGAAATTTTCTGTCATAGGAAATTAACACAGACACACGGGTTTTACAAGTCTATACGTGCATAAGATGTGTGTGTGTGTGTGTGTGTGTGTGTGTGTGTGTGTGTGTGTGAACAGTTGATTTATCTCAGTTATCACTCCGGCGCGTTTGTTTTTTACGTTATTTATGTTTTTTTTTCCTAGATATTAACTAAGAAAAGAAAAAACACGCAAGAAAGATCTAACGATTTTTTTCTGCAGCTCCGTGAATCAAAAAGTGACGAAATAATGAGATGACACAAGTAAAAACAAAATTGAATAAGCCTTTGTAGACGCAAGATAATCTCTCTCTCTCTCTCTCTCTCTCTCTCTCTCTCTCTCTCTCTCTCTCTCTCTCTCTCTCTCTCTCTCTCTCTCTCTCTCTCTCTCTCTCTCTCTCTCTCTCTCTCTCTATGCGGAAGAGGAAGCTGAGAGAGTGAGAGAAGTGGAGAGATAGAGAGATAGATGCGTGAGGTGGAAGAAGAGAGAGAGAGAGAGAGAGAGAGAGAGAGAGAGAGAGAGAGAGAGAGAGAGAGAGAGAGAGAGAGAGAGAGAGAGAGAGAGAGAGAGAGAGAGAGAGTACGTGATTTGAAAGTCGATAGATAGGCAGATAAACAGATCGATAGATTGATTGATAGGTATTTATTGACTACAACATTCATTTAGCATTGAGTTGACAAACATTGATTTTTAAAAGAATACAAATCATTCTCTCATTATTATTATTTTCAGTTATGATTCAAACAACTGAACTAAAAGAAAAAAAGTAATATTTCTTTCGTATAGGCACGGTCTCCTCAGTAGGATTTCTTTCATTTTTTTTTGTCAGAATCCTTCTTACATTAAAAAAAATACAAATCACCTAACCTAACATAAGCATACCTAACCTAACATAATATAACGTAACTTAACTTACTTTTATCTAACCTTTACTTAACCATACTTAAATATAATCAAACATAACCTAATCCAGTCTTACCAACCCGAATCTAAACTGACCATACCTGACATAACATAACATAACGTAACTTAACCTGCCTTTATCTAACCTAACTTTTGCGCAGCCTAACTTTTTTAACTTAATATAATCTAACCTAACCAAATCCAGTCTACCATAACCCAACCTAATTTAATCTAACTTAACTTAAACCTATCCAGATAAATCAGTAGAGAGAGAGAGAGAGAGAGAGAGAGAGAGAGAGAGAGAGAGAGAGAGAGAGAGAGAGAGAGAGAGAGAGAGAGAGAGAGAGAGAGAGAGAGAGAGTGAGTAATGGAATTTGCACCACCAACATTCGACTACAAAATATCGGGAGATCCTCCCCTTGCATACCACTGCTATTTAGAGGAGAACAAGAAGGTTGAAGGGGGGAGGAAGTGGTGGTGGTGGGGAGAAGGTAGGGATGAGGGAGCAGCGATGACTTCACCCCAACAGCAAAGCGTCACCCCTTGCCTCCCCACACTGAGCCCACTCTCATTCTCTCTCTCTCTCTCTCTCTCTCTCTCTCTCTCTCTCTCTCTCTCTCTCTCTCTCTCTCTCTCTCTAGCTTCATTTCACATCACGTTTGTCTCACTTTTTTTTTCTCTTTCCATTTCTCATCTCGTTTCACTTCTTTTTGCTTTTTTTTGTTCATATATAACCATCTCTCTCTCTCTCTCTCTCTCTCTCTCTCTCTCTCTCTCTCTCTCTCTCTCTCTCTCTCTCTCTCTCTCTCTCTCCCCCCTATTCCCACTCAAGCATGTTTTTCTCCCCTCCACCGTCTCCCTCCTGTCTAGACGCACGCCCCAACACTCGCGGGCAGCCCAGGTGGAGGACCCGTAGCCAACCAGCGCCGCCTGGAGCTATTTGTGGTACTGAGGAGGGACTGAGGTATTTCATTGTTCGTACCTGCAATTTTGACCGATTTTGATGAAGCTGGTGTCAGAGAGAGAGATAAGGGGAGGGGGAGAATTTCCAAGAGATATCGGCAGCTGAACAACTGACTGACGCCACGACACAGAGACAAAAGGAAATAAGAAAAAAAAAACATTGCAGAGAGACAGACAGGGCAGACAGACAGAAAGACACGCGTAGGAGGGACAAGTATTAAAGAAACCACAGGCAGAAGGAAGAGTAAATACATAGATATTTTTTTATACTCGTAAGTAACATAGAAAATAATGATAATGATGTAAATTATATTGACGGTGAATGGAGAGGACGCGAAAAAAAAAAGGAGAGGAGGAAGATGAACAAGAAAAAGGAGAAGAAAAGAAAGAAAAGGAAAAAAAAGGAGGACGCAAAAAATAAGAATGGAGGAAGAAGAAGAAGGAAAGAAAGTAAGAATGAAAGAAAAGAGGAATAGGAAGAAAAAACATCAACAACAACAAGAGAGAGAGAGAGAGAGAGAGAGAGAGAGAGAGAGAGAGAGAGAGAGAGAGAGGAAGCTGAGAAGAGGTAGAGGTAAATAAGGATAAGGAGGAAGGGAAGTCATTAGGGAGTGTAGGAAAGATTTTAAGCCACAAGGAATGCCGAAGCTGATCCTAAGGAATGAGGGGCTGGCGTGAGGGACGAGGGAGAGAGAGGAAGAGGAAGTGTGGAGGGAGAGGGAGAGAAAAAAGAGAGATACATTAAGGTGATGTCAGCGGTTACGAGGTGAGTGGCAGACGGAGGTGAAAGGGTAGACCGGTAAAGAGAGAGAGAGAGAGAGAGAGAGAGAGAGAGAGAGAGAGAGAGAGAGAGAGAGAGAGAGAGAGAGAGAGAGAGAGAGAGAATAATCTACGTATGAAACAACTAAAACTTCCTTTTAAAAGATTATATTTTTTCCAGAGAGAGAGAGAGAAAGAGAGAGACAGACAGACAGAATGATTAATAATATAAGAAATAAAAATAAAACGAAATGACAACTAGAATCTCAACAAGAATTTGGGCAGATCTAAGTAGGTGCGTATTTCTCTCACTCTCCCGCCTGCTGTTCCCAAGTCGATTTCAGTTATATAAAAAGAAAAGTGGGGTGGAAAGAAAACAAGAGTATGTACCGCTAAGAAGAACAGGTGGGAGGAAAGAAGAAGGACGGTAGTAGAAATAAGATTGTGGGCTGACCAACTTGCTAGACGGGGTGGGGTGGAGGCAGTTTGTGGGAGGCGGGCCGCTTGGTGAGCCCCGCGACACGGGCCCTATCACCCTGAAGAGCTGGGATCGATAGCTATGGAGTGCCCTGAGAGTCTCTACCTAAGGACATTAATTATCTCCTGAAACAAAGGGGAAAATATCACAGGTTAACATTTTCATTCGCTTTTTTTTCTGAATTATTCGTTTTCTCTTTTGTATCGAGACACCTTTGTGCTAAACTGGCGTATCTGTTTTAATCTTTCCTTCTTTACCTAAGTTTTGGGAGCAGTAGTTGACCTAGCATTATTTTTCCTGTCTCTCTCCCTCCTTAACACGTAAAGAAAAAAAAATGAAAAATGAAAAGAAATGATAACGTTGAAAAGCGATAATTCTTAAAACTTTTTTTTTTCTTATCACGTCAAATTTTGTTATACGATTTATGCATTCCTAGTAGTGGACTTTTTTTCTAAGTTCATTTTTTCATCATCATCACTATCATCATTATCATTGTGGTACGCTAATCTAAAAGCTATCTCGGGGTTTTTTTTTTTTTTTTTTTCCACATCAAACTTTAATATACCAAGAGTGGATTTCTTTGCTAAGTTGGTTTTTCATCATCATCACTATCATCAACACCAACATCAGCAGCCTGAGCAGATAAAAGGCGTTCCCTAAATGGTAAGGGGAGTCAACCAGATACTTCGCAATGGCGTGGCTCAGGTCCCGCGTTTTGAGTCACTGTTTCCTCGCCTGGGTTGTTTTCAAAGGCCACAGAAAGGATTACAGGCCCGTATTTTGAAACGCTTTGCTCTCTCAACACGATTATTTTAAAAGGCCACATAAATCATCAGCCGAATTCTCAAAAGGGTGTTTCTCCTATTAAGACTTTGTTAATCCGTCACTAGAACCATAAAAAAAAAATAAATAAATAAATTAAAAACCGCGTAACTTCAGATTGAAATTACTGGGATAGCGACACACGTGTTGGAGAATATGGTTCACAGTCTCGTGGAGAAGATTTCTCTTTCCTTGTAGCGCACCATAATATTCTAATACTATCCAAAAAATCATGCAAATCTTCGAGAAAACTTGTAACTTCCAACTTCCACTGAGTCAGATGAGTATACCATGTTAGGTCCCTAGTTTTAAAGGCTAGAGAACACATTTGGTCAGATTCCTCTCAGTGGAGCTGCCAATGTACGTGTCTGGTTTAGCTTCGCTGATCTCTGGAATACACAAACCTCTCCTCTTGAAGGCAGTGTTCCATGAAATTGGTTCTAGCTTCAAAAAAGGTAAGATTTTAAAAAGAGACGGGAAGAAATTGGTTCACAAATAAAGTGAAAGATGACTGAAATAGACTCTGTGGTCGGGCTGGTAGTATCAAGCCAGTGCTATAAAAGGAGATTGGACAGATTCAAAAATAGGTATAATAGGTTGGCGTATGTCTTATTTATAAGAGTACAGGGCCTACATGTACGTAGGCCCACTGGTTCCTTACAGTTTTCCCTTATGTCCTTCATGTTGTTCTTATCAGCAGCTGCACTCAATTATCTACGGCTCACAAAATGCCGGAACGATGTAGCAGTGCTGTGGTGGGAGTACAATGTCTTCAGCATGAGTGTTTTCCTTTTCTTTCAAGGCTAACTGCTCTCGAACCTCGTGGATGCTGACATTCATTTTACTTCCATTAACTAAGAGTCCACATTGGTGTTGTAGTGTTTGTGATAATCATTAGTCCTGGACTGATAGAATTATTTGTGTGTTATTGTTAACTAGCAAGTCGTGTATCCCAGTTTAACCTAGGCTGGCCATGTAATATATCCGTGTTCACAATATTTTTCTTTCTTTTTCATTTATGTCTCTTTTCATCACATAGGACGTCGTGTCTTTTCATTAATGTCCTCCAAGAAATGGTTCGTATGTTACCGGTTGCTTTTCTGTGGCGCTTTTCAACTTTTTTTCAGTGCATCTCATTAGATTTTATTATATTTATTCATCAACATTTTTTTTTTTTCTGTGCACACCGTTTTAAGAGACTGGTCCATTTTCTCAAATGGTCTGGCACTTTTCCTCCTGTATTTTAAAAGGCGCTGGTGGAAGTTATTGTACAATAATTTTCGATTGGATTTTTCGAAAGGGTTTTCATAATATTAGTGATCGTTAAACAGATATTTTCCATCATCATTAGGGAAAAACATATATGAGTACCCAACTAGTCATTTCTGTGGCCTTTGAAAATAGTGTTAATGAGAGCAAGATTTTAAATGAAAGCTTGAAGCGTTTCAGAAGGCCAAGAGTACGAGTCACACTTGTTATCCCAACCTCACCACCACCACCACTTGAAAACGTCATAGAACGAGGCATCAACGTCTCTCTCTCTCTCTCTCTCTCTCTCTCTCTCTCTCTCTCTCTCTCTCTCTCTCTCTCTCTCTCTCTCTCTTGCTTATACTTTTTATACTTTGTGCGAGAATGTAATGTTTTGATGCTGCATTGTTAACTTTCTCCAGGCCTTTCTTGCTTTAGTTCAGGCAGTCAAGTGCGTGTCCGTGGGAGAAGGGACAGGTCAGGGAGACAGGCAAATGGGGACCTGGGAGTGCCACGCCCTTCCAGGAATAGAGTGCCGCTGCCAGCTTCCTTCCTTCCCTCCCTTCCCCTCGTGTCCTTTCCTTCCCTCCTTCCTCCTTTCCCCTCCTTCCTCTTCTCCATCTTCTTCCTCTTCTTTTTTCAATTTCCTCCCCTCGTGTCCTTTCCTTCCTTCCTCTTTTCCCCTCCTTCCTCTTCTTCCTCTTCTTTTTCTGTCTCCTTCCCTCATGTTCTTTTATTTCTTCCTCCTTTTCTCTCTCTCTCTCTCTCTCTCTCTCTCTCTCTCTCTCTCTCTCTCTCTCTCTCTCTCTCTCTCTCTCTCTCTCTCTCTCTCTCTCTCTCTCTCTCTCTCTCTCTCTCTCGTGCAAACTCTTCCTCCAGAATGCTACAGGCTTTTAAAAAACCTTGACATTTTGTTTAGTCTTATATTATTTTTGTTATTGTTTTTCATTTTATGCTGTTGTTGTTGGTGTTGTTCCCGTTCTTGTTCTTTTCTTGTTTTTATTCTTGTTCTTGTTGATAATGTTCCCATTGTTGTTATCCAGCTTATTAATTTTTCAAACTTCATATCAGTTTCATTCCTTCTTTGTACACTTCAGAAATACTAAGTAAGGTGCCTGAGAAAGGGCGGAGCACCAATCCAGCGGTGAGGTATTGCACTGCTCAAGACGAAGTGACGCTGCGTGATGGGAAAGGTGAGGAACGTTGTAGTAACCGTAGTAGTAGTAGTAGTAGTAGTAGTAGTAGTAGTAGTAGTAGTAGTAGTAGTAGTAGTAGTAGTAGTAGTAGTTGTTGTTGTTGTTGTTGTTGTTGTTGTTGTTGTTGTTGTTGTTGTTGTTGTTGTTCTTGTTGTTGTTGTTGTTGTTGTTGTTGTTGTTGTTGTTGTTGTTGTTGTTGTTGTTGTTACAAGGTCTGCCACGTGTAGGCCTGATGGCTTGTTGCAGCTTCTCTTATGTTCTAATGTTATTTTCTAGTTAGCCGCAGTCGTCATCGTCGTCGCCACCGTCGTCGTCGTCGTCGTCGTCGTCGTCGTAGTAGTAGTAGTAGTAGTAGTAGTAGTAGCAGTAGTAGTAGTAGTAGTAGTAGAAGTAGTGGTATTAGTAGTAGTAGTAGTAGTAGCAGTAGCAGTAGTAGTAGTAGTAGTAGTAGTAGTAGTAGTAGTAGTAGTAGTAGTTGTTGTTGTTGTAGTAGTAGTAGTAGTGTAGTAGTAGTGTGTCCTCTCACCTTCCCTACGAGCTTTCTGGGGTGACAAGATGCTCAAGAGAGCGAACCAGGTGCGTTACCTTTGCGTGTAGTATTAAATGGCAATCGCTCCCTCCACCTAACGTTAATTTTACATGTCTTGAAATGCAGAACGTACAGTACACAATTTAGTGTGATAGATAATTAAATAAGTCTGAAATTCACTAACGAGTAGCGAATTTCGGCAGTGCTAACAAAACTCGTATCACCTCCAAAAGCTATTCTAAGTCTGGCTACTTTTCCTGTTCTCTAATTGAGGGCACATGAACACTAGGAGAGATTTCGTTATGAGCGACCACGACCAAGAAATAAGGACACTTTTTCGCCGGTATATAACCTCCAACTTGGGTTGGCCACCAGCCCGCGAACGCAGAGAGTATAGTGATGAGGATGTAGAAGATGAAGATAACGACGGAGATCATGATGAAGTAGAAGAATAAGAAAAAATAAAAAGGAAGGAAAAGAAAGAAGGAATTAATAAAAGATAAGACCATTCGTTTGTCGAACTGTCATGTTTGGAATAGTTTACCATGTTAGATTTTTGTAGACGACCAAACATCTCAGAAAACTGTATATTTTAAAGCCCAAACTCGTCATAGATTTCTCTCTCGACCCATGTAACATAATTCGAGTAATCTGAATCTGCAACATATTGTCAACACGTTATTATTCATATTATATGAGGTAAAAATCTTGCACTACTGTGGTGCTGTTGTAAGTGCTGTCATCAATACTAGCAGCTTGTAATTATCATGTAATATGTGTTTTTTTTTATATTTAGTTAAGGAAAACTATTAAATGCGGAATACAAGAATAGAATAATAATAATAACATAGTGTGAATTAAAAGAAAGTATCAGTACATAAGAGGCCTGATGCATGTCTCAAAAACTCAATCAGGTGCTGTGGAGGACAGGCCTTAGTACAAGCAGGAGTTCGTAGCCGTGAAAATCAAGTTTATCCTCGGCCTGAGTGTAAGTGCACACCTGTCGTTTTATTTATTTATATGTTGACATTATCTATTTGATCATTTTCATGCCTGCAAAACTAAAGAGTAGATGGTAATTTTTGCAATTAAAAGAAATAATCATTAGTCCCTCCTGCAATTCTATGAAAGAAAATTAATAAACATGGGTAACAATGATGGATCAGTTTGTGGTGTATAGCCAACCCCAGTTCTAAACTATCGAGTGTTGTGAGATGAATGACAGCTTCATGTACATTATGGTGTAGTAAGCTGATAACTTAACTTACGAGATATTGTCCTTATCTTCCTCAACTGTCATGCAACACGAAACCTTACATAGAAGTACTGCCTCAGGTGTAACAACTTACGTCAACCACTGTTTATGCAACACACGCCTGAAGGTGGTCAAGTTGCAGAGTATTGTTGTTACTTATAAGGAAAAAGTTAAATAACTATAAATAACTTTAAATCTATCATGGTAGGCTCCAAGAAACAGCCATTAGAATCCATGTAAGTTGTAATTACCAAGAAGACACTGCACTTACTGGAAAGCATTCAATGACCTAGTTTGACAGCAGGATCGTTTATTTGATCATTGTGTATACAGCAATAGAAAATCAAATAACAGCAATTACATGTATAATCATCGAGTATATAATACTATACAACAATCCCATAGTACAGAGTCACCTGTATCTGCCAGCAGATGTAATAGCACAGTAGCATCGGGCAGCAGCTCTCAGAAGCAGGCTAGGCAGGTCGTTTATATAAGCAACGAGTGTATAGTAACAGAACATTAATTAACAGCTTCTATATAGTCATCGATTGTATAATAGTTAAGAACGTACAATCTAAAAAGGACCCGTAAGCCTGACGTAACAAGCAGTGAAGCAGCTCGCGGCAGCGCTCGGTTGAGTCGGCTCTGAGGCTCTCTCAGCGCGTAGTCAGTGTTTCGGTAAGCTGAGGCAAGTTGTAAGGATGGCGCTGTCTTGGTCCATCTCTCTCCGCCACGTTCAACGCCTTATTACGAGAACTGCCATTCTGCCAGCCATAGTAAGTGAAGCTGAATGGCCTTTTCCGAAGTGTGAGAACAAAGCTTGACTAAATTGTTCTTCACACTTCTGGGTCCAGAGCACTTGATCCTTGTTTGCTTGTTACTTAACCCCATATCAGCCCACGCCACATGGCATTTCTCCAGTTATTTTTCCTTTTCTTTCTTCAGGATGCAGATTATTATTGGTTGTTTAGGCAGAATCATTAGTGTCATGTAAGGGTCGGTTACGTAAAGTCTGGTATCCTGTTAGTTTGATGGAGGCCAACCAGTTGGTGTTGTTACCTAATGATGTTTAATGGTTGCATGTGGTGCACTATCCAGGTAGTTTTACAGTTCTATAAATCTCATGTAGTCATGTTGTTACAGATGTACAGATGTCTGTCACTAGCACCTGCGGAGTTCGTGCAATTCCATGTGGGTTAGGTGTTGCAGATACTTTTTTTTAGTCTGACATTCTCAGGCCATCTAAATGATTGTTGGCATAGGCTTACAGCCTTATAAGTGCATTTATGTAAATAGTTTATCTCTTTCCATGTTTTCTTGAATGGTTAATCCTTGAATATTATTTTCCTTTTGGTACTTTTATGACCAGGTTAATTGACAATGTAATTTTAAATATTTTCAAAGTGGCAAGAACATTGACCACACCTATCAGTTGTCCTGTCAAAGAACACAGGAGCCATGACTTTTATATCAGCTCAGCCTGCAGTGACTGTTCTTTCCTTGGTGTCTTACAGAGATTTAAGATTCACTTCCAAGGCAAAAATGAAGCACAGTATGTTATGATTGAAGTACAAAATTACTGATCTATGAAGTTTCTCATGTGCATCTTACAGAAATTAAGCAAGCATATTATACTATGCAGTAGTAAAAGCAAGTCCGTATTTACCTTCAAATTATATTTTTTAGGAGCTGTCAAATTGGCTGTGATATGAATTGGGGGTGCAGCAAAATGTCCCTAGAGTCACACTGGTCAAAATAACTTTTTTTGTCTCACAGGAATCATGTCGCTCTGTTGGCCTCCTTTCCAAAAAGAATACTCCTCAGTTGAGATGGGTGTTAAAGGAATCCCATACCACTGCAAAGCCTCCATAGATTCTTGCTGTCCTTTTACAACATTGCAGTATATATAAACACTATTTTACAGCACACCCATCACAGATGGATATCTTATTCATTTGTTCAAGATCTGCAGCATCTTTCTTGCCATTAGAGGATGCAGTGCTATGGATGACTGTCACTGAGGAGTAATTTTCAACTGGTCACATCATCATCATACCAGCACATGAAACAGACTGCAGGCCTGCAGAGGGCTCACTTCAGAAGGGAAGTTCATTTCCTGAACCAGTCAGATGACTACCAAAAGATTGTTTTATGTGGTTAAACAAAAATAGGAATTTACAATGTGCCCTCTGTGTTCAAAAGGTAACTTGTATACCATATAGCTGTTCTCTACACAGTGACATCAGTATCATTCTGTAATGATAACTCTCATACCTCTCTAGTTTCCCAGCCCAAGACCACTAATGAGAGGGTGCTGTTCCTGCTCTTTGCCTTTCTCTGCAGTTCATTCAGATTAATTCATCAGAACAATATCATATGCAAAATGAGATTATTTAGGTATCCATTTTGTGGACAACCCTACTACACCTCAGGAGCTTTGATGTAGCACAGCTGTCCATTGAGTTGTACACTTCTTTAATTTTAGTTCTTGCTTCTCCTCATAACAATTTGGTTCTTCAGATACTATTCTGCAGGAGTTAGCAGCATCTCCAAGCATTATATTTGGCAAATGAATATAAGAAAATAAGGATAAACTTCACAAAACCATCAGGCCTACACTTGGCAATCTGTATATAAAAACATACCTTCCTGTTTCCACCCATCATCCCCATCTATTATTCTTAAAGTAATTTTATTATATACTTTTTATAAACAGTGATTTTGGGCAGATGACTTCTCACCTCCCTTGTATCCCCCTCACACCCCCACCAGTTTGGGAACCACTGCTCAGACATAACCAGGGAGTGTAAGTGATTTTAGTAGAATGTACAGTGTATGGTATAGTGTTTGTAGCATCAAGCTGGTCACAGCAAAATAGATTCCAAGGTTATTCTACTGGCACTTAAATTGATTGGATGATCATGATGTGTATCAGGTGGACATGCACAGAAAGCTGTCATGTTGTGGATGACTGCTCCTTCCTGATGTGACCACATGTGTGATATTTGAGTACAGACTGAACTTGTCTGATACAGACGGGAGGGGGGGCCTCAGCTCTTGCCTCAACCTACCAGTGGGGATTACTCTAACCCAGCATGGACCAGTGGGACTGAAGCCCCATTAATCTCTCCCAGCATTAATTTAACTTAACAAATCCTTTTAGATATAATTTTTCTTATGTTAAAAGTTCATAGTTGACATGGGCATGGGTTGAATCACACATGCATGGAAAGTGATCAATTGAATAGCACTAGAACCTATTTAGTAATGACTAGCTAAATAACCTTATTGTTGTTGTTTTTATCAGTTTGTTCATCCATTAATGGAAATCTTAGAAATTTGTAAGAGCATTACTGTTGTGAGAACCAAAATCCTCTTGGTTGAATATTTTGGCCGGATTGGCAAGTTGTTGGATTTAACAGATCCTTGGCAAAAGCCTCTCAACCAATTACTCTCACCTTTAGATCAGTTTTTTGTCATTTCCATGGTGCTCGAAGGCAGGACATCATATGAATGTTATATAAATCCACATTGTAGAGAAATCCTCCCTCTTTTGATGTAGGTACAAGTTTATTACTGAAGCTACCTGACAGAATGGGACTGATGGGTTTAGAGGTTTGGTTAGATCAGCTTTGACTTTGCTCTACTGAATTGGGGTTTAGCAAGCTTGATGACACCATTGTGAGCTGCAGATTAATTACCAAAATCTCCTCAAATACAGCAGTGAGCAGTTTATTCTTTTAGAAAAATAGTGTCATGCAGTCTGATAACTTAATTGAAATTTTCTCATTAGGCTTGTGAATAGTGGCTTTGTGGTGGCAATGATATCTTTACAGAGGTCTGTCAGTACCTTCATATGTAACTTCTCAGTTTTATTGGCCAATATAATGCAGGTTGTCATAACCTTTTCAAAGTATTTCTGTAGTCTCACAATATATAGCATTTCAAGTAATTGCATCAGTGTTAGCTCTTACCTTTTAATTCCTAGATATCAGTTGATAGATATCAATTGATAGATATCAGTCAGTTATTCTTGTAATCTTTCAAGGGAAGGGAAATTAATGTTTTAATGTTTATTCTCCATCAACTAACACGTCTAAATCTTTGCTATATTGAGAAAACTAAAACTGCACAGCACTGTAGTCTGACCAAGGCTGCATATTGTCACCAGTAGTTATATTGTTTATAATGGTTTCTTTGTAGGTAACACCATTGAAAAATATTTTTTCATCACTATTGACCAATCTGTAAAACTTATTCCATGCAGTTCCTTCCACAGTTATAGATTTTACAAACCTTGTTGGATTGAAGTGTAAGAAAATTGTTGATTGATGTTGAAATTATATAATCCAGGGATCAGGAAGGCACAGCCCACAGTTATAAGATTAAGGTGATTTTAGTTTAGTGATTTTAGTTCAGTAATTATTACCAAAGTGCTGTTTTGGTGTGATGTTTGTGACTAACTTAATACAGGAACAAGTTAAAGGATCCATGAGTGATGTGCTCCACCATTTTATTCAGGTTTCTAGCAATATAACAGTTGGGTTAGTTTAGTTTATGGACATTACTTTTGTCTTTCTTGGGTTGGTCCTGCATTAGGGGTTACAACAGCAGATCACCCACCTCAACTTCCTCTGTTTTCTTTGTCTTCCATTGCACCCATCACACATTCTTCACTGCATCCACAAACCTTTACTTTGATCATCCTCTTGCATTGTGAGCCCATCTCCAGCATTCTCCTACCCACATACTTCTCTCTCCTCTGTACCTAACCAAACCATTGCAGTCTCACCTGTAGCTCTGTCCTCCTCATTGATATCCATATTCCTCCCTTTAATATATTAAAAGCATTTTTTTATTTTATTTTTTTACTTTATTAAATAATTGCACACACAAGTATTGTGGCATTCACTTTACCTTATCTTTCAGACACGGGCACAGTACAGCGACAAAGGAGACATGCACCCTGCCCCTCCTGAAATCCAGGAGCCCACAATCCCCCCATATGAGGAGAAGGTTGGAGAGCCACTGCACCTCAAGCGAGCCAGGTAAAAGGAATGTGCCTGTGACTGAAGAAATAGAGTTTTGAATATTTGTATTGCATAAAGATCATCTACCTCAGCTCCTCTTGGGATGAGATGGGATAATATGTCAAGTCATCAAATGTAATCAAATCACATACCTGATCATAACCAGTTCTGCCTTCAACTAGCATAACTTAACTTCATCCACTTCATCCAGCTTCTGTTATTTTTTGTGACCTAAATTTCAAGAAGTTTCATGGTGCTGGCTAAA
This sequence comes from Scylla paramamosain, assembly GCF_035594125.1. Lineage (NCBI taxonomy): Eukaryota > Metazoa > Arthropoda > Malacostraca > Decapoda > Portunidae > Scylla > Scylla paramamosain. The sequence goes on from NC_087154.1 coordinate 7,830,733, forward strand.
GAATACAAGGCTGCACCACAATAGCTCCTAAGGGTGTCATTTACTTTAGTTGTGGATTTTTTTTTTTTTTTTTTTTTTTTTTTTATATATATATCAATCTGTGATGTACTTCAGCTACTTTTAGTGAAATTTCACCTCATCTTTACTGCTAATAGTCTAATTTTCCTTCCAGTCTGCATCACACTTTCCCACAGTAGAAAACATCTTGGGTAATATGTATTATGCAAGGTTTTTTAGAGGGAATGAAAACATGTCAAGGATAAACATATTTTTTATTTCATATTGATGAGAAAAAAATTTTAATTATGTCAAGAAACTTGGCAAGAAGCAAGAAACTAAATATGTTCAAGGCAACCTGAGCCATGCAAGCTGTCTGACCGTATGGAAGTTTGTACGCAAAGCACTGATTGGCTGCTGCCACATATTCAGAGCTTGGAAAGTTTTCATTGCTTTTTACCATTTGTTACAATTACAGCATAATATGAACTGTATTTCATAAGCACAAATAGGCAGAAATAATCATGAAGCTCAAAACTATCAAAGAATTGATAAAGAAAACATATCATTGAATGCAATGCTTGTGTTGCCTTCAAGTAATTCAAGTTGAGCGGTACTACCACCACATGTGCACCACAATAGTATGCACTGTCTGGATTCGTTCTTTAACGGGACCGTCTGGCCAAAAACCCTAAAATTGCTATTTATCATCCGATTTTCACAAATTTCTGATACATTATGTATAATAGTGAGATGTTCCATGTATATTGCATCATAAATAACAACATTAACAGTGTTTTTGCAATTTTTCCAAAAAACAAATTTTGATATTTTTGTTGAGGCAAAAAATTGATAAAAATTGCAAGTAAACTATATATGATTTTAAACAATTTGTTGGGAAAGATTTTAAAAATTTCTTTGCAGAACTTTTTGCTATTTCATATGCAAAAAGTTTCATTAGAATAGTGATTGGTTCAACAGTTAGTGAGAAATAAGGAAAAGAAAAAACAACAAACCAAGATATTTGCAGATAAAGGCAGACAACTATTTTTTGCTTGTTGTGCAAAACAACATCCATCACTCAGACTCGCCACAGTGAGAGGACCTGGCAGACGCACTCTTAATCTTTCAGTATCATAGCAACTGGCGACTTTGGAGTGCTATCCCCCTCCCACAACATCGCCAAGACCCTTTGCCTTCCCCCACAACCAAGCAAAGGCTGCGTTGAAGGCTTCTCTCACCAAAATAGTAGTGGCAGCCAGGGTGGCTGCCACTACTGATGTCAGCATGGACACCACCACTGATGACCACATGGACACAGCCATCGCCTCAGCCTTCCCCACAACACCAACAACACCACACCCACACCCACCAAGGACTCTGTCGTCACCCACCTCTTCACCTTCCTGTGGAAGGGCTGTGAGCTGTACCAGCAGGGCTCATCCCTGCCACAAATAGTCACAGCACTCTGACCCACCCCCCTCCATGCTCCTGTCCACCTTCCTCTAATAATGGCCCTCAAAGGACCTTTATATTATAGAATGTTAGGTCCCTCCTGCAGAAGTCTCAAGAGCTCCAAGAACACCTTAAGGAGACACTCCCCACCATCATCAGGGTGTGCAAGACGTGGCTCACACCACACTTCACTCAACACCTACCTGGCTACTATGTCATGAGGCAAGACCACTACCAGGGTTGTGGTGGGGGAGTCCTCCTTCCCCTCCAAGAAACACTGGTTCACTCATCCCTCAACCTTAGCTGGGTAAGCTGGAGATTATTGCTGCCCAGGTCCACCTTCTAAATGGCTGGCTCACAGTAACAATGTGCTACACAATCCAGGTGGGACAACATAACAGGAACTGTGGCATTATTTTTCCTTGCCTTCACCTGTACTCATAATGGGAGACAACACACACCATCCATGCTGGGACCCACATCTCTCCCCACGTCAAAAGAACCAGGCAGGGAGTGGTGGACTCCCCTCACCTGTCCTTCCTCAGCACACCATGACTTACCACCAGGTACGACCTCCACACTGATGCCCCTTCTGTTCGAGACCTCTTCTTTGGCAGCCCGCTTTTCTCCACTTCCACCTTCACCACCGTTCCATTCATGGGAAGTGACCATCTTCCTCTGTGGGCCTCCTTTCCCCAGGTCACCCCAATACCTCGCCCAGGATGCCTGCCTAGGTGCTACATCAAGCCCTCCAGGTGGCCTACATACCAGGCAGCCCTAGTTTCACCACCAGACTTTCCAATCTACCCCTGTAAGAGGCTGCAGAATCCCTCACCCATACTCTGGAGACCATTGGCAAAACAGGTTTCCGCCTCGCCACTGATCACAGTTTACACCAGCCCAGCATGCCATGGTGGACTGATGAGTATGCCCAGGCAGTGCAGGATCACTGAAGAGCTTGGAACAGATGGCACAGGACCCCTATCCTACAGGCTTGCACAATATACCATTGCCTGGATGCCACCTGCACCAGGGTCATCCTCCAAGCTAAAAGGAAGAGATTGGTTTCCCATTGTTCTTCCCTCTTCTCCTCTTCCACCCAAAGAATGTGGGATTTCATCCATGCCATGGAAGGGACCCGGTCACACCCTCCCATCCCCTTCCAAGGTCCATGTAGACAACATCTCAATGCCCTCCACCCACCTCCTGAACTCACTCCAGTCATCCTGAACTCACTCCAGTCATCACCGCTGCAGTCACCTCTCAGACCAAGAACTGACACAGCCCTTTACTCACCAGGAACTGACCACAGCACTGGGGTCACTCAAAGTTCCTAAATTCACCAGAACCTATCCTCATCACATTTGAGTTCCTTAGCCACACCCCATCCCCCTTCCAAGACACCCTCCTACAGCTCTGCAACACCAGCTGGTCAAATGGAAACTTCCCTACCTGCTGGAAGTCCTCCACCCACATCCCTATCCCAAAGCCTGGCAAGGACCCCACACTCTCTGCCTCGTACTGGCCCATTGCCTTTCTCTCCTGTGTAGGGAAGCTCATGGAGCATCTGGTGGCTGCAAGAACATTGCCTCTTAAGGGAGGAGCAGTGCAGCTTCCACCCCCACAGGAGTACCCTGGACATGCTGAGTCAAAAGGAATACCACATCTGTGGCACTTAACACCAGCATCAAGTCATGATGGCCCTCTTCATAGATCTGGAAGGGGCATTTGACGCAGCATCTTATAAGGGCATTCTGTACAAGCTGGCAGGAATGGGCATCCAGGGACTTGCCCTCACTTGGCTCCGTGACTTCCTCACGGGCCACTCCTTTCAGGTGGCTGTGGGCACCTCCATCTCCACCCCACATCCAATACTAAGAGATGTCCCATAAGGTTCCATCCTAAGCCTTCTGCTCTTCAATGTCCTCCTCCCTGACCTCTCCCTGCCTGCACACTCATACCTCCTCATCTGTGCTGATGATATTACAGTAAAATCCCTCTTATCCGGCATCAACGGGACCGCTGACATGCCGGATACTTGAATATTGCCAGATACTTGAATAGAAGTGAAATTATGTCCACAATCACCACCTTACACTCACGCATCTTACCATAACAAAGATCAGCTGATCTTAAACAGCAGCTGATCTGATCAGCTGCTTAAGTGTAAGCACAACATGCTTCCTCTTTTCTACAACTTTAGGCACGATGAAGGCGTCAGGCAATAAACAGTGCACACGCGGGACTGAGTCACTGAGTAAACACAGTGCAGTGGGCCGCGGGTGGCGCGAAGCAGTGTGCTCTGGTGGCGAGGAGACAAAGTATGCCTTGCACGGGAATTTTAATCGATTTTATGAGTACACATTGATTTTTATTGATTTTAAGGCTCGGGGAAAAATGTGCCGGATACTTGAAGCTGCCGGATACTCGAATGCCAGATGAGAGGGATTTTACTGTACCATCATCAGCAGAGAACCAACATTGGCAGTGGCACAGGGGATCTTCTAAAGAGGCAGCAACAATCTTGGGCAACTGGGTGACCACCTGAGGACTTACAGTGAGTGCTCAAAAGAGTGCCACCATGTGTTTCACCCTCAAATCTTACCAGCACCACATTCATGTTAAACAGGAAGCGAGTAAATACCGCTGCTGATTGGGTGTTCCCTGCCTAGTTCAGGGCCGCGCCGCCTGCTGGCCCGCGTAGTCCACAACTCCCATACTTTTTACTCCCTACCTGACGATTCCCATATTCCCATGCCCTCACGTCGCCTCGTAATGAGCGACCTGCTGTCCATGGCCACCAGCGGGAGAGCAGGATGGCCAGGCAGAGGGAGAGCACAGCTGCTCCTTGTATCATTAGTGGTGTTCTCACAGTGACGAGTGTCCGGCTTGTTGGTTTGCTTCCCAGGCGAGACAGGACTCGTTACCTCCGACGCGGCCAAGTCGTAAAATAAGCGACGTTGGCTCCGTCTGGCGCACACCGTCACGCTGCGAGCTGTGCGTGTCCAGGGGAGTCGGGTGTTGGCCTTGAAGTCAGATGTAGTGATTAAAAAATACAAAAATAGCAATTATCATATATGTAACCTTCAAGTGAGACGCACATGGCCGCAGGCGTCGAGCACTCAATGAGGTTGTTAGATCCACCTCTCAGCACAAAGAGATGCACTTAGAACTTCTTCTCTTGCGGCGGCTGTACATGTGGACGTCTGCCCGTATGTGTGCGTGAAACTACAACATAACTCAGCGGAGCGCGGGGAGCATCACAACACCACAACCCGATCATACAACACCACCAACACTTATAATTCGTGAGGTTCCTACCTGCAGGATGAGCAGTGGTTAATCCCTCTGTTTCAAGTCACACTCAAGTCTCAAGTGCTCAGAGTCAGCAACACCATGATCAGAGAGAACAGCCAGACTGCCAGAGCCACTCGTGTGCACCCGACCTCTACCACTGCCTCTCTCGGTTTCAACTTTGAACTGGTCAGCGCTAAAGAGGAAGAAGGGAGGCTGGGGGACCGGGAGGGAGGGCCAGAGATTTGGGGGGAGGGTAGGCTGGGAGGGGGGGAGGAGGAGGAGAGAGAGAGATGGCGGAGGTGCCAGGAAGGGAATAAACTTTACTTCTCTTCCGGTCGGCTTTTCAGTACTTATTCCGGGCAGGCTGTGGTGGACATGAAATCCTCACCCATCACTTCAGTCCATGCAGAGCCTGGCATACCCCATCTAATCAACTACAGAAGAGAGGTGCTGTGCCAACACTTCTACCACATCAGGAGCCTGTCATCCTCCCACCTACTCTATGTCCTCTACACTAACTCAGGAATGGGTGAACAGACACCTCACTGGCACCCTTGAGTCAGGCAGCCACTTTTGGTAAGGGCCCTGCTCGTCCACATTACACCCTGGGTCTACCCTTACTTGTCCCTCAGCCCACCAGACCACACTCACCTATACCACCTTGGCTGAACATCTCCCACATGGTCTCATTACAGCAAGTCCTTGGTCTTCCATCCAAGTCCACACTCTCCTCATCGGCAGCATCCCTCTTCCTGCAGATGGAGGACACACTACCATTATCATCAGAATTTATTTACCAATGGTTCCCATTCCCCATCATCCCCAGCCACATCAGTAGCCTTCTTCATTCCTGCCACCTCTACCTGCAGGACATGGGGAGATTCCCACCAGGGACAGACATGTGACAGCAGAGCTGTATGCCATCCAGCAGGCCCTTTCACACCTCCCACCCCAGAGGCAAGGCAGTGTACACTGATTCCCTCTCATCCCTCCATCTTCTGCTCTTCCACCATCCAATCAACTTTGACGACCCTCATCTACTGCATACAGCAAGCCATCCTCTACCTCGCTAGGGCTGGGAGATAACCCTTCAGTGGGTTCCCTTCCACTTAGGTGTTTGCAGTAACAAGATCACCAACATCGCAGCCAAGATGGCCCTCTCCACAATGACCATTACGTCACTCTCTCTCCCCCTCTCCATCGCCAAGCACCTCATTTCACATGTCTACCACTCAGCCTTGGACAATGTGCTTGGTGATGCCCTGCACATCACCTCCATGGGCCAGTACAAGACTCTTCCCTGCAGCCTTTGATATGGCAATGGTCCCACGTCTTGGATATCGCCATCACCCACCTCTGCCTGGGCCACACAACACTCATAGCTCACTTGCACCGCCTGCATCTGTCCCCTGATCCCTTCTGCCCCTGGTGTAGGACTGTCCCTGAGACCATCAAGCACCTCTTGCTCCACTGCTTGCATTTCCACTCTCCCACTGCACTTCACTGCATTCCTGGCAGTCTCAGGTGTTCACCTCTCACATCAACCAGCTGTCCTCCACCTCACCTGTGCCTTCCTGAGGAAGACCAGCCAGCTGCCACACCTGTGATACCCTCACAGGACTACTCCTGGGCTCATAAGGATCACTAGATCTTCACAGCCCCAACAACAACAACAACAAAATCCATCATGCATGTTATATCACTCATTGACTCCTTATGGAGTAATACGTGGTATTCACAAGACATTTTGGAGTAATTAGCTGGCACCTGGTTGCCTTTTCTGTGCAAAGTATTATACACTCAGAGGCATAGGTATCAAGAGGTGCCACTTCCTTCATTGTTGCCAGGTTTTCCTAATGCCCTCCTGGCTCACAGTCATCACTGAACTGAAGTTGCTGCTTCACCTTCCCCTTCTTTCTGCCTGCAACTCGCTCATACTCTTTGTCACCTATTTCCATAGACTAGATGATGTTTGTGTCAGTCCTGAACAGGCATGTCATCAAGTTAGTTTCTCTGCCAAATTTATGTTCTGAAGTCATCATCTGAGCCATAAATGTCACTTGAAAATGGCTAGGGTCTTTCACTTTTGAGCATTTGCTAGACAATTTTCCATGCAAAGATTCATTCAGGGGCAGGCACATTGCACAGGACTGCATGCAGCTGCAGCTGTTGCAGACAACTGTCATGTCTGTCGAAGTTGACAAATGTAGAGTGAATGTGACAGTGCCCCTAAGGCCCCTTCTGGGACATTTCAGCTGTGCTACAATTGCCTGCAGTGGAGAAGAGATAATGAATTTCCCACATTTCATCACAGTTTGTGGAATATTAACTTTCAACAAATCAAACAATTTCTTGCAGGAAGATATAGGGGGTGAAATTGAAGTTCTTGCTGGTGTAGAAGTCAATCCTGAGATAGATGTTAAGGCAGAAGCATAAGGAAGTGGTGGAGTTGAGGTGATGATGGTGACACTTAGCAAGCAAGGTGAGAGAGAGATGGCAGCAAGCACAGGACAGTCAGCTGGGTGCCAGACACATAAGGTGGTGGAGGCAGGCTGACTTTTTTTTTCTTCTCCACTGCTTTCTTCAGGTTCTTCAACCTTATCTTGTTAATCCTCGATATCTTCTTCATAATTCTGATTGGAAAAAAGAGGTCTGTAGATGCAAGTATAGTAAGAGCAGAGAGATAACATTCATAACTTCCCTCTGTCTGGCATATCTGTTACAGTCTGAAGGGGTATATGCTACTTATAACTTTGGTAAAGTTCCCAGTTGTCTAGAGATGCCAGTGAATACTATGTACAGAGAATATTTCACTGTTTTATCAGTGATAGTAAAGCAATATCCAATGCTTGCTCACTGGGCAGTGGAAGAGTGTGATATCACAGGAGAGGTGAGAATGGAAAGGGCCATAACATTTTTTTTTTTTTTTTTTTTTTTTTTTTTTTTGTGAATTTCGCAAAGAAACTTGGTCAATGACCAAGATAAACTGATGCAATCTTTTTTTTTTTTTTTTGTCAACTTCATTTTTGCAGACAGATCCCTTAATACCACTTAAATGTATAGAGGCAGTGTATACCTTCATGATGGACAGCTGGTGGTAGTGCTTCTGATTTCTTGTGTGCTTGAAGGCACCTCATTTAAATAAGATAGATTTGAAATTTGAGATTATTAATGCTTTTTAGTACTTACAAAATACTGTAATTGATAAATATTTAGCAGAAAAAAAAAAACAATAAAAATCTTGAGTCCTAAATATGTGGCAGTAACAATGTGTGTTTGGGTTTACAAACTCAGATAAGTTCTCGTAATTTGCTTGGTCCAGCTCACAATGAACACACTATAGTTTGCCTTGCTGTGTATCTCCACTATTCATATCAAGTGTTTAGCAAAGTTGATGGAACATTACTGCCTGCAGACTGCAGTATCAGTCAAGGAAGCGAGGAATGCTGGAGAATGGGCTGATCCTGAGCAGCTTTGCACATCGCTTCCTTCCCACCATGACAGAGAATCAGCTTGCCCTCTATGATCGCCTTATTAATCTGCCATCCAATGACTGGGAGATATACTACTGGGCCACAGGTTGGTGTCTCTGTGTGTGTGTGTGCTGCTCCCCACACAATAAGCAGACAGTAAGGCTTACTTCACACTACCCATTTCACATGTCCATTTGGAAGTAGAGTACATCACCACTGATGTGAAAATTCATCTGCTGCAAAATACCCTTCTGTGAGACAGTTTTGTTGCCTATCTCCATTTTGTAGGATATTTGGAATTATGATTATTTTTTCACAACAGATCAACATCACTGATGATGCATTTGTTTCTCCAGACTGACATATGAAATAACTAGTCTGAACTTTGGGGCCTAAGGGAGCACACTTACCGTATTTGATAGCTCATAAGACACACCTTTTCTCCAAAAAAAAAAGTCTCAAAAAATGAACCTGCATCCTATGAGACCAAGGTTTAGTATTGAGGCAGTGGTTGTTGGCAAGTCTATGGCAACAGAGGCTCTAAAATCAAACTCCAGACATCTTCACACATGTAAACAAAGTGATGATTGGTCTACACAACAAAACAACTCTTTCTTTCAAGGTAACAATATATAATAGGTCATACTTACCAGTAATTCACATAGAATGAGACCAGTCAGGAAGAATTTGCCTAAATGACCATGCACCACACATTGCACGTACCAGAACAAACACACAGTCGGTTACGCACTGAACCCAGTGACACAGGCATTCTTTACAGTGTGATGCAGTTACTCCTTGAGGTAAGACACACTTTCATACAATTAAAATTGCACTTAACATTCTTATGAAGAAACTTTATTATCCCTGTAGTCTCTCACAGTCACTGCCGACGCCATATGCCACGTACATGTTTGAATCTCACAACAGGATTGGTACGTAAGCTACTAGCAAATATTAAAGTTTTTAAATGCAAAATATTGGGATCTAATAATGATCTAAATGCATGTGAGAGTCTTCAAATGTCAGTTGAAATCCTTCATTTCATATTCAAAGCTTAAGTCCTCTCATTTATCTTTTTTTCCATTTCAATGTCTGCCAAAACTGGGTGCGTCTTATGAGCCCATGCATCTTATAAGCCATCAAATACAGTACTTTATATAATTACTGGGTGCATCTTATGAGCCCATGCATCTTATGAGCCATCAAATACGGTACTTTACGAAATTACTGCAGCAAGGAATAAACATTGCAGACTGGGTCACTGATTACAAAAGAGGATATTGAAGGGGATGACTGCAAGTTTGGATAGGTGAGTGATAAATTGTTAAGAAGTGAAGATGCATCTGCTGTTGAGGATTTACTAAGGTTACTGTATAAATGCTTCAAAGACACATTGACAGGAGATACAGTCAGCGAATGCCAATCTTGCGTTGTGGCAGCACGTGCTACTCTGACAGCACGTTTTAGTGAAGGCTTCTTTTTCTTAGCAAACATAAAAAATTGGCTGGGACATGTTGACTTACTGCTGTCTAAAGTGCATCTTTCCTCCTCAGTCACTTCCATAGCAACAATGACCAGTATTAAGCAGGTTATTAATTTCATTTTTCATTTTGTCTTTGGTGACATGTGATTGCTCTGTTCTCAGGGTGAAACACATTTTGTTCTGTTCATGCTGTAGTGTTTGTAGTGATGAGCCCAAGGCAGATAAGTCACAAGGATATCATTCAATCATAGATCTTTAAATGTCAGGCTTGAATAGTGTTGACATTGCAAAACATGAATTTAAAAACACAAAACTTCCAGAACCTCACATGAAAATTCATCAAGGGAGACTGAGAAATTGTCTTTCCACAACCATGGTGGTAGCATCCCTTTATCTTTACCCACAGCTTCTAGCTTCTCTACGAAGGCAGTTGGACTGTAATCCAACTCTTACAGCATGACAGCTGAAGGGAAGCAGTGGGGATGCCACCACTCTGGCTGTAAAAAGATAATTCCTCACAGCCTCCTTTGACAAATTTTCACACAAGGCTCTGGAAGTTGCATGTTTTCTAATTCACTATTCAAGCCTGACATGTGAAGATATATGATTGAAAGATACCACTGTGACTTGTCTATCTTGCACTCATCACTACAAACCACAAAATGAACAGAACAAAATGCGTTTCTATCCTAGAAAAAAGTGGATTACGCATCACCAAAGACACAATGAACACCAACTCTGGTGATTAATACTGGTCATTGTTGTTATGGGCATGAGTCAGGAGGAGAGATGCACTTGAGATGCCAATAAGTCAGTTTGCCCCTACCTATTTTTTATGCTTGTTGGGAGGCCTTTATAGGTTATTTCAATTATACTTCCAACCACATCTGTCTTTGAAACCCTCCAGGCTCACCAGTAAGGTGACCCTTTATCTTCCTCACTCTACACATGTAACATTTCACTCGCTAACAAATTTGTTCTCTTCCCATTCAGTTTATTTTATAAGTTCATGGACAATAAACAAAATTGATGACTCCAATCCTGGTTTCCTCTTCTGCAGGTGTACAACCCACCCCTCAGGAGTTTGACAACGAAGTGATGACAATGCTAAAGGAATTTGTGAAGAACTCCGACAGAGAAAACAGAACGATACAGCCCAACCTTCACTAGAATAATTAATACATTATTCATAAGGTGTTGTGAGATTGTACAGAGACATCTGTACTAAAGATTATATTATGATTGTAAATATTTGTATATAGAAGAATTCTTTTCATTTTCCTGTAGTTTCTTGATTCTCAAATATTGTGAAACATTGCAGTAATACTAAATGTTGATTAAGTCAATCATGGGCATACTCCATTGTTCACTAAACTTCCAGTAGAGAATGTCTGGCAAGTAATCGCCACTAAAAATTGAGGTTAATAATCTCAATCATAGAAATTGTCTGCCAAGTAATTGCTACTGAATCTTAGAAATAATCTCCAGATATTTCTTATAAAGTTGGTAATGATTAATCCATAGACACCACCTGTTTTCTGAAAGGAAAATTAAAATACATCACAAGCAAAGCTAACCAAATTGCTTTTCGAGTTGTCCTCCATTAACTTACTTAACATTTTGTACCTAGGTTCATCTGGAGATGCAGTCCATCTAATATGTGATCTTACCCTATTGACAGAAAAATTAATCTGAAGTATGAAATGCCCTTTCATGAAATGGGAGTGCTGTTCTCAATTATGGAAATAATATTTCAAAGAACTCTATGAAATTTATTTTCTCATAAGACTTTTAAAATCTACTAACATAGATTGCAACGCAAGTAACAACAGGAACAGACATCACAGCTTATATTAATCACGTTAATAAAACAAAACTTTAAATGTGCTGTTCCATAAATAGCAGCAACGGTACTCCCATTTCAAAATGGATATTTGGCAGCTTAGATTACTAAGTGACATAACTAGTGACACACTACATCTCCAGACTGACATACAAAACACTTAGTATGGAGAAAGCCTAAATTGGTATTCAAGGCTGGAAGAACATAAACCAACATCCATAGTCCCTTCCTCTTGCCTTTTTCAACAACTGCCTCTTCTGCTGTTTGATCAAAGCTATTAATTTAAGTCTTGGTTGACTAGCTAGACTGATACCACCTTAATCTCATCCTATTCTCTTGTCAGAAGAAAATAAAAATGGTCTAATTCAATACCAGATAAGTTTCCCATCTTTCCTTGTCCTTTGTGCCACTTGTGCTCTGACGGCTTTCAATCCTCATCCATAACTGGTTTCTAAACTCCTCATTTCACAAATACTATATAAATATCAATAATAATTATAATATTCAAGCTGATCATAGACAAAGGATAAAAATAAAGTCAGTAAAAGCACTATGAATATCACTGCAAAGAACAAGAAAGTCAGGTAGTGCTACCACCACATGCTCACCACATACACTCAGATCCTCAGTTTAGTGGCATTTTACTGGCACATTCAGATATGGACTCAGTTTAGTGACATTATTATTACTTTGCACATACATACTCAGACCCTCATAATTTAGTGACAGTTATTATTTTACTGGTAAGGATTACTACACATTTTATCTACAAATAAACTGAGGAAATATATTGTACAAGGTAGAGAGTGCATAGCAGTAGTGCTGCACTTAATTGACATGTTATTCATTGAAATATTTTTCTTATAAATTCTTTATTTATATGATAGGCTTGTAAACAAGTAAACTATAGTAGGAGCAATAAAAATTGGTCATGAGTATGTAGCAGTAACCAATGAGCTCTCAGTTTACAAACCCACAAAGTTCTTACATCTTGCTGGGTTCAGTCTGCAAAGACCAGACAACAGCACACAACATTCACTCAGTGTATGGATATATATGCAATAAGGACTGGCACACTGGCCACCACCACAACTAAATGTAACAGTCTATATATAGATGTAGTCATCACACAGTACAATCTATTTTGAATGTTTTGTTTAACATCCATGATTGATACTTTCTTCTGAAAGAAGAACTGAGGAGCATCTAAAATAATTTTTCTTATAAATATAAAAAGACAAAAGATAAATAACACTCAGCAGTGCTGTGCAATGCCATGCATTACTACTACAATTTTTTTTCATTTTCTAAATACCTCTGGTTGGAATTGTTGATTGTCATGAGTATTTAAGGGTCAGCATCAAGCCAACCATCATTCCAAGGGTCAGGACTATGGCAGAGCTGCAACACCAAAGCCTGCCAGGAGAATAAGGTCACAACTGGGGCCAATAGTAAGTTATCATTTGCCTCAGCCTAAAAAGTCCACCAGAGAGCTTCTCCCCTAAAAAAAAAAAAGCTAGTCAGTAGAAGAATTAAAGCAAATTCCTTGTTACACTTGCTTGAGGTACCTTGACAGAGGAGCTACAGTGTCAAAGAAGGCAAGCTCATATCGAAGTGTCTAGCCCAAGATTCAAACAGATCCTTTTGGTTGTGAATTGAACTTGCTGACATTCCCACCACAATGCCACATTGCAATAAAAGCTCTTCAAGTGGATAATATAGGAATTCCCAAGTTGAAACTCATGACCAATTGGACCTTGTCACCCAATGTAAAAACTTAGGAAATAATGAAAGCCGGAAAATTGATTGATTGAGAGTATAGTGCTGCAACAACCAAAATTCAACTTAGATTCATGACATAATAAATTTCAATATTTTGACGGGTTTTAATTGGCATCTTTATCATTTACACACAGCTATCAACAATACATACTATAACCAGGCAAAGATTTTTTCAAAGGGAAGTAGACCAAGCAAGTAAACTTTTTTTTTTTCATGAAAGGAATAAAAATATAAAGTCCCAGCCCCCTTGTTCTGCCTCTCAGTTGTTCTTTGTTACGTCTATCCTTTCAACCCCCAACAGGCCATCCATCCCCTTTATCCCTTGTACAGGGGAACCTCGGTTTTCAAACGAATCCTGCTCACACGAGGCGATTTCAAACGTGCGTATGGTAACAAATTAATAAAGACAGTGACATTGTATTAAGGTGTGGGTACACATCCTACTGCATATTTTTCTCCATTGGGCTAAGAGCATGATAAAAAAATTATCCTGATACGCACTTACTTAGCAGTTCGAAGCATGCTTGGCTTTGGTTCGAAGCACTTACATGAAGATGGACACATGACAGTGCACTTCATTAGTAACGTGGCAGATCACTGGCTTGAGGCACTAACCAATGAAAACAGATCGCAAAGGTAGTTTATAGACTTGAGCGAATGAAAATTGTCATGGTATCCTTGCAGGTCTTCCATGGAATAATAGCTATTAGATCAATTATTTTATTCTGTATGAAGATTTTCCATGCAATATATATATATATATATATATATATATATATATATATATATATATATATATATATATATATATATATATATATATATATATATATATATCCTAAATCTTTCACTAAGAGAAACTCTGCCTTATGTAGTCAGTGGAAGAATAGCGTAACTTGGTAATTACGTATATAAGCAGGAACACCTGGCGGATCAAAGTTCAGTATGAGGGAATCTGGGGGGGGGAAGCACAAGGCAAGCTGAAGTAGGGGACATTCTGATGCCACACCGAATACGTGTGGCAGCACTTTACAATAGCCGTTGCCAGAAGGAGGCACCAATCACGGGACTGGCATGTGGCCCCCCTCGCCCTCATACTTATGCCTCTAATAGAATGAAATCATGTTTAGCAGTCACAAAGATCCTATATGAACAAATCATCGAGGCTGTATATATTTCATTGATAAATTACGAACTTTTAGAGAGGAGTTTTTTCACAATATTTTCAGACTTTTTTCCGCGATCCCAAAGAACACTGCCGGCTTCCTGTCTTTGGCCCCCTCTTTGCCTGGTTGGGCTCTCATGAGGAGAGTCCCATACTGACTAGCACGCCAGTCACACAATCACCAATTTAAACACTAATTGCCAAAGAGAAAACTTGACATCGTGTTTGTTAAAAGCACAAGACGATTAAAGAATTAGTTAACTTGCGGATTGTCGAACAACCAACTTTATGGACCACATGCCTGAGAGGAGAGGGTGGATACATACAACGACCCATTAAACTGGGATGAAAGATGTCTCTCATCTTTGCCACTAAATGCCCCATATCGCAAAGGCACGGAACATGTGCTCTCATAATAACAATCCCACTACTGCACGCCCCTGCCACGGTTGTTCCACAGGAATCTTGCCATTTGTCCACTATTATGTACAGTCCATTAATATTCAGCTTTAAATATCTCATGTTCGTGTGCTGACAAATCACGCCTTGATGTCACATTACACTAACCCTCATTTGTCCCAGTCCAACTAGTCCATTCCACCCCCGGGAAAGACCACTTTCTGTCGTCTTACCTCATTTTATGCCATAGATTAATACCCTGTAGATGCCAAGATATTCACAGGTCACAACCACTAGGTGGCCACAGTGCCTCTACTCCCCATGCAGTTTGTAGAACTGACGTGGTGGCGGCGCCCAGTGGTCTCAGAGTCCTGCTAGCTACTGAACTGCTTCAAATACGGATTCGAACCAGTCCTCAGTGAGATGCTCTTCTGAAACATGTGTGTGTGTGTGTAATACATAACTACAATAATTGACACTTAACGGCACTTGGGTAGTGTCCAGTCTTAGCCCTGATTCCTCGAGGAGGATGTATTGGACAACTGGACATGATTGTAGACTGTGTTAACAATGGACAGTTGGTGGTGGGCGCCAACAGATGACGCACGAGAGGAAATCACGGGAAAACCATTGAAATGGCCTTACTTGCTGGTTTGATGGAATAAGTTTGTCTCGTTTGCTAAAGACCCGCCACCAATATCGAACAGTGCCCTCATAATATGTGCATTTATTCATTCTGACACACACACACACACACACACACACACCAAGGCAGGCAGAGAATGAATCTTGTGTGAGTGCCTGATGACGTGGTTCCTACCAGGAACTGCTCCGTCTTTTGTAACACTGCTAAAGAAGCAATAATAATACGTAAGCTCACCTGTCAGTGCTATATACTCGTATGATAAGCAGCCTAACCATTTATTGTTTTTACAACGTACACACACCCACATTGATAAGCGTTAACACTCAATAATACAATGCTAACACATTCCCATGCTTCATATATATATATATATATATATATATATATATATATATATATATATATATATATATATATATATATATATATATATATATATATATATATATATATTATGTAGGAAGGGCACCGGCCAAGGAATAATAGAGAAAAAAGAAGAAAAAAAAAAAAGGCCCACTGAGGTACCGGACCTTGTGCCTGCAATATTAGGAACGGTTATTTTGATAAACACTTACTAGAGTAGCCACATACAGTTATTAAGGACTAATACAAGTTTGTGTGTGTGTGTGTGTGTGTGTGTGTGCGTGTGTGTGTGTGTGTGTGTGTGTGTGCAAATTAACAATTCTTATGCCTAAAAGCACTGCATAACAACTTGTGAATCATTTATTAGTGAGGACAGAGTATGGGGAAGGTGCAAAAGGAGAGAGTGTAAGGCATTGAAGACTGGGAGGCGGTGCTAGAGGGAGGATGTAAATGTAAGAGGGGCAAGAAGTGATGAGAGGAAGCAGGCAGGACTCTGGAGGTCTAAGGGGTAGGGAGGATGTATGTGTTCCGACTCACAGCTACCCCGTGCTGGCCATGGCTTTCCCTTCAAGCCTGGTCAGGAATTTTCTTTCATGAGTGTACCTTAAAGTTTTCTGCTGCTGTTTGAGGAGAGGGAAAGGTTTCATAAAGCAAATACAGCTGGGATAAGCCACAAATTACCTTCCAAGATTATTTATCTCTTGGAGCTGGAAGAAAAGGTCAAGTGATAATAGATAAATTTCAATAAAGTATGCATCTAGATATCATGACATATATAAAGGAGAAAAATTATGATAAAATTTATGTAATTTTATTTTTCATATAAATTCTTTCACACATTAATTAACAGACAAAAATTGCAATCACACTTAGTGAAAATTATGATGAACACTCAATGAAATGTAATGGTCACACACACACACGCACACACACACACACACACACACACACACACACTCATTAAAATATTATAAAGTTCATGAGAAAGAAGTCTGAAGGATCTGCTTCCTCCTTCCACACAATCAACAAACTAGTACAGGTTGTGGGACATTGTACTCTCCTTGACAAGCATCTTGAAGGTGGTGATAACCTGAGCATAAAGAGAGTCTTCCTGTGGCACTGAACGAAACACATCCACAGGAGGGCCTTCCTCATAGTCCATCTTTTCCACTCCATCAACCAGAGGCTTCTCCTCATCTTGAAATGCTGTCATGAAGAAGAAAGTTTATTTCTTTTGAAACTGCTACAACACAATATGAAAGGTATATAAATATAGAGAAAAATGCATATATCTATTAATGTTTTCATGCTTTCAAGCTCACCAATTGATTTTGGGGCAGGGGCAGCAAGGAGGCCTGATTGTGCTGCAGCCACACGGCCATACATAACCATGAGGTGAAGCAGGTCATCTGTCAGGGCAGGGAAGGCTCGTCCAATGGCCACCAGTGAGGGAAGAGATTCCTTGATGATCTTCAAACGCTTATTTTTGCTTAGCACTGTGCAGGTCAATAAATAGATTTTATTTTAATGATAATAATGATTATAATAATATTAATAAAAATAATAATCTTTATATCTAAACATCAGAGTGATAGCTGAGATAAGCCACCCCACCACACAAAGAAAATTCTACTAGGAATAAATAAATCTTCACCTCTA
Source organism: Scylla paramamosain (assembly GCF_035594125.1). NCBI lineage: Eukaryota > Metazoa > Arthropoda > Malacostraca > Decapoda > Portunidae > Scylla > Scylla paramamosain. The sequence continues at coordinate 7,848,298 of NC_087154.1, forward strand.
GGCATCTAGGAAGTGCTTCTGATGTGCAGTGAACAGATGATAAAACTACAAAAGTGTGAACAAAAGATCTGGTATGTCACATAAATGTAAAATATTTTGTAGAGTGGATGAAGGGATCAAGTGCAACATCCTAAGGTATTTCAGCCAGATGAAAAAAATGCCAGAAAGCATACTGACTATGAGAGTATATGAGTATGATAAGAACATAACATAAGAAATAAGGGAAGCTGCAAGAAGCCACCAGGCTTACACATGGCAGCCCCTGTATGAAATATACCTACTTATTTCCACCTATTATCCCTATCCATAAATCTATCTAATCTTCTATTAACGTTCCCTAATGTCTTAGCACTAACAACTTGATTGCTGAGTCTGTTCTGTTCATCTACCACTATTTGAGAATCAATTTCTTCCTATCTCTTTCTTAAACCAAAATTTTTCAAGCTTTAACTTATTATTTCTTGTTCTGTCCTGGTTGGTGATCCTAAGAATTTTGCTTGTCCCCCTTGTTATAAACCTTATACCACTTTAACACTTCTATCAGGTCCCCTCTTAACCTACGTCTCTCTACAGAATGTAAATTTAACAGCTTCAGTCTCCCCTTGTAAGGAATACTCATCATCCCCTGTATCCTTTTAGCCATTCTCCTTTGTACTGATTTCAATAGACCTATATTCTTCCTGTTATGTGGGGACCAGAACTGCACAGTACGAGTATATTCTAGACGAGGTCTGACCAGTGCGAAATATAACTTTAGTATTACTTTGAGCCTTCTACTTTTAACACTCCTAAAAATGACTCCTAATACTCTATTTGGCCTGTTTCTGGCCTCTATGCATTGCTTTCTTAGACAGAGTTTAGAGTTAACTATAACTCCTAAATCTTTTTCGTACCCTGAACCTACCAGAGTTTCGTTGTTTATTGTGTACCTACTGTGTGGGTTACCTCTACCTACGCTAAGTACTTTGCATTTGTTGATATTAAACTGCATTTGCCATCAGTCTGTTCATTCATTCATCTTATCTAAATCTGCCTGCAAGACAATGCCATCCAATTCTGACCTAATTAATCTACCTATCTTTGTGTCACCCGCAAATTTACTAACATCACTACTAATTCCACTATCCAAGTCATTGATATATATATATATATATATATATATATATATATATATATATATATATATATATATATATATATATATATATATATATATATATATATATATATATTAAAAACAACAATGGCCCTAATACTGATCCCTGTGGCACCCCACTAATTACATGACCCCACTCAGATTTAGAGCCGTTATTACAACTCTCTGTCGCCTGTTGCTTAGCCATGACCTTATCCAGCCTAACACCTTCCCATCTATCCTATATGGCCTAACCTTTCTCAGGAGCCTCTGATGGGGTACCTTGTCAAACACTTTACAATAGTCCAGATATAAGATGTCATAACTATTACCATTATCTGCTGCCTCGTACACTTTACTGTAAAAAAATTAACAAGTTCATTAGGCAAGACTTCCCCTTCATGAAGCCATGCTGACTGATTTATCAAGTTATGTTTTGTCTAAATGCTCCCTAATGTTCTTTGCTATTACTTACTCCATAATTTCACCAACAACATAAGTTAAGCTGACAGGTCTATAATTAGGCATTGAAGTTTTACCTCCTTTCTTAAAGAAAGGAGGTAAAATTTCCATATTACTGGTACCTCACCTGACTCAAGTGATTTCCAAAAAAAAACAAATTAATGGCTCACTAATAACCTCTTTGCATTCCTTAAGTACTCTGGGATGTATTTCATCTAGTCCTGGTGTCTTGAACTATTTTAGCCTATCTATCTCCTGTCCACTATCTCCTTAGTTATGGTAATATCTGTCAGCTTCTCATTCTCATCTGCTCTAAACATCTACTCACTATTCGGCATATCCTGTATGTTTTCCTGGGTGAAGACAGTTAAAAAATACTCATTCAGAATTTTACTAATCTCCTCCCCAGAACTAACCAGCTTCCCATCTGCTGCCTTTAATGGACCTATAGCTTCCTTATTCTTTGTCCTATATACCTGATAAAATCCCTTAAGATCCATCTTCACCTGGCTGGCTACCTTTAATTCACAACTGCTTTTAACTTTCCTCATTAACCTCCTGATATTCTAATTAATTCAATATATTGTGGCCTTAAAACCTCTTCCCCTTATCTTATATATACTTATCTTCAACCCTATATAGTGTTTGAACCTGACAGTCATCCATTTAGGGTAATTTTTCTGTGATCTTATTGCTCTATACTGGATGTTTGCAAACTGTCCTGTATGCAACTTATCTACGAAATGTTTATACAACTCATCTACAGTTACTTCACCTAATCCTCTTATCTCAGCCCATTCCATCCTCTCCACTCCCTCATCCACTCGCCTCGACCTCACCTCTCCCATCTCAGCATGACTTGATCCTCCAACATATTGACACATCTCCCCGTTTCTCCCTCCTCCGACCCTTCCAGACACTTCTTCCCTCCTCTTGCCCTACACCCTAACACCTCACTTCACCTCTCTCATCCTGACTTATCTCTCTCAACTCCGTGCTGGACCTGATCTCAAACTGCGTCTGTTGCCAGTAAACTCCTTGGAGGTACCCTTTTAATTCCTCAAAATCTGCTCTCCTAAAGTCAGGTATTTTACTAGTGTTTTTGCTTCTAAAAGTTTCCTCCCATTTTAATTTGTACATAATTTCCCAAAAGTCACTGCTGCCTAGCTGTCCTCCAACCTCTACCTGCGTGACTGCTTCCCCCTGCTAGTTAGAATTAAATTTAGAACATTTTTCCCCTTGTGAGTTCAACAATTACCTGTTTAAAAAAATTATCCTGAATTACCTTAAAAAATTCCTCCGTTTCCCTGTTACCCACCATCAGGCTTTAGTCGATATTCCCAAAATTAAAATCTACCACACAAACCTGACTATACCTGCCTGCTCTATTTATTTCCTGCCTTTGCACTGTTCAGTGGCCTGTACACTAATCTCAGTAATACTGACTGTGATCCTTCCTTAATATCTACCCATATCAATTCTGTTTTGCTATCCGTTTTAATTCTACTGATAATACAACACTGTAATGTGTCCCTAACATATAACATGATGCCTCCTCCTCTCCTGTTTTCCCAGTCTTTACAGAATAGTGTATAACCATCTATCTTAACCTCTGGATTAAATACCTTTCCTAACATATCTAACCAAGTTTCTGTTAAAGCAATGATATCAAGGTTCTCTACACATGCCATTCCTCTAAGCAAGTCCATTTTATTCAAAATACTTCTCCAATTTGTGTAGTAAACACTTCAGCTATTTCTCACCTTCTCTGAGCTAGTTACCTTTCTAGATTTAACTAATTTGTCCTTCATTTCGACCACACAACCCCTTCCTCCCTCCTAACGAAAAAAGCAGTGGAGTGCAATTACCTCCCACTCAAGTGTTCCAGCCAAAACCCATACACCCTGGCATGATAAATGCAGTGATTGTATATAAATAACTTCCAATGAAACAGGAAGGCTTTGTGCTACAGTACAAGAGAGAGATGTGAGAGAATAAGCTGAAATAAAGGAAGGATTTGAGAATAAGAGGGGCAGGGTATGAGGGACACATCTCTGTGAAATGTTAAGTGTCAGAATACCTGTGAGAGAGACTAGAGCCAAGAATGTGTAAGGATGAAGTATAATGAAATCACTAAAAGGAAACGTGCTGTGGCTACCCATTTGCAAACCTGGGGAATAATGTCAGAGTAAAGAGATGCACAGTTTACCATCACCCACCTGACAATAGTGTGGCTAGGGTGTTTATTCCCAGCCTGGATATACTAAGAGTAGAGGGCATAGCATTTTGCAAGGCCAGATGGGAAGTTAGTTCAATGGCAAACAGCTGCTTCTCTAGGTCAGGAAGTTGTAGAAGCTCAGGGATCCAGTTGAGACCAATGGCAATATGCATGGATGGGACGCCCCTCACCACTGGCCCTAGCAATTCTCCTGGATAGCCCTGTTAGACAACAAACCAAGCCTTTATCCAAAGTTTTATCAATGTCTATAAGTAAAAAATTATTGTGATAGCAAGTATGAAGACATGTATTGTGCTGAGTAAGGCTCTCATAATGTATTAATCTAACTGCAACAAGAAGTAAACCATAGGGTGTGAATCAATGCATCAAGTATATGCTTTCATAAATAAAGTTACTTTAAGCAAATGACATATTAATCTACTCACCTGAAAATGAACCAGTTTAGCTAATGTTGTGTCCTTAAGGAAAGCCTGATGAATGTAGGAACACACAATACTTCGCACCTCCTGGAGTATCAAGGCACCAGCACCATCCTGAAACAAGGGAGTTGCAACATTATTCAACTGTTACAAGCAGAAATCCCACCCCTCTCACCACTGCCTGTATCTCAGTGAGCCTCCCTAAGTTATCACCTATGTAACTTACTGCAGGATCCAGTTAGGAATTACAAGGTCCTTCTGATCTCTTGAATCCTGTCAGCAGACGGTCATAACACCAGATTCTGCTCCCCTTTACAGCTGCCACTACACTGGATCAGCCTCTCTACATTACCACTTCTACACAGTGCAGTGAGGACTTAACATTCACCTCTACAAGGCTCTACTGGCCTTCTGTGGTGAATTACACAACTAAGGTTGCCACCCTGTTTCACCCACCTACAGGGAAGGGAATATTATTACTGCCAAGCAACTCTCCACTTGCTGAGAAAGAATCGTCAGCCACATTCTAGAAAGGGACACTTATGACAAAGGACACACACCTAAGAGGTCAAGGTACAATACCTCATTGGACAACCACCTACAGTAATGGACCACCCATGTTCAACAAAGTATTATTTCCTCCTGCAGATTAGTGTCATTTACAGCTTCCTTGAAGACAGGCCTTTACTACCCACACAATGACAGGGCCTGAGGAACAAGTAAACTTTATTGTATGTCAGTTTACATATAATCCTTTGGGTCCAGTCTCTTTAAAACAGCACAGGAACACAGTAACATTTAACACAACGCTTTTTAACAAACAAGCTGCCCACAGACTAAAAAGGAGGGTCCACCAACTGCTCACAGACACCAGACACTCGGCTCACAGAGAGTTGAGGAGTCACATCGTAATATGTCAAGTGCATTAGAAAGAACAGCACTCACAGGCAGGTTGATGGAGACTCCAAAGTCCTGACAAGTATCAGCAGGGGTGTACAGTGATAAATTACTCAAGTAACCCTTAATAGCAAACAGCCCTCTACCTGTATTCCTCCCAGTCTCCTTGCAGTAACACTGCCTCTAACTGCATGTCATGCTCTTGTGGGGTATGGACAGTGACTGAGCAAGACAAAGGAGGTAGTGACAATCTACCTGCCCCACATGCCCCTCACAAGGAGAGACAGAGGAAGTCATATGACAGAGAGAAGGGGGTACAAGGGAAGGGACAGGTGTGTGACCACCTGGTCCACTTACTAGCAGTGTAATACAGAGACAGTTATCTTTTCAGAATTCTATTGAGTATACTATAGGGGCTGGATACATACTGATTACTTTATAAGCAAGGAAAACTCTTCAACTAAACACTGGGAGGGACTCATTATAAAAGAACAACTGGAAATGTAGAAAATTAATTTGTGAAGAAGAGTGACTGTGTGCAGAAAATCTTACACTAAACTTATAGTGGGCTTGGCTACCTGTCAGTAATGCGTCTACAACTAACTAACTAACTAACTAACTAACTAACTCTCTCTCTCTCTCTCTCTCTCTCTCTCTCTCTCTCTCTCTCTCTCTCTCTCTCTCTCTCTCTCTCTCTCTCTCTCTCTCTCTCTCTCTCTCTCTCTCTCTCTCTCCTTTCGTCTCATCTTTCTTCTCACTTTCTTTATTTATGCAGCACATAACACAATTAACTCAGTTATCTTTTTTTTTCTGGTTCTAGCTTCTAACAAGTGTGAGCTTTAGGGGGCATAAGGTTCCTGTGAAAGTATTAATGAAGTAAGGAGGAGGGCTGATTGCACTTGCTTAGCCATAAAGAAAATAACAAGAATGATTAAGGTAGGTAAAAAGTGCAATACCAATAGACTCAGTTAAAAATTCAATATAGACTGAGATCCAATGGAGAGAGATATCCCACAAGATGATTAAGGCTACATATGGAACCTGTTCTTACATGATGATTCATTACCCATGAAATAAAGCCACACAGCTAAATACAACATCTGAAATGAGTGAATCTGATATCTAGCAGTAACTCACCTTTTCTCTTTCCTTCATTAAGCAGGCCTCTAAAAGGATTTGCACAGCAGCACTCTCCTGAGTAAGTACCAGTGCCCCTCTGAGCTTCTCTCTCTCCTCTTCTATTGTTTGGGGAGAAGTGGCAGTGCCAGTGGAAGTATTGGTACCAAGGTTGTGAGTGATTGCAGCTGCTGGCCTATTTTGCATTTGTTGTGATAGGAAGGTGCGAGAAGATAGCAGGTACACTTGCAGCATATAGATTACTAGGTGCAGCAAGGGAGCACACCTATGAAGTCAAAGAAGTACACATTAGGATCCTTATTTTTGTCACACTTCCAAAACTTGCAAGCAAATTAAATCTTATATTCTGACACTGAACCTTTCCTCTGGCCACATTACATGGCACAACATCTGAAAAACAGAAAATACACAAAACAAAAACACTTATGCTTCTTTTTCTGCTAAAACAGATGAAATGTTTACAAGTCAACAGCAATATCAGAGAAAAGTTTAAAATAAAGCAAAATGACAGAAGACAACAATAACATTAAAGACAAAACAAAAGGTTGAGCCATCTCCATGTTGTACAAGTCACCTGTGTTGAATTGGTAGGAATAGATTTGATGGTAAATACATATCTGTAATGTTATGTTACTATACATATAGCAGTAGAGTTAGATCCAGCTTCACTAAACTTACTGTGCACCATTTCAAGTGTGCCTAAGGGAGTAACTGGAAGAGGATCTACAGTTTTCCAATGTGATATGCCTCTCTCTTGCCTGTCCAACTCACAAACTAAAACCCATTTTTTCTTAAAGATGTCATGATAGTTGGAAGTTTGCTGTCATGAGGGAAGACTTAAATTTTATGAAACAGAGATATGAACACCCATGAATCATATTGCCATACAAGACCTGCCTTTTCATGTTATTCCTTCACTTGAACCCATTCTTGGAGACTGGATGGCCAAGGAAAACTTCGAAGGCCACTAACAGCTTCATTTGGAGCAAATATAAATTACCTAGGTCATGTCACAATAAACAATTATGCATGAAGTGAAGAAAGAGCTGCACTTCCCTTCAAGAAAACCTGCTGTAAAGCTTCTGCTCACCAAGATAATGAAGGCCAAGACTCCAGCTTGGCAAGGAAATGTAAACACTGGCCAGAACAACAATGGTGAAAGCAAGTCCATAAAGAATAATATAATATTGTCAGAGGAAAGCATCCAGTTGACCCATATATCACAGCCCATCCTCTCAAGCAATCAGTTCTAACGATACTGTTGTTAATAGTGAGAAGTACTTCCTCACCTGTACACCTCATCATCACAACGGAGGACATAGAGAGGATCCAAGATAATGTCATCCTCAGATAGTGCCCGCCGAACTCTCCCATGAATTTCTGCTGGCAATAATCCTTCCACTGTCATGGCCCAAAGTCTTCGAGGAAATAGGGAGTTGAGCCTCATCCACACTTGCTTATAGGTGTCTGAAAATCAAGATTTACGTTATTCAGTTTTTATAGTGGTAACTAACAGCATATGTCCAGATTATGCTCAGAGAGCCAAGATGAAAGTAACAAATATTTTCAGAAACTTCTAACAAGACTACATCATTCCAACAAGGTTACTACAAATATGTTGTTCTTGGTTTAGTGCTTGGTGTTATATTCTTAATATGATAAGTAACAGATTCCTGAATTGAGATTAGTGTTACACCATACACTGATAAAATTTCCTTTTCTTGCATCACTCAGGATGAACTTAGGCTGGAGAAAAAGCTACACTGATGGACTTCACTCCCATTATTTCACCCACTGCAGAAATAACTTTTGGTTGCTCCATCCATAAATACTTCACTCGCTTGTCCTACATCACGCTTGGCCCATCTTTCTTTTCATATGGTCCCATTGTGTTTAGCCACATTCAACATTATTTTTTTTTCCTGTAAACATTTTATTGCACTGCTCAACCATATTTACAACAGTAAATGGGATGGTATAGATAAGTTTACTGAAGCAGACAAATAAAACAAGCCACCAATTCATTCACAATTCCATAGTACTCAAACCCTATGACTTTCACCTCACTCTACATTCCAGCCTATGTTACCTGCCTTTGTAATTCTGGTGTCATTCTATGGATGGTTATGTTTGAGTAAGATAACTAAACCTGTTCTTACCTAAAACTCTGCGAGGAATGCCAGGCTTCAGGAGGCACTTGACAGAGGATACAAGAGGGCCAGCCAGGGGCCACAGCTGATACGGAGGCATTCTTAACAAACGATCCAGTAGTACCAGCACCTGGCCAGGGTTGTGAGCAGCATCCTCCATAGCTGCAACAGTATGACATACCCAATATAGGAAAGCAAAATTTAAGTAAAGAATTAGCTTCTTCTAACAGTTTGTAATAAAACTTTCTACAGCTGAAGGAAAAAAATCAATATACTTTTTATAACAAGTGTGAGAAGCATCTATGCTAAGACCTGCAATACTTCATGTCTTGGAATAATGACAGGTTTGCAAAGGTTTTCACCTCTAGTCACAGTTTGAGGATCAAGAGGTAGTGGAGGTGGAAGGATACCAAGTCTGGAGTTTGCTGACGGTGTCTGGTAGAGCCAGTCCTCCACCAGACACAGCTGGGGGTAGTGGCTCACAAGTAGCTTCACCAGTGGGGAGTAGAGACCTGAAGTGCAAAGATAAATATTAACCTTCTTATTCTTAACCAAGAAAAACAAATCAGAAAGTAAACATAAATCAAGCATTCAGTCTGGATTATGAAGCTACAGTATCAATTTAATAAATATTACAAACTTGCATGGAAGTTAGCCTATCAATCCTTCAATAATTTATAAACATATAAAATATTGTTACTTCTAGTTTTCACTATTACTGACATTAAGAAACTGAGTTCTGTTGCAACATACCTGCATACAGCCTCTGTTCCTTTTGTGCATGTGAAAGCAGGTATCTGATGGGAAGCTGAGCAAACAGGTGTGGGGAATAAGAAAGTACTCTCCGGGAACTGGCAAGAAGTTGGTGGCTGTTGGTGAGGCGCACATCCTCATACAAGAGTAGGTAGTAGAGCAGCAATAGCTGAGACGTCATGATTGAGGCAACTGGTGTGTTGCTGCTGCCAATGAAATAAAAAAGTCATGCACATGACAAATGTTTTTTTCTTCTTAGATTCAAACAATAAATGGAAGTTTTAGTAATAATACATGACTATTCAACATTCTCAGTTGCATCATCATACACATACTATGGTATAATTTCCTTCAAATGCAGGGTTGACAAAAAATAAATAAATAAATAAATAAATAATAAAAGAAAAGAAATAAAAAATAACATATCAAATTTTTTTCTATATCATATTGATAATAAAGTGTACATATATGCATATACATAAGAAAATGTAAAAGTAGTCAAGCCTGACCCATTCATTTTCTTTACAGTACAAGTTAACACAGGGTTTGTCCAACCAGACCAACCTGTATCAGCATGACCAACCTGTATCAGCAAGTGACTGATATTCATTAATAGAAAGTGTCAAAATCTTTCAAAATCTAACTCCTCTTGTGACTTCTGGCACCTGGCCAAAAACATCTCCAATAACTTTGCTTCTTCATCTTTCCCTCCTTTACTTCAATCTGATGGCACCACTGCCATCTCATCTATCTCTAAAGCTAAACTCCTAGCTCAAAACCTTTGCTAAAAACTCTACCCTAGATGATTCAGGGGTTGTTCCTCCCTCTCCTCCACCATCTGACTACTTCATGCTACCCACTAAAACCTCCAGTGATGTTTTCCATACTCTCACTAACCCAAACCCTCGGAAGGCTCATGGACCTGATGGGATCCCTCCTATTGTTCCCCAAAACTGTGCCTCCATGCTTGCATCCTGCCCAGTCAAACTCTTTTGACTTTATCTATTAACATTTACATTTCTTTCTTGCTGGAAGTTTGCCTACATTCAGCCTGTTTCTAAAAAGGGTGATCATTCTAATCCATCAAACTACCATCCTATTTATTGCTTTAATTTCCTGCCTATCTAAAGTTTTGAATCTATCCTCAACGGGAAGATTCTTAAACATCTATCACTTCGCAACCTATCTGATTGCCAGTATGGGTTCTGTCAAGGCCACTCTACTGGTGATCTTCTGGCTTTCCTTACTGAGTTTTGGTATTAAGGATTTTGGTGAAACTTTTGCTGTTTCCTTAGACATATCAAAAGCTTATGACAGAGTCTCGCACAAAGCCTTGATTTCCAAACTACCTTCCTACGGCTTCTATTCTTCTCTCTGTAACTTCATCTCAAGTTTCCTTTCTGACTGTTCTATTGTTGCTGTGGTAGATGGTCACTGTTCTTCTAAATCTATTAACAGTGGTGTTTCTCAGGATTATGTCCTGTCACCTACTTTCTTCCTATTATTCATCAATTCTCTTCTAAACCGAACTTCTTGTCCTATCCACTCCTACAGTGATGATACCAACCTGCACTTTCCCATGTCTTTTCATAGATGCCCAACCGTTCAGGCATTAAACAGTTCTCACAGGGAAGCCACAGAATGCTTTCCTTCTTGAAGGAATTCAAGTTATAGGAAGGTGGAAATACAGAAACAGGCAGAGAGTTCCAGAGTTTACCAGTGAAAGGGATGAATGATTGCAAATATTTAACTGTTGCATTAGAGAGGTGGACAGAATAGGGGTGAGAGAAAGAAAGTCTTATGCAACAAGGCCATGGGAAAAGGGGAGGCATGCAGTTAGCAAGATCAGAAGAGCAGTTGGCAGTAGAAAATAGCCAGAGATGCAACACTGCAGCAATGAGAAAGAGGCTGAAGACAGTTATTTAGATGAGAGGAATTGATGAGATGAAAAGCATTTGATTCCACCCTGTCTAAAAAAGACATGTGAAGCATACTCCATACATGGACAGATAAGGCCCTTGTACAGAGTTAGCAGCTGAAGGAGAATGAAAAAAAACCTGGTAGAGACTTCTCAGAATGCCTAACTTCAAAGAAGATGTTTTAGCTAAAAATGAAATGTGAAATTTCCAATTTAGATATAAGAAAAGGACAGACCGAAGCTGTTCAGCATAGAAGAGGGGTACAGTTGAGTGTCATCGAAGAAGATGGGATAGTTGTCTGGAAGGTTGTGTTGAGTTGATAGATGGAGGAACTGAGTTTTTAAGGCACTGAACAATACCAAGTTTGCTCTGCCCCAATCAGAAATTTTAGAGAGATCAGAAATCAGTTGTTCTGTGGCTTCCTGAAGGGTTGGACGTCGCCAGAAAGATATGGAAAAGTAAATGCTGGAACTCCCTGTCTGCTTCTGTATTTCCACCTTCCTATGACTTGAATTCTTTCAAGAGGGAAGGCATTCTGTGGCTTCCCTGTGACAACTGTTTAATTTCTGAAGGGTTGGTCATCTACAAAAAAACATGGAAAAGTGCAGGTTGGTATCATCACAGTAGGAGTGGATAGGACAAGAAGTTTGGTTTAGAAGATCATTGATGAATAATAGGAAGAGAGTAGATGACAGGGCAGAACTCTGAGGAACACTACTGTAATAGATTTAGAAGAACAGTGACCATCTACCACAACAGCAATAGAACAGTCAGAAAGGAAACTTGAGATGAAGTTATAGAGAAAAGGATAGAAGCCGTAAAAGGGTAGTTTGGAAATCAAAGCTTTGTGCCAGACTCTATCAAAAGCTTTTGATATGTGTAAGGCAACAGCACAAGTTTCCCCAAAATCTCTAAAAGAGTATGACCAAGACCTGGTAGGAAAAGACAGATCACCAGTAGAGTGGCCTTGACAGAACACATACTGGTGATTAGATAGAAGGTTGTGAAGTGATAGATGTTTAAGAATCTTCCTGTTGAGGATAGATTCAAAAACTTTAGATAGGCAGGAAATTAAAGCAATAGGATGGTAGTTTGATGGATTAGAATGGTAACCCTTTTTAGGAACAGGCTGAATGTAGGCAAACTTCCAACAAGAAGGAAAGGTAGATGTTGACATACAGAGTTGAAAGACTTTGACAAGGCAAGGTGAAAACACAGAGGTGCAGTTTCGGAGAACAATAGGAGGAACCCCATCAAGTCCATAAGCCTTCCAAGGGTTTATTTAGGCCAGTTAGGACATGGAAAATATAATTATAAATAATTTTAATAGGTAGTATGAAATAGTCAGAGGGTGGAGGAGAGGGAGGAACATGCCCTGAATCGTCCAAGGTAGAGTTTTTAGCAAAGGTTTGAGTGAGTGCTCAGCTTTTAGAGATATGTGATAGCAGTGGTACCATCTGGTTGAAAAAAAGAAGGAGAAGAAAAGAAGCAAAGTTATTGGAGATGCTTTTGGGTAGATGCCAGAAGTCACGAGGGAAGTTAGGTCTTGAAAGATTTTGAGACTTTCTATTAATGAAGGAGTTTGCTAATTGGAGAACAGAGTTGACATGGTTCCAGGTAGAAATATAAAGTGCATGAGATTCTGTTGGTGGAAGGCTCAAGTACCTTTTGTGGGCCACCTCTCTATCATGTATAGCATGAGAACAGGGTTTGTTAAACCAAGGTTTGGAAGGTTTAGGTCTAGAAAAAGAGTGAGGAATGTACATCTCCATGCCAGACACCATCACCTCTGTTATGTGCTTGGCACAAAGAGACTGGTCTCTGACACGGAAGCAGTAGTCATTCCAAAGAAAATCAGCAGAATACCTCCTCAGGTTCCCTTAACTAGCAGAGGCAAAACGCCAGAGCCACCTCCACTTAGGGGGTTCCTGAGGAGCAATTGGAGCGATAGGACAAGATACAGATATGAGATTGTGATCAGAAGAGCCCAACGGAGAAGAGATGGTAACAGCATAAACAGATGGATTAGAGGTTAGGAAAAGGTCAAGAATGTAGGGCATATCTCCAAGACGGTCAGAAATACGAGTAAGATGTTGCACCAATTGCTCTGGGTCGTGGAGGATAGCAAAGTTGAAGGCTAGTTCACCAGGATGGTCAGTGAAGGGAGAGGAAAGGCAAAGCTGGTGGTGAACACTGAAGTCTCCAACAATGGAGATCTCCGCAAAAGGGAAGAGAGTCAGAATGTGCTCCACTTTCGAAGTTAAATAGTCAAAGAATTTTTTACAGTCAGAGGAGTAAGGTGAGAGGTATACAGCACAGGTAAATTTAGTTTGAGAGTGACTCAGATAGTGTAAAATTTGGAACATTCAAGAGAGTGGGCACGAGAGCAGGTTAAGTCATTGTGCACAAGCACAACACCCAGCTTTGGATTGAAAACGAGGCTAGAGAAAGTAGGAGGGAACAGAAAAGGGGCTACTGTCAGTTGCCTCAGATACCTGTGTTTCAGTGAGGAAAAGATGAGGTTTAGTAGAGGAGAGGTGGTGTTCTACAGGTTGAAAATCAGATCTAAGGCCGTGAATGTTGCAGAAGTTAATGAAGAAAAAGTTGAGGGGGTGTCAAAACACTTAGGGTCAATACCAGAAGATAATACAAAAGGAGGATTAGATGTTGTAGAGTGATACAAGAATCCTAAAAGTACAGCATTTGAATATTTGAGAAAAAAGGAAGGATGGAACACTGAAAAGAGGGAGTGTGTTAAGAATGGTGTTTACAAATAAAAATGGAAATCATTGTCATGATCACTTGAGAAAATTTCAAAGAATAGGGATGGGAGCCTTGGACATCTCTTTAATATATACTATCAAAATGAGGGCAATTTACCCTGTGGTGGATGATGAAGTTTGGGAGGATAGGTGAGATGTCTTGGAGGTGGATGTGGTGGGAGGTGTGAGAGCAGCCTTCCCTCGCACTGCAAACCTCCGCAGCTGGCTACCTCTCAGGGCCCCACGCCTCTGCCCTGGGTTCTGGTGCTGGATTGACAAACCAAACAGCCACATTCTAAGCAGTTCTTATGCTCACTCACTGTCATATCCATGGCATACATGGTTTAACCCACTACTCATGAACTACTGTATTAATGATGAAATAAATCAATGAACCAGTACAATTCATTGTCAAGATTAAAACTTCTACGATAGATGCATATAATAATAATAATAATAATAATAATAATAATAATAATAAGATGATGATGATGATGATGATGATGATGATGACAGATATCTAGTGAGCAGCTACACATTTAAAATTAATCTTAGTATAGGAGAGTGAAGAATTACCTTTTCATGACTTTTTCCAGAATTTTTTTCAGTGAATATTGACTGAGAGAATACTGCCATGATCTCCTCCTCTGAGATGGGCTCATTGAAGTGGTCTGACATGCCACCCTTGTTGGAGCTCAGGATGATGGAATTGACGTACACTTCTATCAGCTGTGGCATCACTGGGTGTAGTGGTGTTGATGAAGCACAGATCTGACTGTGAAGCAAAATTTTTTACTGGGGCAACACTAATGGCATTCCCTCTTCTAGTCCAAACTTTTACAAACATGCAATAGTTTGTTACATAATATCAAATACTACATATACATAGTGTATTCTTCATATTCTTCTTCATCAACAGTATACCATAACAATAACTTGCAAACCACAATATGCAATCAAAATCTCCCAAGATCATATCTATAAAATGTAATAAAGTGATTTGATTTACATTTTACGAATCATATTACCCTTCTAATTATGTAGCCAATTTGTGCTACAATATACTGCACCCTGCACTTCTGCACTTTTTATGCTCTCTAAAAATCCTGTTCTTTAACTGTATCAAGCACCAGATTAAGTTAAAGCTGCCTCTCCTTCACTATATCAAAAGAGCAAACATTCAGTCTGACCATCTTAGCCAACAGAAAGTTGAAACAGGAGTGATTATCATGTTGATGAGAATGGAAAAACTCTGCATGTCATCACTGTTACCTGAGAAGGCATGCTGTCATGTAGTGTCCGCTTTCCATCACATCACAGTTGAGGGTTTATGCACAGAATAATCTTCCATACATGCATCTGAACATTACAATGGATCTCAACAGTTTGACTCTATGGGAAAGAATTCACAGCACACAAGACCACAGCTTCCTTAATTTTAAACTGCACCTTTGCATCTTTTTCCTCATCCTCACATGCCTTGAAGCTAAGATGTGAGGGAATTCTTGTAAATGTGAATGCATCTATACAGATGCCTGATCTTCCTTTATAAATATTGCCACTGATACATATATGGATATAGTTCCAAAAGCCTTAATTTGTAATACATACTTGTAGATCCAGTCCTTGATGGGAACCTTGTGCTTGGTGAACATGCGACTTTTGAGTTGATGGTAAACACAGTGTACTGGAAGGAAACCTGGAATGTTGGCATTAAGGCCTGTTGTAACTGGCACCTTCACTGCATGTGCTGTCACCACCTGCAAGCCAAAAGAACATTTAGAGTCATGTCATCTTTGCTTACAGATCAAATCTATATATAAAAAAAAGCCTCCCTATTCAGTTAGATAAATATACAACCATTACAGCTTATGTGACAGCTAAGGGCTCTCTTACCTGCTCTGTGAACACATCATGAGTGAAGATATACTTGATACGACCAAGACTGGAAGCCCGAGTGATGACCTTCATGCCAAGAGCAGCACTAACCAGCTCAATAATGGCACTAAGCTGCTGCACATGGAAGTGTATTGCCATGAGGAGAAGCATGGCCCCAAAAGATGATGACACACCACTAGCCCTTACCATGGAAGGAGAGAAGACAAGTAATTCAAATGCATTATCCACTTAAGCTAGTTAGTCTGCAATTATCAATTTTGTGCACAATTTGGATGACAGAAAAGAAGAGAAATTAAGTATAAAGCAATCTGTTGAAGTGATAAGATTTACCACACTCTGTCGCACAGAAGTTACATTCTAGCTATCTGGCCAACAAGATCCACAACAACATTCTGATAAAGCAGACCAAAACATAAAGCAGCACAGCCAACAGACCAAACCTTTGAAATATTTCATTTCAAAGTAGTTATTAGATAAATTGAAATAATTTACTGTTGTAATATGCACCACTTCTAGAGATGAAACTTACCTCCACTAAGCTCTTCTTTGCATTTTCTTGAAACTCACTAAATAGTTAGATAAGATTACTTTTTGAAACTATATTATATAATGAATAACATCTCCCAAAAGATTTGTATACCAAGCCTTGCCTTCTGAAAACTCACCCTGCAAAGTATGCCTCTTCCTTGACCAGCCACTTGATCCACTCAGAGGCCCTGCGCTCGTTGTCCTGGGATGAGATGAGGGAGGGACAGGCAATAAGCATGCACAGACCAGTGCTGACAAACCTCACTCCTGCTGCTGAGGGGGGAGGTCGGCAGGTCACCAGCTGCAGTAGATACATGATCTCTGTGTCCTCACTGAATCTGTAATGAGGCAAACATGTCAGAGGCTGCCACAATTTCCCTAACATAATATCATTTACACTAATTGTCTCCTTTTGAAGTGTAGTTTAAGTCACACAAATAAGAAAGTGTTTACTACACTCTCTCATTTGTGAAACATACAATAAAAATTAAAATAATTAGCAAGTCTTGTACAGCATGGCTACAGGGGTGGGAGGACTGGCACAAAACTTTTAAATACATATAATGGAATGCAAGAAATTAGGTAGAAAGTGAACTACATGACCAATGTTCACTGTGGTGTGGCACAGGGATGTGGTGACCTAAATGTCCTTCATTTTGAGTTGCAGACAATTTTGGTTGTCAAACTAACACTCCATAACAATACTAGAAAAGGGTGGCATCCATAATCAAAGTATGTGGTATACTTTTTAAGTACAATGCCACACAACCACAAGTAAGTCTCACAGCTAAGTGCTATATTGATCTACTTGAAGGTAATTTCATCTGCTCCATGTAGAAGTAGAGCTTTCCCTTCAAAATTCATGAAAAAAAAGTAAGGGGGCAAAGGCTCACTACCAACCTGAAAATCTCATGAAGTTAATTCCATAAAGGAGCAGACAATGCCTCTGTATACTCTTAAATCAAGCATCTTGATGGAGACGACACAGGCAATTCAATGCATCCAAAAAAGCCAACTTAAGAAGTAAAATTATTATTGAAAATCTGTACCAACAGAAACAAAGTACTATGTAAAATAGAGAGGAGCATGACAGTTGTTGCTACACATTTTTTTGATAGACAAGTTTCATGTTTAAATGGGTGTACATTTGTCAACTACCAGTAAATTGTCTATTTAGTCAGCTAGTTTCTGGATATCTTGATGTGATTTAATCTTTTTTATGTCCTAATATATGGTCTACCTTACTCTAAAACACTTACTTGAGGTTAGCCAAACTCTTTAGAGCACAGTAGAGTCTGAGGAGTGCTGTGGCATGGATCACCTGGGAATCTGGTAGTGTGTCGTTGCTGTTAAAGAGCAGAAAGTTCCTCAGGCGTTCACTTAGGTCTGTGCGCAAAGCCACCAATGCTGATGCAGGCTGGTCATACTTCCTCTGGGGGAAACATGGACATAAATTTATACTTCAGACAACAGTTTAATATTCTGCTCCCAACACAAGGTTCCCCACCAAAATTTTATAAAAATTAAGAAAATTATATTCACAAGTTACTTTAGCATGTATTTTCCTTGAGGATATCAAAAGGCAGTATGATAAAATGCAGGTAAGAAGTTCTGAAGAGCAGTAATAAATGATAATATAACAAATTTCCTTAAAGCAGTATAGTAAGCCAAACAAAACAACACTTGTTTATTATATAAACACTTACTCTCTGGCCACTCTTGACAAACTGTGCAAACCATGAGCGTTGTGGTTGATTTGGAGAGAGGAGGAGCCCTGTTACATAGCTCACCACATCCCCTCCTTCCCCACCACACAAACTGTTGCCTCCCATCCCTCCAGCATTAGCCTTCCCCGCATCCAGGGTGAGGTAAATTGCAAGCCCAGGCATGCGGCACTGTTCCACCTGCAGACAGAAAGATATCAGAAATAAGATAAATTAATTCCAATTAATTTTATCTCAGTTACTTTCCTTAGCATGAGTCAGCCACATGTATATATGGATAAATTTAAGATTTGATATGATGCATGGATTATTCATGACTTTCAGTTGTAATTAATAAATCACTAAACTATATGGCAATAAACACAAGAACTCTACAAAGTAGTTAATTAGTAACTTTGCATATATATTGTTCAGATATTTTCCTTACAAGCACAAATATTCAATTTAAAAATTTTCAAGGCTACAAACAAAACAATTCACCATTTGTGTTGATTTACAAAACACAACATTTTATGAATAAATCCTCAAAAAACTACCTAAAAATACTGAAAA
Source organism: Scylla paramamosain (assembly GCF_035594125.1). Classification (NCBI taxonomy): domain Eukaryota; kingdom Metazoa; phylum Arthropoda; class Malacostraca; order Decapoda; family Portunidae; genus Scylla; species Scylla paramamosain. Next base: position 7,866,874 of record NC_087154.1, read on the forward strand.
TAAAAATTTCAAAATCAATCATGCCAATATAAATTTTTTTTTTATATTTGAAATAATTCAACAACAAATCAATATACTTACACAAAGGGTTCGCACATTGAGGGCTTGGCTGGGATTCATTTGACACAGTGTACGTACAGCCTGGAGCCTCAGCATGCCCCCAGGGACATCCTCATCCTGTTTGTCTCCATTCATCACCAGACCAGTCACAACTGCAGTAGGCATGATGAGCATATCACTCATTAGTGACCACAGTTAACAGTTTATGAGCCACACATCAAATAATATTCATTGATGAGCTTGTAACAAGATATTACTGATAAAAACTGACAATCAGCCAAAATAAAAAAATAAAAATTGTTAACAGTGTGACATCATCTATCCCACACCCCTGACCTCCTGTACTGGATCTGCATCACTCCACAAGGAATCAAAAAGAAAACACTCAATGCTAAGCTTTAGGCCAGACTAGATTAACATATTTTGTTCAACTCTTGTGGATTGGCAGAGTAGTCTACTCCCAGTGGTTAATAATATTAACCACCTTATATCATAAGGTTGAGCTGAATACACTTCTAAAAGCTATTGTCTTTTTTTTCACCAGTAAAAGAAAAAAATAGAGCACTCAGATCAGCTTCCTACCTTCCCTGAAACAGTCAGGTTGATTGGCCACCATACGGGAGATGAGCACCGGCCCATTAGTGACGTGCAGCAGTGCCTCAGCCACCTCCGCTGGAGGCAGCAAGGCCGGCAGCTCAGCCAAGGCAATGCACAGCACATCACTCACCTCCTCCAAGTAACAAGGGTTGTCAAACAACTCTGATGCTTTGTGGTAGAAGTCCTGCCGTGGCTCTCGAATCTTGATGTTGGAGGAAATACTTTTATCAACTTAGCAAAGCTAATTAATCTAATAATAATGCACACATAGGTCTTTACTAATCCAAGTAATCACGGTCATATAAAGGATTGTTTGATAAACACACACATTACAGAAGAGATATACTGTATTCATCTATAATTAGCCATTGAAATTTTTTTTTTTTTGAATGAGAGGGAGCTGCTTCAAATTTTCAGATTATAACAAGAAATTAAACAAATGGAAATAGATACAAGCATAAAAGCTTATTTCACTATTACTTTGTAAGTATCCAGGGAACGCAACATTGCAAATCCTATCAATAATGCTGAATGTATCTTTTTTAATTGGTAAACATGAAAAATTTACCTAATAATTTTCCATACAAATTACCACATGGAAAATTGCATATCATCTTCATATTTCTATTTCATCACATTGTGTCTGAATGGAAAAATAATACAGCACTGGCATGGGGGTGGGAGTGAAAATGTATCAGAAGTAATCCAGAAAATCAAACTTTATTCAAATCATCTTAATGAAAGGAGATGTAAAACCTCTGGAGTCAGGTTTAAAAACAGGAAAAAGCTGATTTTGACAGATACCTGGTAATAAATAAAATTGCATTATGTAAGTAGGCATGGGAATACTGCATTCTTTAAATGACCTAGAGTGAGAAGGCAGAATAGTATATATACATATTTCTTGAATGCCAATACCATATCAAAAACATTTTATTACTTCAAGACACAAGTTCCCTACTGTATTCCCTAGGGCAAAAATGCTGATACTTCTGGCTTTGTATAAGTTTTATTTATTTTTTTTTTTTTTCTGACAACTGTAAATCTTACTTGTGCCATCACCAGCAGCAGCTCTGAGAGGAGGAGGCGGAGCCTGCGTGTAGGATCCGAACACTCAAATTCCAGAGCTAAGCCATTGGCAAGATTCTGTACCAACACACTCTCACTTTGGTTTCCACCTCCAAGCTTCTGCCTGAAATTTAAAACATCATTCAAATTATGACATTCTGTAAAAGTCAAAACTTAATTTTGTTATTCCATAAAAAAAAAGAAAAAAAAATATATATAAATACTAATCTAAATCCAGCCAGCTGGAGTCATAAAACTCCAATTTCATTATCCATTACTTAAAATAATTTAGCAGCACAACATAGAAATCAGTAATGGCATCAATAATTTTCAAATGTAACACTATAAATATTTTTCTTTTGTTTTGTGGTTATGCAGCTTGGTTATGAACTGCATAAACTGAAGACAATAACATAAAAGATCCTGTAATTGACATTCATTAGTACTCCCATGAGGAAGGCAAAACAGAAGGTACTGTACCAGTAACAAAACTAACCACATCTACCTGAAACATTATGCAAAAATATGTTTGCAGCATCCTTGTTTTCACATGCTTTACCTCTGCATACCCCTTGAGCAATATTCTCTATTAACAGCAGTCTTATACACATTTCCACTTATTTACAGCACACATGTACTTCAAACTTACGTTCCTCTATGAATACAAGCTTATCAGACACACTTACTGAACCATCTATTCCTATCCTAACACATCTAATGCATCCAGGTGGGTGTGGCTCTACCAACTATGTAAGTCAGGTCAGCTCTATCATATTACTAAGCTTCACACTTCATTTACAGAGGATGTAATTCAACTTCATCTAGAATTTAGAGCAGCAGTTTTCAAACTTTGCTGCTTTGCTGAGCACTAAATGTAGATCTTGGAGGCTAAAGGTTATAGCATTTGGTTATATCTAATTTTGAAATGTTTTTCACTGCAACATGACTACTGCAAGATTAATGAGAGGCAGTTATTTGTCTTCACCAAAAACCTTGTACCCCCACAGGTTCCTTACTGGGAGGAGATATTTTAGAATATATAGATTTAAAAAAAATAAATAGAATAAAATAATTTACAATGCATTTAAACCTGTAAGAAGTCTATTATTTAGACTGATGTTCATTATAGTGAATCTATAAAAATCTACCCATATTACAGTGCTTCTTTTTGATCACAGAGACTGACCTATGTCAGTACTAGGTGAGCTGGTGAGATAAGAGACCAGTGACAGTAGGTGTGCAGCAGAGCAGTATTATGATACATATGCCTCAATATACATGTCTTAGTTGTCTTTCCTGAGATGGTGCATTCCTGAAGTATCTAACATCTGAAAGCATTTATTAAATACCTCCATAGCTCAGGCACAGGTGATACTTGACCTGGGAAATTATACAGGTATATGGGAAGAACCTTAAACTGGAATGCCCTGCACTGTTTGCTTTTCTCGGATGGTTACATGACAGTCAGAATGGCAAGCTTATTCAAGAGAGGTTCCTCTCTGAATATAAGAAATGCTGTGATTTTGCAGAAAATCACCAGGTGTGACAGGTGTCTTCAGACATTTTGGCGGCCAGCTGGTGCTCTCTAAGAGTCGCCACTGTGAGCCACTCTGGTCTGACCTCGTGCTTAACCTGACTGGAGGCACAGACCCCAGGCAAGTGCTGTCGGGCAGGCAGGCCCGTCAGCCTGCCTGCCTCCCTATCCCACACATGACGCGGGGGGTGTTGGGCTGCCCGCGGCTTGCTTACCTGAGCTGCTGTTCCTTCTTGACGTCCGCCTCCAGGGCAGGAAAGTCAATCGAGAGGAGGGCAACGAGAGAGTTGACCACCTCGATGCCCGAGAGTATCCTGAGGATGACCTTCCTGCCGGCGATGCACTCCTCGGAGTGGTCCAGCGGGGCGATCAAGCTCATCCGCACTAGGCACGGCAGGATGGCGCGGATGTCCTCCTCGCGGCAGCATGCTAGAGTGTGGATGTCCGACTTTTCGATTGCCTTAAACACTCGCGGAGAAACTGGTGTGGTGATAGGCATGACCACGCATTGAAAAATACACAGGCAACACACCCTCCCTCCACTCCATCCGCGGTGATACTGCCGCGCCGCAGCTCAGCGGCAGCTGCCCGGCGCCCGCTGACATTGTTGCCGCCAGCTTGTCATATAATATATATATATATATATATATATATATATATATATATATATATATATATATATATATATATATATATATATATATATATATATATATATATATATATATATATATATATATATATATATATATATATATATATATATATATATATATGTTTTTTTTTATTATACTTTAAAGCTTGATGCATCATGCCTAAACCTCAATAAGATAAACCATGTAGGCGCCAATATGATGGTTATGAAATTATTACAATACTAAACATTTTTGTTACAATAAAAATATTTTCATCCGTATAAAGAAATTTGTCACGAAAAGTTCGTGATATACAAAGCGTCATCAGTTTCTCATATATTACATTTACATACAACTTTTTTTTACTAATAACATTCATAAAAAGAAAAATACCGCTGCAAAAAAGGCTAATCTGTATAGGTGTGGATCCAAGAACTGATGATGGTGATGTTTCATGTCTTTCTAAGGGGTCTCGTATAATTTTTCCTTCTTTTTAAATATTTCAGGATCATTTTTATCTACTTTGTATTTTAGTGTCTTTTTGTTATTTTAAGGAGTTTTCTAATTTATCTCACATTTAATTATCATTTCATTCATTTTCCTGCGTTATTTTGCATCAAATTGATTGCTTGACTGATTGATTGATTGTTGTATAAAGTACAACAGCTTAAGAGGGCAGAGCCTGCCAGCCTCCCCCTGGGCATAGCATAGTATAAAATATTTACAAGAAGAAAACTGCACTTTCAAAACTTTTAAAAGATATAAAAATGAAAATTAGACATATGATGCATGCAGCTAACCAATCACAGCCTGAAGGACTGGCCATTGGAAGACCGGGCAAGACACACACACACGCGCACACCGCATCACCATCTGTATAATGAAAGACGGCAAGATACACACACGCGCGCGCGCGTGTGTGTATCTCAGTCACTATTTGCGCACTCAATCACGATTTGTATAATGAAAGACAGTGCAAAACACACACCGTCTTTACAATAAAAGACAGGGCAAACACACACACACACACACACACACACACACAGGTTATCATCTGTACAATGAAAGACAGGACAACACACACACACACACACACACACACACACACACTGCATTACCATCTGTATAATAAAAGACAGGGCAACACACACACACACACACACACACACACACACACACATAGCTACACAGCGAACATATGTGCCTGCTCAGAACTCTGCTAAACTGCAGTGTTAAGTGATTTTGGTTCAAATGGATCTTGAAGCTTTCAAGGCGTTACTTGAAGCTCGATAGCTTACATTTCTCTCTGCAATTGATCTTGTGGTGAAGCAACTCCAAGATAAGATCTAAATAGCAGAAGGCACAAAGACGAACCTTATTAAAAGTATAGAATTCTCCCAAGCAGAAGTTCTGGACTAGATTAAAAAAAAAAAAAAAAAGGGACTCCGAAGCTCCAGCGGTGACAAGCAAGTGACAATTCAAGAACTTCGAGCAAGAGTTATTGCACTGCAGCAATAGGTGACATATCAAGACTACAGCAATAACCTGCGTATCACAGGCCTTCAAGAACAACCACGAGGTGAAACGTGGGCACAAACTTCAACCAGTGTGATTATTCTTCTACAGGACGAGCTGCAGCTACCACCAGTGAATCTCGAGCCCACCCACAAGGAGGACCCACCCCCTCCCACCCACGGGCCATCGTTGTAAATACGCTTCGAGAATTTTTGAGACAGAGGCAACAATAAGAAATAGTACAGTACGCGACAACGTACTTAATTCGTTCCAGTGTAGCGTTCGTTATGGCAAATATGCGTTATGGCGACTGAAGAATCTTTAGGAAAAATAATTGGTTCCAGGGAACCAGAAAATAATAATAAGGAAATCGAAAAATCACATAAAAATGTGCACATTTGCACTACTAAATTTGAGATAACAAATATATACAGTACCGTTCTCAGTTTCGCGTCTATTATGTCCTAAATTCTTACTATCCTGAGTTTCGTGCATTATCACTTCGAATTTCACGCTGCTTTGACAAGTATAGGTCACATTTACCTATTTTCAGCGTCATGCATATACTTACAGTGAACCCCGCGTAAGTCGGATCTCTCTCTCTCTCTCTCTCTCTCTCTCTCTCTCTCTCTCTCTCTCTCTCTCTCTCTCTCTCTGAAAGTAAGAACACTAAGGATTGCTAAATAGAATGAGAGAGAATTTAGAATGAAAATGGAATTACGAGTGAGAAACGATGAAGCGAAAATTACTTAAAATGAGAGAGAGAGAGAGAGAGAGAGAGAGAGAGAGAGAGAGAGAGAGAGAGAGAGAGAGAGAGAGAGAGAGAGAGAGAGCTAGGTGAGCAGCGGCTCGCACAACTGGTGAGTTATAGTCTTGCGAGGTTTATTTTGTTATTCCGATTAAATTTTTATTAAAATTTCAGTGCTCGTACGAATGGCAAGTTCGTCTTGCTAGTTTTGGTTCGTTATTCTGATTAAATTATTATTGAAATTCCAGTGCTCGCACGAGTGGCGAGTTCATTATGACAGTTTTGATTTTTTATTTCGATTAAATGTTCATTAAAATTTTGGTGCGTTATTGCAGTTGTACGTAAAAACGACCTTGCGTTGTCGCGTACTCTGCTATACCAAGAAACTCAAAGGGAGTATTTATAAACGAATATATATGTCTGCCGTCTGCTCTATGTAAATGAAGGAGAAGCAGTTTATTCCAATGTAAAAAGGCCAGAGACGAAGGAAAACCAAGGAGTTTTAATACTATTATACTTCCATGAGGGAAACCTTTTTCCCGCCACACACGATTGGTCATAGAGACAGAATTCAAGTTTTATAGTTCATCTGTTCCTAGTCTTTCAGAAGAGATGGCCCCACTTATTGGAGGAGATTATAATTTTCAAAGATTTGGAAATGAGTATACTATTCCTTTGGGTTGTGGAGACCAACAAGAATCTTCAAGAGGCACCGTTGTAAAGTAGGTTACCATCATATCATGACCGCGCAGCGTGGTCTGCGAGGCGCTTTTTCATACATGTCTTGGGTGAGGATGTTTTCACCTTCGCTGTACTTTGCCGGTTAAAATGAACACAAATTATATGTATGTGGGCGATAGAAAAGAAGCTAGAGCACATCATGGAGTGAAGTAAGCAGCGGTAGGCAGTGAATATCAAGGAAATAAGGTATGTATGAATTTTACAGGATGTGGTACAGGAACAGTGAAGTAAGTCATTAGTGGGTGCTTGTGTGTGCATGTGGAGTGTGACCGTGGAAGGGTGAGGTGCTGCTTCAGACGTTTAGAGATAGGAAGAGGAGAGAAGTCTTAAGGGTTGGGTGTGAAGCGAAATGCAAATTTGAAGTTACGAAGAGGAGGCGTTCTTCGTTTAAAATTATACCCGTCACGCTGACTTATCTTTTTTCTTGTAATCATTTAAGTGTGTGTGTGTGTGTGTGTGTGTGTGTGTGTGTGTGTGTGTGTGTGTGTGTGTGTGAACAAGATATAAGTAAATCACAAATTTTTGAAATATCAGGTTTCGGTATTTCTTGATAAGAAGTCCGCCCCCCATTCCCCCAACCCCCCTAACCCCTCAAACAAGCTTGGGGGCTTGTGGGGAATCGGGGGTTTCGGAGGGAGGATGAAAAATAAGTGAAATATGAGCATTCTAAAAACTAAGGAAATTTATTTTAATATTTTGAACTTCCCTAACTTATCCTAGCCCAAACCTACCCTCGACACCTCCCTCGCTAGGACGTTAACCTAATCTAGCCGGTGGGGCTGTGCCCCCCCTTGCTAGGACGTTAACCTAACCTAGCATAACCTAACCTAACCCAACCTAGCATAACCTAACATAATCTAACCTAACCTAGTATAACCTAACCTATCCTAACCTAGCATAACATAACCTAATCTAACCTAACCTAGCATAACCTAACCTAATCTAACCTAACCTAGTATAACCTAACCTATTCTAACCTAGCATAACCTAACCTAACGAGGGAGTTCAAAAATTATACCGTTATGCCTTACCAGTGTGGTGTTGATATTCTCAGACAGATGGAGGTGGGTACAGTTTAGCGGCTTCATTGATAAAGATGTGAAACCTCTTCTTCATGTCTCCATGCCACATCTTAAACATAGCTGTAGCTAAATAACCCACATAGTGAGTTTTCCTTCTCCCAAACACTGGCACTTTTCTCTTCACCTCCCTCCACTGGGTAGCCATATTAACAAATGACAGTGAGCCTCAATCAAAATACCAGACATGTTCCTAAAACAAATGAAAAGTGTAACTGAACCTACCGTGGAAAGTCGTAATTGGTGCCCGCATGAATGGCCTCGTGAGTGGCAGCGAGTGATTGGATGTATCTGGTATATAGATACCATGAAATCATAATATAAGGCTGCCCACAAATCTGTTATAAACAACAGAAAATCATTTCAGTGTTTACTCTTGACTAGTGCAGAGCTCACTGGACTTAGAAAATACTGAATTTCTCCACACTCCTTAGTGCTATTACAGCCATACTTGACACGTGCCTTCCAAATTTTTTTATGTTTACGGCAAGGTCACTGAATCATTCTCCTCGAAATGTGAGTTTCATACTTATATGTAACGTGGATGTGGATCCAGATTAACCCAGGTTTTCTGTAATAAGCCACCCAGCAAACATTTACTAGACCAGTGGAGTTACACCTGAGCTGCCAAGGTTCCCAAAAGATTTTTTGTAGGGTCATGAGGTTAGCCCAACAGAATTAAGATGGGGTTTAGCTCAGTTTTGTTTTTTGTCAAATTATTAGTTTTGGCAGTATTTGTCCACAATTTTAAGTCTCACACTGGTGGATAAAAATATTTCTGGTAGGTTTTGGTGTGTATATGATATTTATTATTATTATCATAATGAATCAGAGCCCAATAGGGGGTCTGGGTTGTAAGAGGCGCAGCAGGGTTTCAAGCCCCACAGGGTTTACGAGTAGTTGCCCAGCAGGGTTATGAGGTTAACAGTGCATGGTTCAGAGTTGGGTTAGATTTGCTTTACTTTTTGTTTTCATCAGAAATTACCAATTATGATTGGAATGTGAAAGGGGTAAATAAAAAATAAAAAACTACTAGTACTTTTCAATTTTTCAATGGAAACTATTGGGAAATGAATTTAAAATGCACAAAAATTTTTCATTCTGTAGGTACCTCTTTTTAATTAAATTTTCAAGGACGATTCCCACTTTATATTTCTGCCTGGAACCATGCCATGTCTGTTCTCCAACTAGCCAAAAACTCCTTCATTAATAGAAAGTGTCAAAATCTTTCAAGATCTAACTCTCCTTGTGACTTTTGGCATTTTACCAAAAACATCTCCAATAACTTTTCTTCTTCTTTCCCTCTTTTTATTTCAACCAGATGACACCACTGCCATCACATCTATCTCTAAAGCTGAACTCTTCGCTCAGACCTGTGCTAAAAACTCTACCTTGAACGATTCAGGGCTTATTCCTCCCTCTCCTCCACCCTCTGACTACTTCATGGTACCTATTAAAATTCTTTGCAATAATGTTTTCCATGCCCTTGCTGGCCTAAACTCTTGGAAGTCTTGTGGACCTGATGGGGTTCCTCCTATTGTTCTCCAAAATTGCACCTCCATGCTTGCATCTTGCCTAGTCAACCTCTTTCAACTTTGTTTGTCAACATCTACCTTTCCTTCTTGCTGGAAGTTTGCCTACATTCAGTCTGTTCCTAAAAAGGGCAACCGTTCTAATCCCTCAAACTACCATCCTATTGCTTTAATTTCCTGCCTATCTAAAGTCTTTGAATCTATACTCAACAGGAAGATTTTTAATCTATCACTTCACAACCTTCTACCTGATCACCAGTATGGGTTCCATCAAGGCCACTCTACTGGTGATCTTTTGGCTTTTCTTACTGAGTCTTGGTCATCCTCTTTTTAGAGACTTTGGTGAAACTTTTGCTGTTGACTTAGACATTTCAAAAGCTTTTGATAGAGTCTGGCACAAAACTTTGATTTCCAAACTACCCTCCTACAGCTTCTATCCTTCTCTCTGTAACTTCATCTCAAGTTTCCTTTCTGACCGTTCTGTTGCTGCTGTGGTAGATAGTCACTGTTCTTCTCCTAAATCTATTAACACTGGTGTTCCTCAGGGTACTTTCCTGTCACCCACTTTCTTCCTGTTATTCATCAATGATCTAAACCAAACTTCTTGCCCTATCCACTCCTGCGTTGATGATACCACCCTGCATTTTTCCATGTCTTTCCATAGATGTCCAACCTTTCAGGAAGTAAACAGTTCATGCAGGGAAGCCACAGAATGCCTGACTTTTGATCTCTAAAATTTTTGATTGGGGCAGAGCAAACTTGGTATTGTTCAATGCTTCAGAAACTCAATTCTTCTATCACCTTGACACAAACTTCCAGACAACTATCCCCTCTTCTTCAGTGACACTCAACTGGCCTCCTCTTCTACACTGAACATCCTTGGTCTGTCCTTTTCTTATAATCTAAACTGGAAACTTCACATCTCATCCCTAGCTAAAACAGCTTCTATGAAGTTAGGTGTTCTGAGACATCTTCGCCAGTTTTTTTTTAACCCTCCCCAGCTGCTAACTCTGTATGAGGGTCTTATCCATCCATGTATGGAGTATGCTTCACATGTCTGGGGGTTTCCACTCATGCTGCTCTTTTAGACAGGGTGGAATCAAAAGCTTTTTTCATCTCATCAACTCCTCTCCTCTAACTGATTGTCTTCAGCCTCTTTTTCATTGCCACAATGTTGCATCTCTTGCTGTCTTCTACCACTATTTTCATGCTAACTGCTCTTCTGATCTTGCTAACTGCATGCTTTCCTTCTTCCCAAGTCCTCACTGCACAAGACTTCCTTCTTTCTCTCACCGCTATTCTATCCACCTCTCTAATGCAGGAGTTAACTAGTATTCTCAATCATTCATCCCGTTCTCTGGTAAACTCTGGAACTTCCTGCTTGCTTCTGTATTTCCACTTCCTATGACTTGAACTCCTTCAAGAGGGAGGTTTCAAGACACTTATCCTTCAATTTTTGACCACCTCTTCAGACCCTATTCAGGGACTGACATCTCAGTGGTTTTCTTTTTTGCTGGTGTCCCTCTAACATAAAAAAATAAATAAATAAATAAAAAATAAAAAAAGAGGATGCCCTGAAAGTTCTGGCCTGTCAGTCTAAATCTGTTCCTTACAAATCATTGTAACGAATTGTAGTTTATTTTATGATGACATTAGCGTGTCAGCTGAAAGAAATGATGCATCATTTCCAAAAAAACCTGAAGTATATTTAAGTAGTTATTATATGGCAGTGTTTTTAAATTTCACAAAGTTATTTATTGTTTTTATTTTTCAACAGGAAGGAGAAATCTTGACAAGAGTTTAGCAGTAAATGATGTGATCATTTTGATGATTGCATCAGCAGCATTACCTGTCTGTTGGTAAGTTATTAGGAATTTATCTGCAGTTGAATATATTGGTCTGAATATGTTTCATTGTGAATTATGTTAGGAATTACAACTAACAATTTTTTTTATTGGTAAGGTTTGGGTGTTTCAATGAAGTGATGCAACTGGATGTTATCAGATTTTCAGCCTTTAGAAGGAAGGTTAGATTTAGTAAAGTTAAAGGACTAATAATTTGGGGACTAAATGCTTCTATCAAGTGGCTCAAGCTGGCTGATTCTTATTGTAGTTAATCTTGAATCTGTAAGATCAAATTCAATAAAGGTTTTAACAAAAATCACTGTTTGCATAAGTATCCATCTGTCTATATCCAGTGTCTGTTCCTATGAACTCTATAAAGGGAATGTGTGCAACATTAGTCTCCATTTGTTCTTGTCCTTGCATTCGTCCCTTACATGCTCTTATCCTCTCACTCTACTTGTATACTTTACTCCAGCACTCCGTCCACTCATTTCACTGAAAATTATATTCTCACAACTACTATGTCTACCATACTCAGAATATACTCTCTTAGTCATCTCACTTTCTGCCATTCTTTCCTACTTCACGTAACACATTATATCAGTCATACGCATTATGATCCAATAAGATAAGAAAAGTAATGCACACAAAATTTTTAGGGAAAATAGGGAATTAGCCTTTTTCTCAAAATAACTGAGATTTACCCCTTGACACCACAAATTCATATTTTTAAAGGGCTGAAATAAATTATGTACTTAGTGTTCCAAGGAATGTTATCAAATGAAATCATACAGCTGGTAAACTAAATGCAAATTAAACATATTAAATATCAAGAAACAAGCCTGGCAAACTTGTTGACATATCTTACTCTTACCTTGTTTACCAATCATTTTTCTCCACAAACTTTACACATTGAAATACCATGGCACTTCTAGAATCTATACTCACAGTGATGTTCTAAACCAAATTCTTAACTTGTTCCATCATTCAGTTCTTCTTTTCTAACTGACCATCTTCAGCTTCATCTCTTTGCTACATTGTTGGATCTCTAGCTATCTTCTACCAGTTTTTTTTCATGTTAACTGGCCTTCTGATCTTGCTAACTACATGCCTCCCCCCTCCCAAAGCCTCGCTGAACAAAATTTTCTCTGCTATTGTGTGCACCTTTTTTTTAATACAAGAGTTAACTGGTATTTTCTATCTTTCATCTCTTTTTATAATAAACTCTAAACTCCCTGCCCACTACTGTATTCTCCCCTTACTATGATTTTAACTTTTAAGAAGGGGTTTCAAGACACTTATCCTCCAATTCTGGATAATCCATTTGGCTTTTTCTTTAGGGAATGGCACTAAGTAAGTGGCACTTGTATATAGAGTATGTTTTGATTTCTTCTTGCCACTCATTAGTGTTGTTTTCTTGTTTAATTTCTATCTTAACATATTCCACAGACAGCAGAGTGATTGCAGTTTGCTAATATAACTCTACAGGCATAAAAATATATAAGATTAAACAATGCTGGAGTATTGATTGTCAGCTAGTACATTATTTCAATATTGAATTTTTTCGGTAAACTGAAAAATTAAATTTTTCGAGAATAAAATGGCATTTCTTAGACCACAGGAGGTAATTATTGGAAAGATTTGCTGAAGGTTCTAATTATGTGAGATACACTGCAAAGTAATATATATATATATATATATATATATATATATATATATATATATATATATATATATATATATATATATATATATATATATATATATATATATATATATATATATATTAAAGTCTAGAATGTTTCCTGCTATATTGCCCTTGAAATATAAACCATACCAAAATTCAGTGTGTTTATATAGATTTCACACAAATTTCAGTATGTCTAGAAGAGTTAATGAGGTGTCTTCTGTAAAGTATTCATGTGCCAAGATGACCCACATGTTATAGCTTACAGGCAAGTAACTTATGGAGACAGCACAGAGACACCTTGTGGTGTCTAGGCACTAAATGCAGTGTGATGACTATAAGCTTCTGTATAACACTGTTTAAAATTACTCATACACGCATGACCTTCCAGTACAACATTAAATAACTGTGGGGCTTCACACTTACATGTGAAGAATGTGGAGTGATGGGTTAGGTGAAAAGAAACGGACAGCAATGTTTGGGCCATAATGAGATGACAAAGGATAAATGAAGTATAAAGGTATTATTGTATGAATGAAATTGAAAACCTTAATGGGAGAAGACCACTTCGAAGATGGAAAGATTTGGTAATGTATATGTGTGAAAGATGTGCAACTGGAGATGGTGTATTGAACAAGCAAGAAGGGTGTTCATAAAGGGAGAGTGATAGAATACAATGATATAACAACAACACCTGCTGCTCTTTCTCTCTTTGAAAGTGTCTCCACAAATAGAAATATCACATCTTGCACCTCTTTCCATCCATTGTCCCTGCTTACATACCATTTCCTCAATTAAATAAAAATTATCAAGTATGTTTTTAGCTTTCAAGTGATTTTATTAATCTGTCACTAGAACCATAAAAAACACCCTTAAAAACTTGCGTTTCTTCAACTAAAGCCTATTTAAAATAGTCAAGGTACAGGCAAGTGTTTCAGAAATGATCCCTGGCTTCAGCCCTTTCCATCTCCCAATGTTTCTTGCCTATCTCAGTGTAACACACACAAAGCACTGACAAAGATTTTTCTGCATTACCTATCAAATGCCCTTACATAGCACTGTTAGGAAAGCTACGCATGAAACTCAGTACCTTATATAAATGAAACATTAACTAAATAGGAAATAAGGACTAACTTATTCAGGGTGTAGCAGAAATACCTCCCATATTTTAAACTTTCACCTATGTGTAGCTAATTAATTTATGCAAAGTGTCAATGATGTCTTCATTTAGCTATTGATTTTTTTTTTTTTTTTTTTTTTTTTTTTTTTTTTTTTCAGATACCCTTGTCTAGCAGTAGGTTTGGACTGGTGCACATCTTGCTTTTACTGTCGAAAAAAAAAATGGTGAATCTGTAATTGCACCACAAATCTTTTTGAATTAATTGCATTTTAGGTTGGAATGATGCCATTCCAGATAGAAAAGCATGCTATGGGTTGCAAATTTCAGAGTGCCCAATAAAAAAAATTTGCTTATTCATACAGCCTGAGAGATGAAAGTGAGTTTCATCACTCATGAGAACAGCATTTGCAGAAACATTCTGAAGGATATTGTCACATCATGACAAGCAAACATCCCAGCTGTGTTCATGCAGTTTCTGAACAATCATTAATTTGGAACTCCAGATTAATGTGTAGAATTCTTCAGACTGTTTGATCAGATAATCCCAAGGCAGAAGCATGTTTACAAACTGAACATGTAGTAGACTGAGCAACAAAGTCTCAGCTCAAACACTTCCTGGAGTTCAAGTGTCTTGAAGTCTTTCAGATGGCTTTCTTTTAAGTGGTGAGCCTGTGGCTCTGAAATTTGCAGCCCAAAGCAGTACTGTTTTTCTGTCTGGAACAGCATCATTCCAACCATCATTAACGATCTGCTAAACCAAACTTCTTGTCCTATCCACTCCTACGCTTATGATACCACCCTGCACTTTTCCATGTCTTTTCATCAATGCCCAACACTTCAGAAAGTAAACAGTTCATGCAGGGAAGCCACAGAATGTCTGACTTCTGATCCCTCTAAAATTTTTATTGGGGAAGAGCAAACTTAGTATTGTTCAATTCCTCAAAAACCCAATAACTCTGTCTATTAACTTGACACAACCTTCCAAACTATCTAATCTTCTTCAGTGATACTCAACTGTCCCCCTCTTCTACATTGAACATCCCTAGTCTGATAACCTAAACTGGAAACTTCACATCTCATCTGTAGCTAAAACAGCTTCTACAAATTTAGACATTCTGAGTTGTCTCTGCCAGTTTTTCTCACCCCCACCAGCTGCTAACTCAGTAAAGGGGTCTTTTCCATCATGTATGGAGTATGCTTCACATGTGTGGGGGGGGTTCCACTCACACCATTCTTTTAGACAGGGTAGAATTAAAATCTTTTCATCTTATCAACTCCTCTCTTCTAACTGACTGTCTTCAGCCTTTTTTCTCATCACTGCAATGTTGCATCTCTTGCTATCTTCTACCGCTGTTTTCATGCCAGCTGCTCTTCTGACCTTGCGAATTGCCTTGCTGCACAAGACTTTCTTCTTTCTTTCACCCCTATTCTGTCCTCTCTTAATGCAAGAGTTAACCACTATTCTCATACATCTCTTTCTCTGATAAACTCCGGAACTCCCTGCCTGCTTCTGTATTTCCACCTTCTTATGACTTGAACTCTTTCAAGAGAGAGGTTTCAAAACACTCATCCTGTATTTTTTACTAATGCTTTTGACTTTGTATCAGGACCGGCACCACGTTATTTATTTTTTTATTTTTTTCGGCCAGTGCCCCTTCTACATAAAAAAAATCTGTAATAAGTTTGAAAAGCTCTTTGTGTTGCAATTACAGATTCATAATTCTTCAAAAATGTTTCTACAACAAAAGCATGATGTGCACTATTCCATATCATATTGCTAGATGAGGTATCTGAAAAATAGTGGTAATCATTAACTTAATGAAGACATCATTGGCACTTGCATAAGTTCCTTAGCAACACATACAGGTGAAAGTTTAAAATATATGAGCTATTTCTGCTGCACCCTGTATTTTATTGTTTATTGCACTTCACTTAAACTCTTTCAAGAGGAAGGCTTAAAAACACTTCTTTAATTTTGGATAATGCTTTTGGTTCCACTCTTTAGGAACTTGGACTTCATTAAATCCTTTTTTTTCTTTTTATCAACCATTTTGAATCCCTTGGTTAGATCCCATCTTACATAATAGTAATAATTATCATGCTGCCTTATGTTGTGTATGTATACATGTGGTACTTTAAAAAAATAATAAAAAAGTATCATCAGTAAAGTCATAAATCTGACTGATGAGTTATGTTGTGCTTTTATTCTACACCCAAAATCAAATTCTTAAGCCAAAGGTCTGAGTGGGTGTGTCTTACTGCCTCAGACAAGATTTTGAACCCCATATGATTTGCCGTTTTGTACTTACAGATCTCAAAATGTGAAGTGGGACCCAAAACTTGCATTGACCAGTGGAGGGAATTGGTTTTACAATATAAATTTCACATATAGCAAAAGGAGGCATCAGTCAAATTTACCTTCATTTCACCTCAGACAGTGGAAGGCATCAGTTAGATTCACCACCTTCATTTCAACTCAGGCAGTGAGAGGCATCAATTCCCATCCTAATTTCATCTTGGGCATGTCAGTTTCATCTCAAGTAAAACATGACATAACATTATCATGCCCTTTATCATCTTACAGTATTTTTCAGTTCTGTGATTCATTCCTGAAGTTAATTCTTTCATTCTCATCACTGCATACATTACTCAAATCCATGGGTAGAAGTGGTAGGACTTCACATGTGAAAGGGATGACAGTGAAGATTGCATTAGTGAGGTAGACAGAAAATGGATGAGGGAGGTTGTGGGAAGTAGGTAAGGCCATGCTATTAGCAGATTCAGAAGAACAGTAACCATGAAAATAACAGCGTAAGATAGTTGGAGATGCAATACTGCTGTGAAGTGTAAAGAAAATAGTTGAAGACAGTCTGTTAAAAGACGGGAGTTTATGAGAAAAGCCTTTGACTCCACCCTGTTCAGTAAGGCTGTATGAGTGGAACCCTTTAATATATAGAAGTCATACCCCCAAAGCTCAGATGAAGAGGAAAATTTAGCAAGAAGGTTGATCTACAAACAACAATAGTTTCATGAATTAACCAGTAAAATTATGGTTACCAACCCTTTAATTATTACAGTGGTGTAATTAACTATTACACTATTAACAGTGGTGTTCCTCAGGGTTCTGTCCTGTCACCCACTCCTTATTATTCATTAATGATCTTCTAAATCAAACTTCTTGTCCTATCCACTCCTGCGCTGATGATACCACCCTGCACTTTTTCACGTCTTTTCATAGACGTCCAACCCTTCAGGAGTTAAACATATCACGCAGGGAAGCCACAGAACGCCTGACTTCTGATCTTTCTAAAATTTCTGATTGGGGCAGAGCAAACTTGGTATTGTTCAATGCCTCAAAAACTCAATTCCTCCATCTATCAACTCAACACAACCTTCCAGACAACTATCCCCTTCTTCAATGACACTCAACTGTCCCCCTCTTCTACACTGAACATCCTCGGTCTGCCCCTTACTTATAATCTGAACTGGAAACTTCACATCTCATCTCTAGCTAAAACAGCTTCTATGAAGTTAGGCGTTCTGAGACGTCTCCGCCAGTTTTTCTCACCCCCCCAGCTGATAACTCTGTACAAGGGCCTTATCCGTCCATGTATGGAGTATGCTTCACATGTCTGAGGGGGTTCCACTCATACTGCTCTTCTAGACAGGGTGGAATCAAAAGCTTTTCGTCTCATCAACTCCTCTCCTCTAACTGACTATCATCAGCCTCTCTCTCACCGCCGCAATGTTGCATATCTAGCTGTCTTCTACCGCTATTTTCATGCTAACTGCTCTTCTGATCTTGCTAACTGCATGCCTCCCCTCCTTCCGTGGCCTCGCTGCACAAGACTTTCTTCTTTCTCTCACCCCTATTCTGTCCACCTCTCTAACGCAAGAGTTAACCAGTATTCTCAATCTTTCATCCCTTTCTCTGGTAAACTCTGGAACTCCCTGCCAGCTTCTGTATTTCCACCTTCGTATGATTTGAATTCCTTCAAGAGGGAGGTTTCAAGACACTTATTCATCAATTTTTGACCACTGCTTTGACCCTTTTATGGGACTGGCATTTCAGTGGGCATTTTTTTATTAGATTTTTGTTGCCCTTGGCCAGTGTCCTTCCTACATAAAAAAAAAAAAAAAAAATTCTTAACAGCACATATGTATTTCGATTTTCAGTCACTAACATGGGGTTAACTAACTAACATGAGTAACTAGGGTCAACTAATTTAAAATGTTCTTAAACTTGGCAAGCACTTCATTCAGACCTGAACACGCCCGTTGGTCTGTTTGCCCATCAAGACTGGAACTCCGCCTTATTTTCCTTTTCCATTTTTTTTTTTTTCGATTTCATTTAGGGAAAGAAGTATCAAGAACCTGTTTAGAGCCAAATTAAATAAGATTAGAACACTTTTTCTATTCACCTTTAAGAAAACAAGTGAACTGCTGGTTATTGAAGCGTTGCGTAGATTTTGTTGCCCTTGGGTAGGTCTACTTTTCATTTTATTCCCATTGATTAGATTTTTGTTCGGTATCTCATGATATATTCAAGAATAGGTGGATATTACTGATGACGATGAAAAGGAAAAGAGGGTAACTGGAATAAAAAAAAAAAAGTTGAACAAGGAGCAAACCAAGGTTTTCGTGCACTTGAGTGGCTGCCTATAGGAATGCAACCGTTTTCAACTATTGCATCAGGCAGCACACCTAATGTCCTACCTACAACACCACCATTGTTCGTGTGTGTCGAGGCGTGTGTGTACATACGAGTTACATGTGACCGAGCATCGCTGTTATCGGGGGATATCATATGTTGACACCTGCAGGTAAGATTATGTGCGCTTCGCCAGACGCATACATAGCTATTGTCCTCTCTTCAGAGCTGGCATCATGCTGTGTGTGCGGTTGCTGTTGCTGGCAGCGGCTGTGGGGGCCGACGAAGTGCGGTATACAGGCGCGGTGCTGGAACATGAACCCTACAGTAGTTGGGAGTCAGGAGGGCTTGCCATCTTGCAAGAGAATGCCCGCATATTCCTGGAGCACGCCGCCTTAGCCAGGCAGCAGGTGAGGCGGTATAGCAAACATAATATTAAAATATAGTTAAATACTTATACATCTTTAATACTATTATGATAGCATGTCATATTGTTTTACTGCTTGAAGCAAACTTTGAATTTGCTGAAGTATTTTCGCAGACGCAAAACAGTAAAGTTGCATAAAAATCGGCGCAAATGCAAATTTGTAAACGAAATCACTTTCATACTTTAGGGATTTGCAGTGTGCAGAGGTGCCTAGCATTTGAGTGGTTAAAGCCGCGTGACTAGAATGTATGCCACGAGTGATTAATATGTGTAACACTCTTGACTTGGCTTAATTGACTTGGTTAATTGACTTATTCCCCGAGGGAATAGCGAGGGGCTTATAATTTTGTTACTACACATCTCTGCAACCCATCGCTCTGCCTGGGCCCTGGAGGATACAACGATTATTTGGCCAGGAGCATCTTTTGGTGTCCATCGCATATAAAAATTTCGATTTGTCTCGGAAATACTCTCTGAATTGTAACTTTTGACGGCGCATCTTTCTTATTTTAAGACATTTTTTCGTCAGACTCACCATTTTTCCGTATTTTGCATATTTCGATTTATCGCCATGTGAGCGAAGGTTTCTTCCTCGCAACTCGCGCAATTATCGCCTCATCACTACAGATCAAGTTCGGGCGCGCAAAATGCGCGAATTATTTGCTATAACTCACTTCATATACGGGATAGCCAGTTTTGGTTCACACCATCAGACTCAGCAGTGGCTGTTGAATCAAGATGTATTGTAAAAACTTGAGAAAACAAAACAAAAAAAAAAAAGGTATTGCGACGAGTTGAACCGTGAAGATGTTAGAAAAAAAAATATATAACATGTTTTACTTATGCTCGCTATTTTCAACAGCTATTCATTGAATGCTGAAATATATTATTACATTAAGTAGGAAAAACTCTCATGAACACGATAGTGTTATCAGAATGCAGATTAAGCTCCACATATTGAAAATACTGTCATTTATGGGAACATGTCACTCGCCGCAACCATCATGGTAGCGTGACACTTGGCGTGGGGCGTGCAAGCGGGAGGTCTGCGACGCGTCAAAAATTTTGAATCCCCCAGTCGCTGGGGGAAGGTCCTTTATTAACTTGCTCCGCTGCTTAAAGTACCTATTACCTATTTTTTTAAAACCACCGCATTAACGGGGATCGGGGGTCAGCGGCAGCTGTAGCGCCGCTACTTCGTAGAACTCTTCGAAGCATCTGGTTGCTAGTCCTCGAGGGGCGTGTTAATTCTGTATGCAACAATGTGAAGAGAAAATAATGAGACAGTTTATTGCAAAGGGGAACAATAATATAAGAAAGAATGTAACTCACATTAGGAAGGTAAAAAAAAAAAGATATATATATATATATATATATATATATATATATATATATATATATATATATATATATATATATATATATATATATATAGATAGATAGATAGATAGATAGATAGATAGATAGATAGATAGATAGATAGATAGATAAATAAATAAGTTAGTAGAAAACTGAAAATTTCTGTGCGAAATTATACAAGAGAACATAAAGCGCTCAACAGTGGCAGCTTGCATAATATCAAACAGCAATGGGACTGTTCCACGCGACGAGGGAAAATCATATTAGAAGATGGATTAAGAACACCAGACCCGAATTAGTAAATAAAAATAATTATTGAACATTTCCAACATCAATTAGGTGTATCCAAAACTGAATAAAAATTTGAAGAGGAGTAGTGTTGTTAATAGAAAGTTTCCTTTATACTTTGTTTCTACAACTGAGAACCACAAGTCTTCTTAAATTGAATAGGTAGACCACACAGTAAGTGCAGTGGCTTGAGAGACGTTACATCGAAGTTGTGATTGGCAATGGACCGGTAACTGGATTTTCCCGGCACTTCTTGAAGGGCGCCGACATCATGGTGTTCCCGGAGTACGGCCTCACCAGCACCAACCTGGAGGGCGGCGATGTGTTGTCTCTTGCCCAGGTGGTGCCGCATCCAGCAGACCAGGTGGTGCTGTGCTTCCTCAACCAGACCAGCAGCCACACCCAGGTAGGTCCTGGCTCAGCGATGATGGCAGCGGATTATAGGTGGTAGAGGTGCGTGAGTTGTGATTGTGGTAGTGGTGGTAGTAGTGTTATCTCTGGTGGCACGTACTTGTGGTAACGGTGCAACGATACGAGTCAGGTTTGGGTACAATTCAAAGTACTTGTACAGTATTAGGTATGCATTTATTACAGATGCAAACACACTTGAATTAATGAGGAAAAGTAAAAATAAATGAAATAAAAAATACGTAGCATTTGGACTTTGTTTGTCAAGCACATCATAAGATTAAAGTAATATAACTATAATGCATACCACACGTGCGGTTACTAGTTATAGGAGGTATGGTAAAGAATGCAAGGTAAGTGATGAACAAAGATGTCCCCTGATGTCAGATGAACACCCAACCCCTTATTGTGGCGGGAATTCCGTCCTTATCATAACAGATATTCATAATCTTCGTTTCTCTCTCTCTCTCTCTCTCTCTCTCTCTCTCTCGAAACGAAACGAAACGAAACGAAAAAGTAAAGTATATTATGAATGGTACCCAACTTAAAAGTGTAGACAGCGAAATTGATTTAGGAGTAACAATATCAAGAAGCCTAAAACCTAGCCAACAATGTTCAGAAGTTGTAAAGAAAGAAAAATAAAATAACTGGCTTAATCTGCAGATCATTTGAATATAAATCTAAAGATATGACCCTTACTCTATATAACTCCCTGATTCGTCCCCTTTCGGGATATTGCTCTCAAGCATGGTGCCCCTATTACCAGAAAGACATAAATTAGAACGAGTTCAGTGTAGAGTAACAAAAAATTATACCATGCCTAAGAAACAAATCGTAAGAAGATCGTCTTAAAGAATTATATCTATTCCCATTAACATAAAGAAGACTAAAAGACGACTTAATACAAGTGTTTAAAATCATCAAAGCCATTGATAACATGGACTGTAGTAAGTATTTCACAATAGATTATTGAAATTACACGCGAGGAAACGTCTGCAAAATTGTTGGGAAATCCTTCAGCGCACTTGAATAAAAAAATATTTCTTTCATCATGTCGTCAATCTATGGAATGGTCTTCCTCGAGACGTGATATACTGCAATACCATAGGTAATTTTAAACGCCGTTTTGATAAATATTTTGCCTCAAATCCGCGGTTAACAGCGTTTGTCTGTTAGAGATTAAAATTTCTTGCCTCCAGAAAATGGAGGGACTTCATTTCATCCATTTTAATTCTTTCCTATAAAATTTCCTTCGGGTTTTTTACTTCTCTAATCCCGCAAGGTATTTATTTCCGACCTGTTTCCTGTATGGCTTACGCCGGAGGGAATGGAGGGCGGGGAGAGAACCCTTTCCTTTGCTGTCCTTTTCTCCTACTATCACCTTTGTAGTCCTAGGATAGGCCACCTCGTGAGGACCGCAAGGCCTGTTGTGGCCTGTATCTCTCTCTCTCTCTCTCTCTCTCTCTCTCTCTCTCTCTCTCTCTCTCTGAAATGCAATTAACCATATTTTCTTCCAAGTATGCCAGTGTAGCAGTTGAAACTTTTATTCGGGGTATGATGTGTGTTTTGAGAAGGATCAGTCCCATGCACCGCGTCTATACCAGCACGGTAATGTGGAGAATCTCACGCCGATGCAGGTGTTGCGTGAGCTCAGCTGCGGTGCGGCCCAACTAAAGCTGTACCTCGTAGTGGACCTTATAGAGCTGGTCCACTGCAGCCCTAACCAAATACTGGATTGCCCCGACGTGGGGTACTACCTGTACAACACCCAGGTGGTTCTGGACCACTGTGGGGCGCTGGTGGCCAGGTAAGAAGTCTATACTTCCTTAGAATACTTCTGTGAGCGAGCTCCAGTTTGTTACTTTGTTTGAAGCTGCGAAGTTCTCTCCAACATAAATGGACTCACCAGTACACAAGTGAAACACTGTTTTCCAATTTTCCCAGTTACTCATGCGTCACCAGGATTTGTACTGCCTGGATTAACTATAACTAGTCTTGGAAGAAGTCATCAAATACCTGAGTCTGATTTATTTCACTCTTCTTTGTCACCACTGTAATCATGTACAAGTTGCTGTTGTATGAGGAGTGTTGGTGGTGTGCATTATAGCTGGTTTCTGTAGGTACCGCAAGAAGCACCTGTTCCTGGAGCCAGGGTTCATCCCTGGCGACGAGAGTGACGCCACCGCAGTCTTCACTACTGACTTCGGCGTCACCTTTACGTTGCAGGTAGACTGTACATATGAAGCGTCAGGCCTATGGCAAAGAACCGACCTTACTTTTAACGGAGTTTTATATATTTTTTTTTTTCTGTAGTTGTTTTGAAGCTTTCCAGTGTCTCTCATAGGAAAAAAAAAAGACATATATATATATATATATATATAGAGAGAGAGAGAGAGAGAGAGAGAGAGAGAGAGAGAGAGAGAGAGAGAGAGAGAGAGAGAGAGAGAGAGAGAGAGAGAGCCTGTGCATGTTCTTCGGGTTGTGTGGAGTCCCTGGAGAAGCTAAGCTGACTGTCTTCAGCAGATCTGCTTCGACATCATGTACGAGTCTCCGGGCTTGGCCAACGTGGAGGGCGGAGTGCGCGATGTGGCAATGAGCACAGCCTGGATAGACGAGCTGCCCTTCCTCACAGGTCCGTGGCGCTGCTTGAGAGCGAACTGAGATAACTTCTTGTGAAGTAGTATTCATTATTTATTGAATTATTATCTGGATAAATATCTAGATAACTAGATTATCCATCTTTCTATCTAGATTCTAAATATATAGATATAAATAAATATTTCTTTATACACTTATCTATTTATTAATGTGTGTGTGTGTGTGTGTGTGTGTGTGTGTGTGTGTGGGCGCGCGCACTCGCGCAGCTCCCCAGATGTTTCGGGCCTGGAGCGCTGGGCTGGGGGTAAACCTGCTGGTCGCCAACTACCACAACACAGCGAAGGGCATGCTGGGGTCTGGCCTCTTCCCAGGTGCCCCTCGACAACTATCGTCCTACACTTACGACCACAACGGCGGCATCACCCTCCTTGTGGCGTCCCTCACCACTAACACGTCTACTGGCCACGCGACGAGGGTGTCCAGGCCCAGAAAGGACTTATTGGAGGATGGGAAACAACATGAAGGAGCACAACAGAAGCCACAGCTGCAGGACATGGTGTTCATTCACGAGGATCTGTCCCGCTACAACCACCTACTGCTGGAGGAGGCTGCTTCCTCTGTCACGGCCTCGCTCTGCCACAACGACGGCCTGTGTTGCAACGTTAGCTACACCTTCCCCGGCAACACCTCGATGACTGGGCACTACATGCTGCTGGCGTACAGTGGGCTGGTGGAGAAGGGTGGCGGCGTGTACTCTATGTACATTCAAGTGTGTTCTGTTGTTTTCTGTCTCAGTGATGAGGTCAACTCTTGTGCTCGTGTTGAGGGTGAAGACCCGCCGCTGGCTTCCAGTTTTCTGCTTCAGGAAGTTAGCGGCATGTTTGGGACTCTTCACGTCTTTCCTTCTGTGATGCGTCGGGATCTGACCCTGGTTTCAGAGCACCTGTGGGACTTTAACAGTATTCCCTTGAGCCGCGACCAACGCAAGACTGTCATCCACGTCACGGGTGAGACTGGCCCTTTACTGTCCGTCACCCTAATGGGTCGATGGTATCAGCGCGACTTAGTGTAACATTCAGGGCTGCAGTGGCAATGGTTCCACAGCTCTGACAAAACAGTAACCTATCTGAGGCAATAAACCTTACAAAGAAGAGCTGGTATTGTTTTCCTTTCAGGTGTTTATATATATATATATATATATATATATATATATATATATATATATATATATATATATATATATATATATATATATATATATATATATATATATATATATATATATATATATATATATATATATATATATTTATTTATTTATTTATTCATTTCTTTACTTATTTTATTTATTTATTTATTTATTTATTCATTTCTTTACTTATTTTATTTATTTATTTGTTTTATTTATTTAATTATTTATTTATTTTATTTATTTATTTATTTTATTTCATTTTATTTTATTTTTTTTATTTATTCATTTATTTATTTATTTATTTTTTTGCTGTAAGATGGAACTTCGAATAGCGAATGTGGGCAGCTATAACAAAGTTGTCTGTGTTGAGAATTCTGCATGCTTTCATCCCTGCGTGTCTCTTATTGAAACCATGTGGTCTTGAGCCTACCTCTTTTCTCTCACTAACGCTTCCGCACCTCCACGCTCACTCCCCACACCCGTGAGGCAAGCATAGTGCAGCAGGACAGCAGCACTAAGGCGAGGCACTGACGGTGGACGGAAGTCAGTGCTCCCGCGCTCCCACTGAACCACGGACGCCTCCATTGCAACATTCACCCCCCAACGGCAGTTTTCCCGCGGGCGTGGAGCAGCTGTTTCCGTAAAGATGGGCGGGCTGGAGTGTGTGACAGGGGGAATAAAGACTCTACTGGGGGCAATAATAGTGATCGCAGCGCTGCCTGTGATGGTGCCAGTGCTTATAGTGCTGTGGCTGTGGCGTTGTTTGGCTCTGCTGGTCGTGCTTATCAAACACAGAAAAATAGTGCACGTGGCTTCAGGCATCGAAGCACTCTTTGCTCTGGATTCAGCAGGTGCAAGGGCAGTGATCAGTGGGGTGTTGGTGGTGCGAGGTCGTGTGGAAATTGCTACTGCAAGAAAACGACTACAGGAGCATGTTCTGAATGCTCGGGATTCCAAGGGCCGCCTATTACATCCAAAATTTAGACAGATGGTGGGGAAACGGTGCGGAGTTGTCGTCTGGATGTGGGAGGATAATTTTCAAGTCACTAGTCACGTAAGAGAGATGCAACGGGAACTGAGAGACGAGATTGACCTCCTGGAAGAGATAACCTCTCGCAATAAACTCCCCTTCGTGCGAGGCCACTCCGGTTGGGAACTGCTCGTGGCTTCTATGGCCAGCTACGGGAAGCAGCACGAGCCCCACACTGCAGTCTTGGTGCGTCTCCACCATTCGCTTGGTGACGGTCGATCCTTCATTACCTTGCTGCTGTCTGCCCTGCTCGACAGTCCTCTTGAAAAGCCACAGACACTCCCTATAGCCCGCCATCACCAAGACAGTCGCTTAGCTCGTCTGGGCCGCCTCCTATGGGCAGTCTCGAATACGCCG
Source organism: Scylla paramamosain (assembly GCF_035594125.1). Classification (NCBI taxonomy): domain Eukaryota; kingdom Metazoa; phylum Arthropoda; class Malacostraca; order Decapoda; family Portunidae; genus Scylla; species Scylla paramamosain. The sequence continues at coordinate 7,893,344 of NC_087154.1, forward strand.
TGGGTGATGCGTCGCGTGCTGAGGCGGGGCGAACCGTCACCTCTACATGGGTGCCGGTTAGAGGGTCGAAAGATATTAGCGTGGTCGTCCCCTATGTCGCTGGCAGCCCTCAAAGAAGGCCGTAGTCTGGCTGGGGTGACTGTCAACGACCTGTTACTGGCAGGCTTAGCTCAAGCCCTCCACAGGTTAGTAATAATTCATATGAAGTAGAGACTTGGGTGAATTTGTACAAATTACATGCTATTTCATTAAGATTTATTGTTAGTGACGTAGTTTGCTCTTCTGTGCATCGGTAGATACTTGAAAACTAAGGGAGACGCAATGCCACAGCGAGTGGTGACGGTGCTGCCCGTGGATGTCACCCCGCCCACTGACACCCTCGCAGTCACTAACAATCTGTCCCTCTGCACATTTTCTCTTCCCACTGGTAAGTCCTGATGCCAGCTGATCGCTTGAGATACATGTGCAATTAGTGGTACAGCATGAGAACTGCTCCCACAGGCCCGATGGCACTTTTGGCGAGACTCGAGGCAATTCATCGCCGGCTGGAGAGACTGAAGGAATCTCCGGACATCATCGTCAATTACGTGGTACTAGACATGTTCACCAACTTGCTGCCTGGACCCCTAGCCCGCCGTGCCCTCAACACCCATGGAGTCACCCTGGTGGCTTCTAATCTCCCTGGTGAGTACATGCCACTCTTCTCGTGTTGTCTGGTTGAGTTACTATGACCGAATCCCCTGAGTTCCCTTCCCATGCTTCAGGCGACAGAGGAAGCCCCACATGCGAAGGGGATACACTGGGGTTACCAGGCAGCGAAGACAGAGAAAATAATGGATTTGCTTGTTAATATGGCTTCTTAACTCCTTCAGGCTAATTTGTGAGCTTACGTCTGAGGGTTCGTGTTTGATATGAAAGTTTTGCGAAGCCTGTCAGAGGAGAAACGGGTGTTAAGGGTTGGGCAGTGACGGCGGGGCGCGTTATGATTACTCTGTTATTTCAGGGCCTCAGGAGACAATACACATGTTCGGGGGAGTCGTGGACGACATCATGTTCTGGATTCCTAACAAGAGCCGAACAGGTGCGTGACTTCCTTCTCCTTCACCTACAAAGCTCTTCCCCAACCCTCTTGTACCCGACGCCCCGCTTTGGTTAGGACCCCTCGTTCCCTCACAGCTGTGGGAAGAGCAATCATTCTGGCAGGATCTAAACTGAAGTTCTACTTGCTATTTTTTTCTACCGTAATTGCCTGCATGGATAAAAAGAACTGCTAGTGTAGGCGTGTCCGCTTTGCAAATGCAGGAAATGTAATTTTCATTAGTTTTCACTCGACTGCGTATCCCCGCAAATTTATAAATTTATAAATAAATAAATATAATTTAAATAAATATTGTGTGAAGCACTTACTCATTCCCATTTTCCTTCTCTTCTACAGCATGCTTTTACCACAGAATAACTTAGAATAGACGCAATAGTTTTTTTTTTTTCATGACCAAGTAATGGTTGCCTACTGTTGATACTGCACGCGTACCTATCCTTGCTACGAGGGGCAAGAGATGCTGAATATCGTTTGGCCTCGCATATGCACACGTGAACAACAACCCCCTTGATACCACATGCTGATTCGGAGCGGCTACTTCAGATAACGTAAAGCTAGGTCATTTACAAAGGAGAAATATAAACTCATAATTTCGTGACACAAACAAGTTATCAAGTCGTTTAATAATTAAAATTTTTCTTATCATACATATTCTCTCTCTCTCTCTCTCTCTCTCTCTCTCTCTCTCTCTCTCTCTCTCTCTCTCTCTCTCTCTCTCTCTCTCTCTCTCTCTCTCTCTCTCTCTCTCTCTCTCTCTCTCTCTCTCTCTCTCTCTCGCCCGGCACATGCCGAAACAATAATTACTCGCAGTGAGGTCTAAAGCACTGGATCAAAGGATGCTGTGAACTTATCATTAAACTCAGTTGTGACCTAACTGAACGTCTCCCTTTTGTGTTTCACAACATAAGGGGGCAGTCACAACCTGCCCTCTAAAGATAACTCTCTTCCTTCACACAGAACAAGAAGCACCTAATTACACACACACCCTTCACTCAAAATTCAAAATTATTATGGCGACTCCTACACCAGCCTCGGAGACCCCATCTGGGGCTGGGACCACAAATGTCGCCAGGCCGGACTGTTCTTCTGGGGTGTTTTGACACCCTCCCTCAACTTTTTCTTCATTAACTTCTGCAACAGTCGCGGTCTTAGATCTAATTTTCATTCCGTAGAACACCACTTCTCCTCTACTAAACCTCATCTTCTTTTCGTCACTGAAACACAGTTACCTGAGGCAACTAACAGTAGCTCCTTTTCTGTTCCCTCCTACTTTCTCTATCCTCATTTTCAATATACAGCTGGATGTTGCGTCTATGTGCACAGTGACTTAACTTGCTCTCGTGCCCACGCTCTTGAATCTCCCGTGTTTTCCACCATCTAGCTACGACTACAGAGTCATTGTCAAACTAAATTTATCTGTGTTTTATACCTCTCACCTAACTCCGCTAACTATAAGAAATTCTTTGAGTACTTAACTTCCAAAGTGGAGCAATTCTGATTCTCTTCCCTTTTGCAGAGATCTCCATTCTTGGAGACTTCAGTGTTCACCACCAGCTTTGCCTTTCCTCTCCCTTCACTGACCATCCTGGTGAACTAAACTGTAACTTTGCTACCCTCCACGACCTAGAGCAATTGATGCAACACCCTAATCATATTTCTGACCATCTTGGAGATACGCCTAATATTCTTGACCATTTTCTAACTTCTAATCCTGCTTATGCTGTTATCCTGTCTTCTCCGTTGGGCTCCTTCGATCACAATCTCATATCTGTATCTTGTCCTATCGCTCCAATCCCTCCTCGGGAGGGAAGGTGGCTCTGACGTTTTGCCTCTGCTAGTTGGAGGGATCTGAAGAGGTATTATGATGATTTTCCTTGGAATGATTACTGCTTCCATGTCAGAGAGTCATCTCTGTGTGTTGAGTGCATAACAGAGGTGATAGTGTCTTTCATGGAGGCATACATTCCTTACTCTTTCTCTTAACCTAAACCTTCCAAACCTTGGTTTAACACAGCCCGTTCTCGTGCCATACGGCTCGTGCTATACGGCCGTGCTATACGGCGGCCCATAAAAGGTACTTGAGCTTTCCATCACCAGAATCTCAAGTGCTTTATATTTTTGCCTGGAACCATGCCAAGTCTGTTCTCCATTTAGCCAAAAACTCCATCATTAATAGAAAGTGTCAAAATCTTTCAAAATCTAACTCCACTCGTGACCTCTGGCACCTAGCCAAAAGCATCTCCAATAACTTTGCTTCTTCTTATTTCCCTCCTTTATTTCGACCAGATGGCACCACTGCTATCATATCTATCTCTATAGCTGAACTCTTCGTTAAAATCTTTGGTAAAACTCTACCTTGGATGATTCAAGGCTTATTCCTCCCTCTCTCCACCCTCTGACTACTTCATGCTACCTATGTAAATATTTTGCAGTGAAGTTTTCCACGCCCTCGCTGGCCTAAACCCTCGGAAGGCTTAAGGAGGTGATGGGGGCCCTCCTATTGTTCTCCGAAACTGTGCCTCCGTGTTTGTACCTTGCCTAGTCAAACTCTTTGAACTCTGTCTGTCAACATCTACCTTTCCTTCTTGCTGGAAGTTTGCCTACATTCAACCTGTTCCTAAAGAGGGTGACCGTTCTAATCCTTCAAACTACCGTCCTGTTTCTTTAATTTCCTGCCTATCTAAAGTTTTAGAATCTATCCTCAACAGGAAGATTCTTAAATATCTATCACTTCACAACCTTCTATCTGATCGCCAGTATAGGTTTCGTCAAGGCCGCTCTATTGGTGATCTTCTGGTCCTCCTTACTGAGTCTTGGTCATCCTCTCTTAGAGATTTTGGTGAAACTTTTGCTGTTGCCTTAGACATATCAAAAGCTTTTGATAGTCTGGCACAAAGCTTTGATTTCCAAACTACCCTCTTACGGGTTCTCTCCTTCTCTCTGTAAATTCATCTCAAGTTTTCTTTCTGACCGTTCTATTGCTGCTGTGGTAGACGGTCACTGTTCTCTTAAATCTATTAACAATGGTATTCCTCAGGGTTCTGTCTTGTCACCCACTCTCTTCCTGTTATTCATCAATGATCTTCTAAACCAAACTTCTTGTCCTATCCACTCCAACTGTGATGATACCACCCTGCACTTTTCTACGTCTTTTCGTAGACGTCTAACCCTTCAGGAATTAAACAGTTCATGAAGGGAAGCCACAGAATGCCTGACTTCTGATCTCTCTAAAATTCTGATTGGGGCAGAGCAAACTTAGTATTGTTCAATGTCTCAAAAACTCAATTTCTCCATCTATCAACTCGACACAATCTTCCAGACAAATATACTCCCTTCTTCATGACACTCAGCTACCCCACTCTTCAACACTGAACATCCTCGGTCTGTCCTTTACTTACAATCTAAACTGGAAACTTCACATCTCATCTCTAGCTAAAACAGCTTCTATGAAGTTAGCCGTTCTGAGACGTCTCCGCTAGTTTTTCTCACCCTTCCAGCTGCTAACTCCGTACAGGAGCTTTATCCGTCCATGTATGAAGTATTCTTCACATATATATATATATATATATATATATATATATATATATATATATATATATATATATATATATATATATATATATATATATATATATATATATATATATATATATATATATATATATATATATATATATATATATATATATATATATATATATATATATATATATTAAAATGCTGATTAGCCATTACGTATAAGGTACTATAGACACAGTAAGAATGACACTGGAATTTTCCCAGTTTATGAAATGTACAAATGTATTAACAATGATCGTTGTTTTTCTGTTGTTCCCTCCCGCCCCTGCACCTGACTAACATCTCGCTTTTTTGCAGGGATTGGCGTGTCCATGCTGAGCTATCGAGGACAGGTGCGCCTAGGCCTCAACGTGGACACCGCACTCGTGAATTCTGAAGAGGTTGCTCAGCAGTTACTGGAGGACACTATTGTTCAGACAAGGTCGCTGTTGAAGGAACTTGGAGCAGTCGAGATCGAACCCGAGGCCATGCTCTCAGACACTGTCTCAGCTGTCTCAGAGACCGAGCTGCTGCTGGGAGAGGGAAAGCAGCTCCCTCTCCGGCCAAACCAGCCGCCTCGAGTTCGCCCCGCCACCCTCACACATAAAAACTGACTTACATCGGCAAGAGTCGACCACTGGTATGTAAAATGGTAGACATGATTTGAAATTCACGTATAGTATTTAGATGCTTTAGATAGAGTAGGTGCGGGAATTTCCTACTGGCCAGCGTACACTGTAACCCAAATTACGAAGTCATTCGACGACCTTGACTATAAGCATGACACGTCGCTGATTATATATCACGGGTCAACAATCAAAATGCTTCCGAAACCAGAGTAACAATCTTTGACTAACTTTAGGTCACTGATAATGAATATCATGATTAAAATTGTTTGTTTGGTCTACTTTTCAAGATGCACCTACATGTCAGAACAGATTCCAACAGGCTCGCGGCCGTGTTTCTCACAATACTCACAGTCACACTGCCCTTCATTACTGACCTAGTCAGTGTTGCCAGATTGTCAGTAATTTCTGGAGATCTGAAATTTTGATCTTCTGTCAGAATTTAAGAAATTAGTTACTGTAAAATCTTAAATTTTAACCTGAGAGAGAGAGAGAGAGAGAGAGAGAGAGAGAGAGAGAGAGAGAGAGAGAGAGAGAGAGAGAGAGAGAGAGAGAGAGAGAGAGAGCAGAACACGGAGTTAACAGTTCTCCTAACACCTAACCTCTCAGGTGTATTTCTCAGACTTGCACAAGGAACATTTTTTTCATCTCTCTTACAATCATTTCCCTTTCTTCCTTGCTCCCATACAATCCCAACACTGAGAATCCCTCTATCTATTTCCTACCGTCTAGTCTGCCACTCTGATTCACTTATGATTCCCATAATTGTCTCTATAAGTCTACCTCTCTGTCGCTCATATCTACAGCACTCCACAATAAAGTGTTCAATCGTCTCCTCCCCCACCCCTATAAAAGTTACAATCTTGGTCCTGCTCGTTCCTACTCTGGCCTTAACCTCTAGTGTTCCTGTCCTTGCTTTGACTAACAATTTACTCCTTCAGTCTCCTACATGCCAGTGAAGTACCACCGGTCTTTCTTTGATTCTTTACCATTTAAGCGTGGACTTGCTCTCCATTCCTGACTGTCATCTGGTCCTGCCATTCCCTTCTATATTTTTTCCTCACCATCTTGCTACCTAGCCTCTGCCACTCTTGGTCTATGTTCCCTCTTCGTTTCCACCGTTTTATTTTTTTTTTTTCCAAGATGAGTTCCCCTCTACACTAAGTAACCCACCTCTCCTCGCTGAGCCCCTCCATCTTCTTAAGTAAATTAAGTTTTCCTTTCACTACCCTTTCCCTGAATGTGCTCCATCCCATCTCACCTCTGATTGCCTCTACTGCTGTACTATTTGGGACCCCTAAACTCCACTGTCTATAATGTTCCGTGATCTTTTTTAGCTTCATGAGACCTCCCTCCCAGTAATAAGTAACTTCTGATCTATACAAACAATACGGGACTGTCATTCCTTTCCACAAGCTTCTACTTATTTCAAACTTGTTAACTGATCTATTCTTTCGTTAATTATCATGTGTGTCATTCTCCTGCATTCCCTTTATTTATTTGTCTTTGTTTTCTCCTCCTACTCCCTCTTTATTAATGTTTAAACATAGTTATATATATTTATTTATTACTTCTATCACACTGTTCGCCAGGACCCAGTGGCTTCATCCTGTGCTGTTATATTTTATCACCTTACATTTCCTGTCACTACATTTAGTGTCCCACTCCCTTCTGTGTTCCTCTGGTATTCCTCTGCTATTCTAAATAACTTCTTCATATCCTCTTTCTTCTCAGCAATCAACACTGTGTCATCTGCGCATGCTAGGCCTCCCAATCTACTGTCTCCAATCCTTGCTACCTCCTCTGATTTCCTAATCGTTACTGGCAATTCCTCTATTTATAAAGATATATATGTAAATACATTTGCAAACAATAGCTATATAATTGCTTTTAATCTCCCTGTAAAAGTTGCATTCTTGATAAATATTGCACTGCGTAACTTTTAATTACAAGAAGAATATTTAATTCTTGTAATATATACTAACTATGAAAATTTCAATGGTTAGATTTTTATTTATTTACTTATTTATTTATTCATTTATTTTATTTATTTATTTTATTTATTTTTTTATTATTTATTTATTTACTTATTTATTTATTTATCTATTTTATTTATTTGTTTATTTATTTTATTTTTTTTATTTTATTTTATTTTATTTTATTTTTTATTTATTTATTTTATTTATTTATTTATTTATTTTTTTTTTTTTTTTTTTGCGGGGGGGACAACAAATCTCCAAAAAATTTTACCGGGACATCCGGCAACACTGAACCCAGCAGTCATAGAAGGTGGTTGTGCTTTGCAATTGTGTATTTTGTGGTGAAATGTAAGTAATTTTCCTAGTCAAATACTTTTTAATGTATAATAACTGTTCATTGAGCAAGCAATTTATACGCATGTTAGACATTTAATATTAATTTTATTTTCTTACTGAATTATATAAGTACTTGTGCTAAGCTTTCATGTTCATTATTGTAATGATTGATTTATAAAGTTCTGCTTATTTTTCCAGATGCCTCGTAGTTGTGTGAATAAAGTAGACAACTTCTGCTACACTTGTGGTGAGGTGACCTTTTCATCACAGAAGCACAGTGCTTTGGTTAGAAAGGCATACTATGTTTTGGATGCAAGATTGGTGACCAGGATAAGAACTGGGTTCCTCATGTATGCTGTAACACTTGTGCTACTAATCTTCGCCAATGGTTAAACAGGGAGAGGAAAAGAATGCCCTTTGCTGTGCCGATGACCTGGCGAAAGCCAAGAGATCATACCAACAATTATTATTTCTGCACGGCATCTCCAGTACAAAAGGGTTTGTCAAAGAAGAAAAACAGTTCTTTAAATATCCAGACACTCCATCAGCTATTCTCCCACATGAAGGTCTACCTGTTCCTGGTGCACTAACTTCGGTATCATTCTAGTCTGATGAGGAAAGTGGTGAGGAGGAAGAAGAGAAGGATGACAGCGTTGGACTGCAGAGTGACCTAAATTTTGATGAAGCAAAAACACACTCCTCTAGGCCACATCTCATAATACAAAGGGAACGCCAAGGGATCTACAACTACCCAAGAATAAAGCAGAGCTGCTAGGCTTTCGTCTTCAATAGTGGAACCTCCTAGCAGATGATGTGAAAATTTAAAAATTCGGTGACCGTCAGCAACAGTTCAATGATTTCTTTGTAAAGTAAGGTGATTTAGTGGCTTGCAACAAAATTAATGGTGTGATGGAAGCATTTGGCATCGAATATGAACCCAAGCACTGGAGACTGTTCATAAGTTCATCAAAAACTAGTCTAAAAGGTGTCTTACTGCATAATGGCAATAATAAGCCGTCAGTTCTTGTGGGCTATGCACCACATATGAAAGAAACTTATGAGAATATAAAACATATGCTGCAAAGCATAAAATATGGTGAACATCAGTGGGAGATCTGTGGTGATTTAAAGGTTGTTGGTCTTGTGATGGGCTTGCAGGGTGGATACACTAAGTATTGTTGCTTTTTTATGTGAATGGGACAGCCGTGCAAGAGGTTCCCCCTATATCAGGAAAGACTGGCCACCTCATCAATCATTGGAGTCTGGAATGAAAAATGTTCAACATCCACCTGTCGCTGAATCAAGCAAAATTTTGTTACCACCTCTACGCATAAAACTGGGGCTCATGAAGAACTTTGTAAAAGCTATGGGCAAATTCAGTAAGGAAACTAGTATTTAAAAACAAAATTCATCTCACTGAGCGACGTTAAGTTAAAAGAGGGAGTCTATATCGGTCCTCATATTCGCGACCTTAAAGATGGCGACTTTGAATGAGTGGGAGAAAGATGCTTGGGAAGCATTCAAGTTTGTGGCAAAGGGATTTCTCGGAAACCGAAGAAAACTATGAAGAAATGATGAGAGAGAAAAAAAAAAACTCATGAAAGCTTACAGGAACTTGGGATGTAACATGTCTTTTAAAATTTACTTTTGGACTCACATTCAGACTTCTTTCTAGCGAACTGTGGTGCAGTCAGTGACGAACACGGTGAAAGGTTTCACCAAAATATTTCAGCCATGGAAAAGTGGTATCAGGGTAAATGAAGAACAGCCACGCTTGCAGACTATTGCTGGTCATTGGCAAAAGATGTTTCTTCAGCCAAATATGAGCGTCAAGCAAAAAGTAAGCAGGTAGATAAGGAATAAAACAAGACACATTGTGGATTGCAATAAAATATTCAAATATTATGTCTCGTATCTTTAAAACAATAGCCAATAAATATCTTTTAAGGTGATATTTGGATTCAGGACGTGAAATTACATGAGAATTAACTAATTTAATTTAAGAAGCACACAACTTTAAGAAAAATGTAGATCAGTGAATTGTCGAATCCAGAAACTTTTTTACACCCTCGCATAGTAAAACATAAGTTTTACTATATGTGTGTATATATATATATATATATATATATATATATATATATATATATATATATATATATATATATATATATATATATATATATACAGAGAGAGAGAGAGAGAGAGAGAGAGAGAGAGAGAGAGAGAGAGAGAGATTGTCGAAGCTCACTCACAGTCGAATCAATCAAATGCATTGCATTAAGCACATTCTATTCGACGCACTGGAAGTGAATTATGGCTCTTAAAGTTGTCAAGATATAGAATCTCATTATGATCAAGAACTACTATACAACGTTTAGCGAATATCAATCGGAAAATCATGGTAGTTGTTGAAGTATCATATCCTACGATAAGGCATTACTGTATTTTTTTAATAATCACTGAGCCTATTACGTGTTTAATTATTAAGATTATTTTCATCATTACTGAAGATGCTATTCGCACCACGAGCTTTTTTTTTTTTTTTTTTTTTTTTTTACATCAAGTATACATATCATTGTCAGTTAGTGTGAACATTTCTCGAAGTGTTTGATGACAAGACGACGGTTCATTGTCGGCTGTCTGGTAATTGGATTGCCATGGAAATTTAGTGATGTTACAAAGTTAAAAGTTGGGAGCAACTCTTGAGCAAAGATTCAATTGCTCTTTTCTTTTTCTGTTTGGGTCACAGGTGTTTTCGCTCAGTTCTTTTGATCTCATTTAATTAGTAATTTAATGTTAGTCGTCGTATGTATATGATTACATGTTCATGTACTGTCCCTTAAGAAATAGATAGTTTAATGCAAACTGTTTCATCAGTTAAAAACCCTTCCACCCTTCCAACCTTTGGCGAATCGACATGCACTCACGTGCAGCAAGCATTGGGATTAATAATAATAAGAGGAGGGAAAGTAACATATACCTAAAAAGCAAATCATAATATTATCTTGCAAGCATTCAACATTCATAGTATCTTTATAAGAAAAGTGGACGTTCACGCTCGAATTCTTAGTTGAAACTTTTGAAACAGTAGAGCGAGATACCGAAACTGGAAGGTTTGATTTGAAAGGGAACAATTGCTGCAGTGCGGGCCTAACTGTGGTGAGTAGCAGGTGTTGTTGGGTATCCTTGTCTCTTTCTTGTCATCCTATTTTCTGTACTCATTTTCTCTTGTTACTCTCTTCCTTATCGGTTTGCAGCTCATGCTTGAAACACACACACAGACGCACACCAGTAAAGCCAAACTGTTGCTTCTATTGTAAGTATTGATGATAATTTATTTTGGCGAATATTAGATATTTTTACAAAAGAAAAGGTGCGAATGTGGGAGGGGAGGGTTAAAAAGGAGTGGTCTTGCTACTGACATGCTGCAGATCCCGATGGATCAAGACTCCATCAAGCTCTACAATAGGACTTGTTAACAAGTCAGTCTGTTCAGTATCGTAAATACGAGGATGTCTTGGCATACAAACCAGAGAGAGAAGGACTTGCATGTTTTTCTTATGTTAGTCTGGATTTCATTAGTATTCATGCGGCTGAACTACTGTGTATTGAAGGAGTGACATAGTTGGAGAAAAATATTAGTGACCTGTGATCTCATCAGTAACAAGAATTTCAGAAGAAAATACCAATGCAAATGTAGGCAGCTGGAAACTGAAAGCTATTTCATATGACCACGCCCAAGCATTAACAAATTTATCTTTGCTATTTTTCCTCCAATATTTTATCACCGTAATATTTAAGCTTCTCAGTGAAGGATATGAAAGAAAAATGGCGAAATATTATCGAGAGGTTTGTGAAGTATGTAAATCAGGGGAAAAAACAATGATTCTGCAGCCAAAACATTCATGCAAACGCTCTCAGTTCCCTGCAGCGAACTCTAGAAAAAAGGGAAAACATTGAAGAAGATGCGGCGTAAGAGGAACACCAAGAGAAGGAAAAGAGTGAAGATAGATAATGAATATCTGCATGCAGGTGTCCGTGGTAGAGTTCCACAAGACATTTACCATTAACATGCCGTAGGTTAACCTTCCCTTCGCGTGGTAATTGATCGCTTTCTTCGTTCTATCGTCCACAACACCCTTGATAAGCCCCTTTTCATGTTGTAATGACCTGCGCCCGTGTTTGATGTTCTGGTCCACAGTCCCCTAGTCCATGACGACCTGTATTTATTTATGACCTTGCTCCTGTTAAAGTGATTTACTTCAGTCTTCATTTCATGTTATCACACACACACACACACACACACACACACACACACACACACACACACACACACACACACTTAGTAGTAGTAATAGTAGTATCAATAATATTAAGTCCATTTCTTTTCCCCAAGACCACCAGCCTTTCTCGTGCCCATGAGGTGCAAAATTTCATATACGTAGGTGGTAAAAGGATTGCGAGCATACTCTGCCCCTATTCCACACACACAAAAAAAGAAAGTAAATAAATAAATAAATGAAAATAAAAATAAATAAATAAATAAATAAACAAATAAATAAAATAATAATAATAATAATAATATTATTATTATTATTATTATTATTATTATTATTATTATTATTATTATTATTATATTATTATTATTATTATTATTATTATTATTATTATTATTATTGAAGAAAGCTTTCGGGTGTTAGTGTTTGTGACATGGATTGTTATTTTATTTATTTATTTATTTATTTATTTATTTATTTTTTTATTTTTTTTTTTTTTTTTGCAAACCAAGAATCATTTTAATTTATTTATTGACTAATTAATCAACAGACTGATTTTATTTTATTCACTGATATTATTTTATTTATTTATCTTTTAATTTATTATTTTTATCTATATCTATTTTTGTTTATTTATTTTTTGTTTTATTTATTATTTGTTTATTTTATTTAGTTTACTCATAGCCTTTGATTGTTATCCTCCACATGGATTATTTTTCGTTACGAATTTTCGATCATTAGCGTTGAATGTTGTTGGATGTAACCCAAGCACCATTTTACTGCTGGAAAAGAAAGTGGATTGGTACACCAAACACTTGAGAAAGTTATTCATTTCTTTATCTAATTCAGCCTACTTATAGGTGAGAGAACAGTCGATATGAATAGAAAATGCACATCAGTGTATGAGATATCAGAAGTTCTGGAAAAACACAGTTAAGAGTTTCATTACAAAATAATTGCTGATGGCTTGATACACTATGCCATGTGACTATGGCATAAAGTTAATCAGTTTGGCCATTATCTCAATTTCAAACACACGAGTAAAACAAACTGGATCAAAAAGTGTCCATGTTACTGATTCCTGCGACAAAGAAACCTGATGTTAAAATTTGTTGACTAGACTCGTGTAAATACCGATTACATTTTTTTTTTCTCATTTCCTGTCTTTTCATTGATTTTGTAACATTCTTCATGCCAGGAACTTAAAAAAAATGCCGTGACTATTCACTTAAACCACCCATATTTTATTTTTTTTTATGACACTAGCGCCAACTGGACATTTATTATTATAAAAAGTCTATTTATATAGACATTTATAAAAAGTCTATTTACAAAAAGACATTTATTATAAAAGTCTATTTACCCTAGGTCATAAATTAAATTTTTCAAACGTTCTCGCAGTGTTCAAAACTGCCTCTCCACCACACCGTGCATTCATATAGCAGACACTACTGCCACCACCGTGTCTTGTAGGATTCACAAGCGTATAGTTATATTTCTTTACTGTGCAATAAATGACGCTCTTCTCCATTTCACTGGCCTCTCTTCGTCAGCTGCGAGCAGCAAGATGGCTAGAAGTATACAAATTCCTTGTCGAGGTCTCTTCTCCGCGCGGCCATGTTGACAGACATGGATATGGAGACAGTGGCAAACTCCTCCGCTCAGTACGGACTCCGTTTTTGTGACGTCGTTGTTGGACAGTGAACGGAGAGGGGAAATCCGTAAAAACGGATGTCGTGCTTGCAACTTGCACGGTTATAGTGTGGTCTATTATTTAAGTAGTATCCATGAGGGAGCATATTACACACTGTTAAAATTTCTACATTTACTTCAGTAAAAATTAGATACAATAATCATTTCCGGGTTTTCACTTTCTGCAACACGCTGAGAACCTTCCATCAACTTGGTTCACAGTAGTACCCGAGTTTCTTGTCAGAGCAATTCAATACTTAAGATTCAAGTCAAGAAATTACACAAAAACACACAAAATCAAACACAAAATCCTAAATCTAAAACATTCCAATAATAAAACAGCCTACAAATTACTTCCTCCTTTTTTACCTTCATGAGACAACAATTACTAAGACTGCATCACACAACTTTTAAGTTCTACTTACGAGTACCAGGACGAGCTTGTCCATGTCTCCTCAGGCACCTCTCAGGTCTGTAACCTCTAGTCTCTGCTTCTGCTCTCTGATCTCTCTGCCTGCCGTCTGCTGTCTCTGTCTGACTTCTACCCCAGTTAAATGACATGATATATTCTATTTTGTTATATATATTTTTTCTTTTTTTTCTCAGAAGCTCTCTATGGTAAGGTTGAAAGTCCAATAAATCTCACAATTCATATGCAGTAAAACACTTCATACACATGACCCGCCTACAGGCGTGGCAATATAATGTCACTGCCCATCGGAGTATCAAGGCGGAGTTTGGGTATATGGCACAGTAAGAAGTTGGAGAGTGTTAAGACAACATTAAGTTCCCACAGTACACCGCTCTGTTTACCTCTCTTTTCTGCTCCTCCTCGTGCTGTGCTTGCCTTTTTTCCCTGTGCATATCTTAGTCAGCCGACCTCTACATCTCTACATGGGCCGGGACTTCTCAACATTTCACGTCAAACACCCTTCACACTGAGTGGAATGGGGATTCAAAAGTGAAGGAAACATGAACCTGGCATGAACGTTCAGAAGCAAACGGTCTGGGAGGAGGTGGGTGTGTGGCCACTGAAGGCCATGGTTGTGGCAGTAAATTATGACTCCCTATGAAAGCATTTCATTTCAGAATTACAAAGTTATCAGATTTGTAAGATTCAAAGATCAGATCACATTGCGTGGGATTAATACACTTTTTCAGTCCAGTGGAATTTTTTTTTTTTTTTTTTTTCATTGCTGAAACAGCTTTTCACAATAATGCAATTTTTAATTACTCTACGTATGATTTTTTTTTAATGTGCATTATATTACTTCTTTAGTACCATTTCAATAATTATATGAGATTCAGCAAAGGCAAAATACAAATTTCTTTATTAATAATTAACATGAGAAAAAATAACAAATGGAATCAATAAAATTACAGGATTTGCTAGAGTGGTTTTTATATGGACCTAATGAGTGTAGGACTGTAGACAGTCACGGTAGTCACGGGTTATGGTTGTTGGGGGAGGGCCATGGACAAGGATCACGTATGAAAAGTGGGTAACGACCAGAAAAGTTTGGGAACCACTGCCCTAAACAAAACAGTGGCGTTGATAGCTTTTTTTTTTTTCTTCTACTTTTCTCTAAGCCTTCTTGTCACGTTTTCCTATTTCCCTAATTCATCCGTCGTCTTCTCTTGTTTCTTATATCTTCTTTGACTTCGTAAGGTTACCACAAGGACACAGTAATTCATAGCACACACATAATATTGGAACTCTGGGGTTGATAGAAAATGATCCTCTCCTTACAAGCTGCAACTCACGTAAACCTTTTCAACCATCCTGATACAAGCATAACAACAATATACACATTTCTCAAGAAACAACGTACAAAAAAGAACACCCTTTTCAACATAAGTTTAACTACAATACGATGTACGTATAATCGTATTACAGCCAACACATACTAAGCATTGCAGACTTGACACTAGCACTAAATTAAGTAACGTCGTTGGAATAGGCAAATGAATTGTAAAGGCGTTTTTCAATTCATATACTAGATGCTAACAGTTGATATACCGTGAGGGTGTCTTAGAGATTCAAAATCTGTTATTTTAGGTCAAAAAATCAACGAAGAAAATCATAATAATCTACGTAAACATAATCCTAAGAAATGCAAAACAAGGATGAAATATCTTAATCAATGACATATAACAAATGAGGCTGCAAAAGGCCGGCTGGCCTACACTAGGCATCTCCTGTACTAATCATGAACGCCACCTCCCCTTACCAACATCCCAATTATAGTCTGTTTTTCCCATCCATATAATCATACAACCATCTCTTGAAACTACCTAGCGTGCTGCCGCTGATCACATGACTGCTAAACCTGTTCCACTCATCCACCACTGTTTGTGAACCAGTTCCCACCAATCTCTTTCCTAAACCTAAACTTATCTAGCTTATATCCGTTACCTCGAGTTTTGTGCTGATTGTTTACTATGAGAACGTCACTAACATCACCTGAATGAATTTATTTTACTTATATTTCCACCATGACCCCACGCACCCTTCTTCTCTCCAGTGAATGCAGGTTAGGTCGTTTTAACTTATACGGTAATCATCTCAGCCCATCAGTAATCATCATAATAGTTATCATCCACTGCACTGTTTATAAGGAATTTGTTTTTCCTATAATACGGTGTCCAAAACTGCAGTGCGTAGTCCAGATGTGATCTAACTAAAGCTAAAATATAACTTCAGGATATGGTGATTTTCACGTACAATAACGTCCAAAGAAATACAAATGAATTGTTATACAGAAGAAAAATATGTGGTGGAAGGAAATATGAATGTTTTTGGTGGGCAGCAGAATGAGAGAGAGAGAGAGAGAGAGAGAGAGAGAGAGAGAGAGAGAGAGAGAGAGAGAGAGAGAGAGAGAGAGAGAGAGAGAGAGAGGGGGGGGGGGAAATTGATTAAAGAAACGCCAAACAACTGTTAGATAATGGAACATCACCCTAATGGGTAACAGCCAAAAATCTGTGACAATGAACATACACACACGTACGAACGCAGCATGGCAACATTCCAAAATACACAAAACATATACCACACAGGGCACAAATGATCTACATCCCCCAAAACGAGGGTGGCATAACAAAATTTTCCTTGTAATTTCCATTACTAAAGTTTATCCTATGAATAGACAAGGAAACACTATTATAACTCCAGGTTTACCATGAGAAAAGAAATTTATGCATCATCAAGATTTTCTTGTTTATCTTTAATCTTCTGCTATCCAACGTGTCTGTAATATTTAAAAAAAAATAAATAAATAAATAGTAAATTGGTGGATGTAATCTTTGGGACCGCCTACTGGTTGTATCTGTGCTCGTAACTGCTGAAAGATTCGTGCTGGTTATTTTCAATAGTGTACGGTGCTTCTCCCTGTACTAGCGAGGGGCCATCTTTGGTGGTGTTGTCGAAGGCTTCGCACGGCGAGTGATCCTCGATGGTGTCATTTCCAAACGACTCATACGTGACATCATTTATGACGTGTGGCGCGTTGTTTGGCTCAGTTAATTCACCTGGATTTGCTGCGTTGCCTGTGGGTATGGTAAAGTTATTAGTGATTGTTGCTCTCACACACACACACACACACACACACACACACACACACACACACAGTTTTTTTTTAGACTGATATTGACGTTTCAGATTGACGTTTATTGGCTACAACTCGCTTCTTAAAACACTTATATACATAGTAATTTAAACAAGAAATATTAATAAAATAAATTACACACACACACACACACACACACACACACACACACACACAGTTTTTTTTTTTTTTCAAGATTGATGTTTATTGGCAACAATTCAAACATTAAAACACTTAAATACAGTGTAATTAAGATGTAAAATATTAGTGAAATCAGTCACACATAAACCAGCATTACTCACGTGATGTCTCAGACTTCCACTTCCAATAGACCACTATCGCGCCCACTACTATCACAGCTAACACCACCGCCACTATTATTGCCCACACCGGTATGCTCGTCAGTGACTCGGGATCGGGGAGGTTCTCAATGATTGAGGTTCGAGGTTCTTGGCAGGTGTATTTCTTTTCATCAGTGCGACTATAAGCCTTGACCTCGCAATCACCTTCTGGGGTTTCTTTTAGCCACGATGAAGGACCATAAGCCACTACACTGAAGCTGTCAGGGTTAGATAGAGAGCTGTTTATCGTGCACGTTATCCAACATTCAGCAATCCTCAGTGTCATAGTAGTCTTACTGTCTTTTATTTCCGTCTTTGTCAGTATTTGTTGCCACTTGCCATCATGTGAAAAACAATCCTCTTTAGGGAACCAGGCAGCCTTAAGGCCATTCCCTTCATGCACTTCAAGACTGACACCCTTAAAGCCCCTCATAGCCTTCACAAACATCTCATGTTTCGCTTCCCCGTTCTTAACAGGTCTATCGTTTACTGTTTCTCTTCCTCTATGCACGGTTGTACTGCCAGCAGTACAGTCCTTCGCTTGCACTAGTCGTCTGGAGGGGCTTCCAGAACTTAATATTACCAGCACCAGTAGCAGCAACGGTGGTGGCAGAACTTTCGCCATGGCTCACTGTGTGCGTGTCTGTTGAGCGTCAGTGGTAAGACAAAACAGGAAATGACATCATTTACCATGATATACGTCAACCTTACGTAGAATATAACTGTCCCGGTTCGGACATGGCTGCATTATCTCCGCCACCGGATGCCGTCGCCCTGTGATGGAGCTCATCTCAGAAGCGGACGGCCGTCATATTTGGGTTGTCACGGACGGGGACATTTGTGATGCCACGGTGATGGTGACGAGCTGTTGTGAACTGCGCCTCCGCCACCCACACTCGCGGATCCCGCGCGCCAAAAAGTCTACAGCCGAATTAATAAAGATTCTTAACTTTAGAGATTTGACTCAGACCAGCTTTTAAGCTTAGATTTGTGCTTAACTTCCCAAGTCGTGATTGAGCCTAGGTCTTAAATTCAAGGCGCGGTTCATACCAGCCCGTCACCGTCACCCCTGTCCCCGTCTGTGACATTACAAACATGACGGCCGTTCGCTTAGGACAGTAGTTCTCAACCTAGGGGGCATAGCCCCCACGCAAGAATTTAGGGGGGCCATGGCGGGCTGTTACAAATTATACATTTATAAATAATGTTAGGAATCTGAATAAAAAAAATGCTAGTATTTTGTAGTCTAGTGATGTAAGTTAACCATATCACAGAAATCTGTCAAATACAAGATAATGATGACTCACCTATGTAATAAAAGCAAACATTCAGTAATTTATTTATTTATTTATTTATTTATTTATTTTATTTTTTTTTTTTTTTTACCTTTTTTGCCGGGATAGGATTTGGGACAAATATGAAGGGAAGCCACACGAATGTTGAGAATTCATGAAAGGGGGAATGGAGAGAAAAAGGCTGAGAACCACTGGATCAGATGAGCTCCATCACAGGGCGACGATGTAATGTCAGCCCGTCAGTCATCAGTCCCGCACACACACCAAAACAAGATGCATCACAAGGATCTCATCACTGTTGCTTTCTTATTGTTGATAGGGCTGGGCGAGAACCGGTTCCGGAACCGGTTCCGACGGTTCCGCCAAGAACAGCTAGGAACGGATTCCGAGTCTTGGAGCCGGTTTCAAATGACTACTGATGGCAATACATACGCACGTTACATTTATGTAGTGCTTAAGATATATATGTAATTCTTCTTCTTCCCAGCTTTTCCCTATTCGGGGTCGCCGTTGTGAATGAGCCTTCTCCACGTATTTCTATTGTTTGCCATCTCTGGATTTATATTCTTCTCCCCAAGATCTCCGTTTATGCAGTCAATCCATCTTCTTTTGGGCCGTCCTCTTCTTCTAACTCCCTCCACCTCCATTTCCATGATCTCCCTTCCTACGTGGTCTTCGCCAACTCTTCTTCTCAAGTGTCCATACCACCTCAACCTTGACTCCTGGATCTTCTTGGAGACTTCAACTACTTTCACCGTTCCTCTTATGTACTTATTCCTAATTCGGTCTGTTCTGTTGACTCCCACCATCCATCTCAACATCTTCATCTCCGCTACATCCATCTTCCTCTCTTCAATCTTCTTCAAAGGTGCTGCTTCTAGCCCATACATCAAAGCAGGTCTAACGACTGCTTTGTGGACTTTGCCCTTCACTCTTACTGGTACCCTTCTATCGCATATCACACCCGAAACTTGCCGCCAATTGTTCCAGCCACACTGAATCCGGAAGTTCACTTCTTTTTCCATTTCCCCTGTCTCGTCTACCATCGATCCCAAGTACTTAAATGTTTTCACTCTCTTCAACTTTTCACCATTCAGTCTAATTGTGGCCTGTTGATCGCCCCTTGTATCCGTCGTAAAATATTCAGTTTTGGACCTACTAATCCTCATTCCTCTGCTTTCCAAAGCAACTCTCCATTCTTCTAATTTTCTTTCCAGCTGTCCTCTCCTTTCGGTCACTAAGACAATGTCATCAGCATATAATACACACCAGGGTGGTTCCTCTCTGACATTTTCCGTTATGACATCGAACACTATGTTGAATAATAGTGGGCTTAGTGCCGATCCTTGGTGTAAGCCGACTTAAGATTCTTAAGACTCTTATATATATATATATATATATATATATATATATATATATATATATATATATATATATATATATATATATATATATATATATATATATATATATATATATATGTGTGTGTGTGTGTGTGTGTGTGTGTGTGTGTGTGTGTGTGTGTGTGAGTGTGTGTGTGTGTGTGCGCGCGTGCGTGTGTGCGTGTGTGAAGCCAGGTAGTAAGTTTTCTTTGAGGCAGACGATGTTAAAAAGCTATGGCGCATTCTCCATGATTTATTTTCTTGTGGGTGTTTTCTGTTTTTCGTATAGTCTTCCGGAGGTGTTCAGGAAGTTTGCTGAGTATTTGTCCATATGGCGACGTTTCGGATCTTCCTAGATCCATCTTTAGGCCGGGTCTGGTCGGTGTCTCAAGCAAGCAAGCCAGCAAGCAAAGAAAATAGAAAACAAGGGAAAACAAAGAAAATCGTCACCCGTCGCGCAGACAAAACGGCGGCCTTCGTCTTAATCAACAGGGAGGAATATATATATTCAGAAATTAACACTATCCTCAGTGACACTTCTAAATTCAGAAAGATAACACGTAACCCCACCGACTCCATCAAGAAGAAAGTCAATGACGCTATCAATACCGCCGGCACCACCTTAGGACTCCAGAAGCTTACAGGAAAATATTCACCTGGCTACGCGTATGGAAACGTCAAAACACATAAAACAAGCAACCCTCAACGCTCTATCATCTCCCAAATACCCACGGCTACCTACAGCATTGCCAAGAAATTGAATGAAATACTGACACTGTATGTGCCGAATCCATACAGCCTTTCATCGGCTGCTGACTTCCTCGAGATTCTACAAAACGCCCCGACTGCTGAGAACCACCTCATCGCCTCCCTCGACATAAAGAGCCTGTTCACGAACGTCCCCGTTGATAATACAATGGATTTCATCCTCCAGCGAGTTTATAACAAAGAAACTACGCCCCTGAAAATTCCTGAAAATAGAATGAAGATATTACTATAGATCTGCACGAAGGAGGCACCGTTCATCTGCCCTAGTGGTAATATGTACCAACAGATTGACAGCGTAGCAATGGGCAGCCCACTAGGAGTGCTGTTTGCGAATTTCTTCATCGGCGGTAGTGAATCATCCCTGCTCGGTGACAAGCCCTCTCTTTACTGCCGTTGCGTAGACGACATTTTCACGTGAGTCAAGAACGTTCAGGAACTGCAGGAGCTCAGACAACGTTTTATCACCGCCTCTGAACTCAACTTCACTTACGAAGAACCATGCGAAGGACACCTTCCCTTACTCAACATCCTCGTGACAGCAAGCAGAGCGGGATTCAAGACTACAGTTTATACCAGTTTTTACAGTTCATACAAATCAAGGGCTTTGCCTGAACGGGAATAGCGAGTGCCCCAAACGCTACCTTCAATCAACTATTAGTGCATACGTCTGAAGAGCTTTCTCCCACTGCTCAACTTGGAGTGACACCCACCAAGAGATAGAACGGGTCACCCAAGTACTCGTTAACAACGGCTACCGTGACTCCGACATCGAGTCATCAAGACGTAAATGGATAAATGGAATGAGCAGTAAAACAGCACAGGAGAAGCACAAAACCATCAAGTTATTCTACATAAACTTCATGTCAACTGAGCACAAGATAGACAGAGAAATAATAAAAAGCATAATAAACAAGAACGTGCTCCCTACCAACGCAGAACAAGAGATCACACTTATCATCTACTACTCCGAAAATGACCCAGCACAACCAAGACGCCCTTAAAGGAAGACCAAGTCATTTACCAACACACTTGCAACAGTGAGGAGTGTGGGCCTCATTCTCAATTGGAATGACGAGGACCTCCCTATCTCGGCGTCTCACCTGCCACCTATCCAACGGCGTTATCAAAGACCACTACGCTGCCAAGCATAACCAGCCTCACTCGTCAAGATCTAGAAAGTAAAACAACAGTACTTGACAAGGAAAGTGACTGTCGATGCTTCCTATTCCAAGAAGCAATATACATAACAACAAAGATACCTACAATCAACAGGCAAGCAGATAACTTCCAAGTACTTCCCACAGCAAGACGAAAAGGAGCTCAGCAAGTCACGAGTTGACACAGGCGAGCCAATCACCGCGCTCGGCTCCGCCCTCTCCTGTCCCTGTGATCCGCCAAGACGGCATATAACCAGCCCGCTCACCAGACACTGACCAGCAACATCAAGCTCTTCACAATATAACCAAAAATAGCATTGTGGTCTGCCCACAATCTTTTTCTCTTCTACTTTCCTTCATTTTCTACCTATTTTTTTTTTTTTTTTCTTCTTTCTGTCCAAACCCTTTATTCTTCACCATCTTTCTCTACCAAAGAAAGAAAGACGCCGACCAGACACACTCAAAAACTTCATTTAAAAAATAGCAATGTGGTCTGCCCACAATCTTTAATCTACTACTTTCCTTCAATTTCCTTTATTTTACTTCTTCTGTCCAAACTCTTAAATATTCTCAATCTTCCTACAAGCAAAGAAGAAAGACGCCGACCAGACCCAGCTGTCAGAGAGATCTAGGAATATCCGAAACGTCGCCATATGGACAAATATTTGGCAAACTTCCAGATCTCCGGAAGACTATACGAAAAATAGAAAACACCCACAAGGAAATAAATAATGGAGAATGTGCCATAGCTTTTAACGTCGTCTACCTCAAATATATATATATATATATATATATATATATATATATATATATATATATATATATATATATATATATATATATATATATATATATATATATATATATATATATATATATATATATATATATATATATATATATATATATATATATATATTGGTGCACTTCCGGTGACGCGTCATGAGAGTTGAATGCCAAAGAGTAGACTGTGATCTTTGTCCTCATGAGTAAATAAAAACCTTATCTGCATAGATATATATAATATCTTATTTGTTGATTGTTCTGTAATCCTTCCTGTCTCGAAATATAACGTAACATTTTTCAGGCACCAATGATTTTTCAAGGGCAGCGCGTTGAGGGTGCACATATCGAGGTTATATCTAAATTTGCAGTGTTGGAGGAGGAGCATTTATCACGCTTAAATGTAGTCAGTAAATTTTTTTCTTTCTTTTTTAATGACATCGAAGCGAATTAGATCATTACTAGTTTGGAACTATATAGAGTACACGTTGTCTGATGTTGTATCATATGCTTAAGTCTGTAAAGACAAGTTAAAATGCAATGAAATTACATCAAGCATTAAACACCTCTGCACTAGACATCCCACGATAACATGCAAGTTGACATAAACCCACGAGTATATTGAACAAATCCTGTGTGAGATAAGAGTAAACATCAACTAAACGGTGCACCCATTCACTATCTATCCCAGAGCCTCCGTCTCTCGGGATCGGGAGTCGGTAATCGGTAATCATTCCCACCAGTATTCTAGATGAGTCCTGGAACCGCTACACCCTGCTAACCACCAAACAACGCTCTGGCGGTTCTGAGACTTGGATATTCACCAGCTGCGCTCTACCGACTCACCGCGGAACCGGTTTCGGAACCGCTACACCATGATAACCGCCAAGCAGCATGCTGGCGGTTCCGAGACTCGGGTCTTCATCAGTCGCACTTTACCGATTCCCCGCGGAACCGGTTCCGGAACCAGTTCCGATGGTTCCGCCCGCCCAAGGAACCGGTTCCTTAAATAGTGAGTTATTGGTTCCTGCCCACCACAAATTGTTGGACGACTCGGAACAGGAAGACACCCAATTAGGCCAGCAAGACGAAGACGGACAGTATGGGCACGGCAACTACTGCGGGAAAGGCCACCACAAGGAGAGCGCAAGATCATTATGGAGGCAGAGATGAGGGCTGATAGATACAGCTTCCATGGAACCTACCGCATACTATGCCTTAGGTAGTTCGTCCTCACTGCACGTGTTCGAATGTTGTGTGTCTACCACAGGATCACAGCTGCGCCGAGGGTGTATGGTGAGCGGTGTTGCCGCGTTTCCAGTACCTACCTCATGCCTCTGGAAATGCAACCATTCTGTAATGACTGTTTGGTTCATTTCACTGATCTCCTCCATACTAAAGAAAAAGGACAGAAAAGGAGGCGCTGCAGAGTGGGAGCGGTGGGGCAACACTGGCTCAAGGACGTAAACACAAAAAATGCACGCGTCTTGCGCAGGATCTAATTTCCTTATTAATAAGCACAAATTTATGTGCTCATATCCTTACAAAATCAGTGACAAATTACTTTTTTTTATTTAATCTAGAAATTGTAAAAAGATTGCACTATTGACTCAAAATTGAGAAATATAAGATTTTACTGTTTTGCTTTCATCATTTCATACTTGGGCTTAAGAGTTCGTCTCAGCACAACTTTAAGACCGCTTAATAGATAAGCATATGTCTAAGCAGAAGGCTAAGACCAACTCTGAGAATCTTTGTTAATACGGCACCAGGAACCGCAATACACCTTTGGCTGTGCTGTCGTGTGGGCGTGTGTTATTTTGTCCCTGTTCCTCCTCCTCCTTGTCTGGTTGGTTTTAAAGGCTTCTATTTTTTTTTTTTTTTTTTAAATGTAGGTCAACAAAAATCCAGTAAAGAAAAAAAAAAAAAAACCCTCTGACATGCCGATCCCTGAATAGGGTCCAAAGCGGTAGTCAAAAACTGAAGGATAAGTGCCTTGAAACCTCCCTCTTGAAGGAAGTCATAGGAAGGTGGAAATACAGAAGCAGGCAGGGAGTTCCAGAGTTTAACAGAGAAAGGGATGAATGATAGAGAGAATACTGGTTAACTCTTGCATTAGAGAGGTGGACAGAATAGGGGTGAGAGAAAGAAGGAAGTCTTGGGCAGCGAGGTCGAGGGAGGAGGCGAGGCACGCAGTTAGAAAGATCATAAGAGCAATTAGCATGAAAATAGCGGTAGAAGATAGCTAGAGATGCAACATTGCGGCGATGAGAAGGAGGCTGAAGACAGTCAGTTAGAGGAGTTGATGAGACGAAAAGATCATTGGTGAATAATAGGAAGAGAATGGGTGTTAGGACAGAGCCCTGAGGAACACCATTGTTAATACATCTGGGAGAACAGTGACCGTCTACTACAGCAACAGTAGAACAGTCAGAAAAAAAGTCAGAAAACCTGAGATGAAGTTACTGAGGATAGAAGCCGTAGGAGGGTAGTTTGGAAATCTAAGATTTGTGGCAGGCTCTATCAAAAGCTTTTGATGTCTAAGACAACAGCAAGTTTCACCAAAATCTCAAAATGAGGATGACCAAGATTCAATAAGGAAAGCCAGATCACCAGTAGAGCGGCCTTGACGGAACCCATACTGGCTATCAGATAGAAGGTTGTGAAGTGATAGATGTTTAAGGATTTTCCTTAGGAAGCATGAAGTAGTCAGAGGCTGGAGGAGAGGGAGGAACAAGCCCTGAATCACCCAAAGTAAAGTTTTTAGTAAAGGTTTGAGCGAAAAGTTCAGCTTTAGAGATAGATGTAATAACAATGGTGCCATATGGTTGAAATAAAGGAGGGAAATAAGAAAAAAAGTTATTGGAGAAGTTTGCTCTAGACTCCTCTAGACTCAACATATTCTACCATTACACCATTAAATATTAACTGATGGGGATCTTTATTGATATTCACCAGTATAAATAATGGCCTCAATGGAAAGAAAGAAAAAAAAAAAAAAAAAAAAAAAAAAAAAAACTAACATCTAAATGAAGGGAAAAAGCAGTTTGGTAGTGACAAGGTATTCTTAAACCCCAACAGAGACATGGCTCAAAATCATTGTGTTCATGACATCTACAGTGATCTCTTTTATACTGGTCAGAAGTGTCCAAGCAAGGACCTCCAAAATGACCAATTAAACCTTCTGTTTGGTTAATTTCTTAGTTCTACGCTGTGTACAAGCTATTTTGCTCTGTTTTGTATATGCTTGAATATACAAGAGAACAACTTCCTGATTGTCTCAAAGCTCACATTAGGTCAAGAACAGAAGAAATATATAGTCCATAATGGATTTTAATAAATAAAAATATTTATCTCTATTTACAAAGGACACACATCACTCACACAAAATGAACTATCAGCCAGATACACTGACTTAGTACAAGAGTGATCTCAACATGCTAACATAGTATCTGTACTTTTGGCTTTGCTGAGTCAAACACTTATGCACAATAATCTGTTCCCAGGTCATGGACACTCACCATTATTAATACTAACAACATTGTCAAAAATATTTCCTCTGATGGATGCAGCATTACATGATTTTAGAACTGGATATATGTATAAACTTTTAAATCTTAGCCTAACTCAGACCAGAGAACCTCACCAGTCTAAATATCTTTGATAAAATACCATTTGCTATGGCTAAATATGAATCAACTTAATACATTAATTGCATTGTTTTGTTACCCAATGCAGCATGGCCTGAATAATCATACTGCAATGATGGGTTGGTAATACTGAACCTACCATACTATTGCTGCTGCGGCTCCTCCTCCTCAAATCATTGTTATGAAATCTGTTCACTATTTCTATTAACCACAAATATTGTTTTGTTCCCTAACTGTTTCCTAACTAGGCAGACAAAATTATGTGTAGTGCTACAACAGCAACAGTTTCAAGGGCCAATGGATGTGTCATTTTGTGCTTGAGTTAAGACTGTCCAGGAAACAAATCATCTGGAAAGTCTTAACTTT
The DNA here is from genome assembly GCF_035594125.1 of Scylla paramamosain. NCBI lineage: Eukaryota > Metazoa > Arthropoda > Malacostraca > Decapoda > Portunidae > Scylla > Scylla paramamosain. The sequence continues at coordinate 7,920,258 of NC_087154.1, forward strand.
TACCAAAGTATTTACTTCAGAGGAGCACCATGTTAAATAAAGGTATGGATTATGAATTGTGTCAGAAAACATGTTACTGTACTGCCATTGATATCTGGTCTTGGTTTGCAAAATATCATAACACCTCAATGAGTGTTTGCAAAATATTATAACACCTCAATGAGTGACAGCTAACACGCAACAAATGATGCATGCAGGGTGAAAAGGCATTTCTAAAGCTGATTAAAATTGTGTATACAAGAAGCTGGCAAATTACAGTGTTTAGGCAAAGCCGAAAAAAAAATTTTTTTGATATGTTTTTCCATATATTGTTTAAAAAATGGTTGTAAACCTAATAACAATTTTGGAAAGATCCAAGGAACTTGAATTATCCTCATCTCAATATTTCATTACAACTATGCAATTAACAACTGCTAATCTGTACTTTAAAATGCCAGATCATCAGAATCATGGAAGAATTCAAGAAAGCCACCACTATTAGGATTGGGGAATTTTTCTGCAGTTTTACTTTAAGCTCTGTCCCTTCTCAGCAATCCCAGCACCAATCTAAATGCCATACGTACTTCATGGCCAAGGTTTTATCATGAGAACTGAACTCATAACGGTCCACTATCTCTGTACTGCCTCTAGTATTAAACCCCAAAACTTTTAGTGCCATAGTCTCTTGAAACCTGAGTAAATGTTTCTTTAAGTGTGTGAAGGCATTGTATGTTATGATTTATGATGTCTGTGTAGCTCTCTCAAAGAGCACATTCTATCATTTGAGGGTTTAACCACCTCAGTCACGTGGTACAATACAACTATGTGAACCTGAGCTATAAAAGAACTCGTCCATATTTAATTAAGGGAAGAAAATCTTTGGCAGTTATCTAACGACATACAAGTCCACTGTAAAACCTAATTTGAGTCATGTATACAATTAGAACAATAATAGCAATCACCCTTGACAACTCAACCTCAATTACAGAGTGCCCTAAGGGTTGTATCTGGACTGACACTTCTACATTAGAAGACTACATAGTATGATATGGTGGAGAGGGTCTGTAGTGGCAAAACTATGCTTCATAGAGGCTATGATGACTTCTGTTCATGCTTGTTACGTGACGTGGTGCTGAAGGGGCGAATGAACATGGCAGAATGAACCTGTGAGGACCAGTCATGTGTCTGGACTGGAGTGGAGTACTGACGCTGGCAGGTCTTATTGTATACAGGGAGCAGTTCATTCGCTTCACTTGAGAGTGCCTGGAGAGAGGGAGAGAGAAATAAACCTGATATTGCTTACTTCTTATGAAACAAAAGACAGCAAGCTACAGAGGCTCAGAGTTGGGTGAACAGGATGCTATGTCAAAGGAGACAAAACCATATGTTCTCTAGACCAAGATTTGTAAGGGAACTCCTGGCTATGAGCCAAGCACTACACCACTAAGCTCCTTAATACAGTAGTCAAGAGGGCAAGAGCAATAAACTGGCTTCAGAGATGATACAGGCATTGAGAAGGTTATAAATATGGGGAAAAATTAGGGTAAAAATTGTGTGTGTACATGGACATTCACATATAATTAACCATTCAATATCACAAGTTTCACTAGGACCTGGAAAATTTCCACTAACCTTCAAGTAGATTGTGGCATCTGTCCCATATCCATCGTAAGAGGTCACCTGCAGGTCACCATGGAAGTAGCGGGCATACAGTCGAGACAGTGGCAAGCCATAACCATAGCCAGCCAAGGGAGGAGTGTCCAGGCCAGAGACAGCAGGCTGAGGTGCCGTAGAGTACATGTAGTTAAAGAGCAAGTCCATCAGGCTCCTGCGAATTCCACCACCCTGATCGGACAGCTGGAAATGGGTGCAAATTCATCTTACATCTTTTTAATTTCTAAAAAAGGTATTTATAAGTATTTCTGCATGCTTGGTTCCTTGAAGTACTTGGATTAAAAAATACTCTAGACTAACTAATACAGGATATGGTAAGAACTCAATGACTTAAAAGATTTTTTTCCAGTTTCAGCAACTATTTAACTGCATGCATTTCATTTGTTTCATCATTTTAGAAAAGGTCCACATGTGCTTACATGTGTAGGCTCTATCACGTTTACAATAAGGGACCTCTTTAACGATGTACTAACTCCTCCCTTTAGTCTGGGTTTTTCATTTTTTAACCACATGCAACTGACGTGGATTATAATTTTTGACAAAAAATCAATCCCCTGGTGAAAGTGTCAAGACATATAGGGTCCAGTCACAGCCAGCCCTCTAAAATCAACTCTCTTCCTTCACACAAAACTACATGCACCTAAATACACACACACCCTTCACTCAAAATTCAAAATTATCATGGGGACTCCTACATCAACCTCAGTCTCCATCTGGGGTGAGGAACATAAATGTTCCCAGTTTGAAGTGCTATTCTGGTACTGACCCTAAGTGTTTTGACCTCACCCTCAACTTTTTTCTTCATTAACTTCTGCAACATTTGCAGTCTTAGATCTAATTTTCAATCTGTAGAACATCCCTCTCCATTACTAAACCTCATCTTATCCTTACTGAAACACAGGTGTCTGAGGCAACTGACAGTAGGCCCTTTTCTGTTCCCTCCAACTTTCTCTATTCTCATTTTCAATCCGAAGCTGAATGTTGTCTACGTGTGCAATGACAACCCACACTCTTGAATCTTCCGAATTTTCCACCATCTGGCTATGAATACAGTCACTCTCAAATGAAATTTATCTGTGCTTCATTTGTGCTGTGTACTTCTCACCTAACTCCTGACTGTAAGAAATTCTTTGACTTCTTAACTTCAAAAGTGGAGCACAATAACTCTCTTCTCTTTTGCGAAAATCTCCGTTCTTGGAGATTTCAATGTTCACCACCAACTTTGGTTTTCCTTCTTCCCACACTGACCAACTTGGTAAACTAGCCTTTAACTTTGGTATCCTCCATGAACTTGAGCAACTGGTACAACACCCTATTCACTCCTGACTGTCTTGGAGATACACCCAACATTCTCGACCTTTTCCTAAACTCTAATCCTTCTGTTTATGCTGTTACCTTATCTTCTCTGTTGGGTTCCTCCATTAACAATCTCATATCTGTATCTTGTCCTATCACTCCAATCCCTCCTCAGGATCCTCTGAAGTGGAGGTGTCTCTGGCATTTTGCCTCTGCTAAATGGGGGGGGGGGGGTACCTGAAGAGGTATTATGCTGGTTTTCCTTTGAATAATTACTGCTTCCATGTCAGAGACTCATCTCTGTGTGCTGAGTTCATAACAGAGGTGATAGTGTCTTTCATGGAGGCATACATTCCTTACCTAAACCATCACTGGTGATGGGAAGCTCAAGTGCCCTTTTATGGGCCGCCTCTCTATCATGTATAGCATGAGAACAGGCTGTGTTAAACCAAGATTTGGAATGTTTAGGTCGAGAAAAAGGGTGAGGAATGTATGCCTCCATGCCAGACAATATCACCTCTGTTATGCACTCAGCAGACAAAGACGGGTCTCTGACACGGAAGCAGTAGTCATTCCAAGGAAAATCAGCAAAATACCTCCTCAGGTCCCCCCAACTAGCAGAGGCAAAATGCCAGAGGCACCTTCGCTTAGGGGGATCCTGAGGAGGGATTGGAGTGATAGGACAAGATACAGATACGAGATTGTGATCGGAGGAGCCCAATGGAGAAGAAAGGGTAACAGCATAAGCAGAAGGATTAGAGGTCAGGAAAAGGTCAAGAATGTTGGGTGTATCTCCAAGATGGTCAGGAATACGAGTAGGGTGTTGCACCAATTGCTCTAGGTCGTGGAGGATAGCAAAGTTGAAGGCTAGTTCACCAAGATGGTCAGTGAAGGGAGAGGAAAGCCAAAGCTGGTGGTGAACGTTGAAGTCTCCAAGAATGGAGATCTCTGCAAAAGGGAAGAGGGTCAGAATGTGCTCCACTTTGGAAGTTAAGTAGTCAAAGAATTTCTTATAGTCAGAGGAATTAGGTGAGAGGTATACAGGACAGATAAATTTAGTTTGAGAGTGACTCTGTAGTCATAGCCAGATGGTGGAAAACTCAGAAGATTCAAGAACATGGGCACGAGAGCAGGTTAAGTCATTGCACACATAAATGCAACATCCAGCTTTGGATCAAAAATGAGGATAGAGGAAGTAGGAGGGAACAGAAAAGGGGCTACTGTCAGTTGCCTCAGACACCAGAGTTTCAGTGAGGAAAAGATGAGGTTTAGAAGAGGAGAGGTGGTATTCTACAGATTGAAAATTAGATCTTAGACCACAAATGTTGGGGGGGTGTCAAGACACTTAGGGTCATCGACAGAAAGGCAGTCCGACCTGGAGACATTTATGGTCCCCTCCCCAGAAGGGGACTCCAAGGCTGGTGTAGTTGCCATTATAATTTTGACATTTTTGAGTGAAGGGTGTGTGTGTTATTAGGTGCTTATAGTTTTATGTGGAGGAAGAGAGTTGCCTTTAGAGGGCAGACTGTGACTGCCTGCTTGTGTTGTGAGACACAAAGAGAAATGTTCAGTGAGGTCACAGCTGGGTTTAATGATAAGTTCACAGTACCCCCTGAACAGTGCTTTAGACCTCACTGGGAGTAATTATTGTTTTGGCAGGTGTCTACTGCACCACTGACAACTCATCCATTTCTAAAGCTGAACTCTTCACTCAACCTTTAGATGATTCAGGGCTTGTTCCTCCTTCTCCACCCTCTGACTACTCCATGCTACCTATTAAAATCTTTGTTATGATGTTTTCCATGCCCTCACTGGCATAAACCCTTGGAAAGTTTATGGACCTGATGGGGTCCTTCCTATTCTTCTCCATAACTGTGCCTCCATGCTTGCACCTTGTCTAGCCAAACTCTTCCAACTGTCTATCAACGCTTACTATTCCTTCTTGCTGGAAGTATGCCTACATTCAGCCTGTTCCTAAAAAGGGTGACCATTCTAATCCCTCAAGTTACCGTCCTACTGCTTTCATTTCTTGCCAATCTAAAGTTTTTTAATCTGTCCTCAACAGGAAGATTCTTGAACATATATCACTTCACAACCTTCTATCTGATTGCCAGTATGGGTTTTGTCAATGCTGCTCTACTGGTCATCTTCTGGCTTTCCTTCCTGAGTTTTGGTCATCCTGTTTTAGAGATTTTGGTGAAATTTTAAGTGCTGCCTTAGAAATATCAAAAACTTTTGACAGAGTCTGGCACAAAACACTAATTTCCAAACTAACTACCCTCCTATACCTTCTATCCTCTCTGTAACTTCATCTCAAGCTTCCTTTCTGACCATTCTATTGCTGCTATGGTAGACTGTCACTGTTCTCCTAAATCTATTAACAGTGGAGTTCCTCAGGGTTCTCTCCCATCATCCACTCTCTTCCTATTATTAATCAACGATCTTCTAATCCAAACTGTCCTATCCACTCCTACACTGATGATACCACCCTGCACTTTTCCACGTCTTTTCATAGATGTTCAGCCCTTCAGGAAGTAAGCAGTTCATGCAAGGAAGCCACAGAATGCCTGAGTTCTGATCTCTCTAAAATTTCTGACTGGGGCAGAACAAACTTAAAATTGCTCAATGCTTCAAAAATTCATTCCTCCATCTATCAGTTCAACACAACCTTCTAGACAACTATCCTCTCTTCTTCAGTGACACTCAACTGTCCCCCTCTTCTATAGTGAACATCCTTGATCTGTTCTTTAGTTATAAGCTAAACAGGAAACTTCACATCTCATCTCTAGCCATAACAGCTATGAAGATAGGTGCTCTGAGTCATCCCTGTCACTTTTTCTCAACCCCCCCCCTCCCCAGCTTTAACTCTGTACAGCATCCTCATCTGTCCATGTATGGCGTTTGCTTCACACGTATAGAGGGTTCCACTCATACCACTCTTTTAGATAGGATGGAATCAAAAGCTTTTTGCCTTATCAACTCCTCTCCTCTAACTGACAGTCTTCAGCTTCTTTCTCATCTCTCCTCTAACTGAATGACTATCTTCAGCCTCTTTCTCATTGCCACATTGTTGCATCTCTTGCTATCTTCTACTGCTATTTTCATGCTAACTGCTCTTCTGATCTTGCTAACTGCATGCCTCCCCTCCTCCCTCAGCCTCAATGCACAAAACTTTTTTTTCTCTCACCCCTATTCTGTCCACCTTTCTAATGCAAGAATTAACCAGTATTCTCAATCATTCATCCCTTTCTCTGCTAAACTCTGGAACTCCCTGTCGGCTGTTCTATTTCCATCTTCTTAGGACTTGAACTCTTTCAAGACACTTATCCTACATTTTTTATTAATGCTTTAGACTCTGTTCACAGGGACCAGCACCTCAGTGGGCTTTTTTTTTTTTGTTGCCATTGGCTGGTGCCTCTCCTACATAAAAATAAATAAATAAATAAAGGGAAATTCTGATCATTATATTTTTGAGGATAATATGCAGGATTTAGTTTAAACACCTGCAGGATGTCATGGCAGGTTCAATGTTTCCATCTGGGCCAAGCCAATGTGTTAGTTGCTTGCAGGGACTGACTAAGGCTGGTTCTGTATTCACCATATTGTGTGTGAGCCTGCTTTCATTGAAGTACCTTTATTTTCTCTCTGAAGATGTGCACACTACCAATACAGAACTAGATAATGTGCTGGCTAGCTCCAGGCATTGTCCTGGCCACTGATACATGGTGTCATGCTGCAGGCACAAACTCTTGCATACAATCCCAAAGAACATTAAAATTTAGCATAGCAATAGCATAGCTGATCCAGTGAGGTCTAAAGCACTGGATCAGGGGGTGCTGTAAACTTATCATTAAACCCAGCTGTGACCTCATTGAATGTTTCCTTTTCTGTCTCACAACACGAGGAGGCAGTCACAGCTTGCCCTGAAGACAACTCTCTTCCTTCACACAAAACTGCAAGCACCTAATTACACACACACATTACTCAAAATTCAAAATTATCATGGCAACTCCTACACTAGCCTCGGAGTCCCCATCTGGGAGGGGACCACAAAAGTCCCCAGGTCGGACTGTTCTTCTAGTATTGACCCTAATTGCCTTGACACCCTCCTCAACTTTTTCTTCATTAACTTCTGCAACATTCACAGTCTTAGATCTAATTTTCTATTTGTAGAACACCACCTCTCCTCTTCTAAACCTCATCTTCTTTTCCTCACTGAAACTTAGGTGTCTGAGGCAACTGACAGTAGCCCCTTTTCTGTTCCCTCCTACTTTCTCTATCCTCATTTTCAATCCAAAGCTGGATGTTACATTTCTGTGTGCAACAACATAAACTGCTCTTGTGCCCATGCTCTTGAATCTTCTGAGCTTTCTACCATCTGACTGTGACCACAAAGTCAATCTCAAATTAAATATATCTGTGCTGTATACCTCTCACCTAACTCCTCTGACTATAAAAAAAAAAAAAAAAAAATTCTTTGACTACTTCACTTCCAAAGTGGAGCACATTCTGACTCTCTTCCCTTTCGTGGAGATCTCCATTCTTGGAGACTTCGATGTTCACCACCAGCTTTGAATTTCCACTCCCTTTACTGACCATCCTGGTGAACTAGCCTTCAACTTTGCTATCCTCCATGACCTAGAGTAACTGATGCAACACCATACTCATAATCCTGACCATCTTGGAGATACACCCAACATTTTTTAGCTTTTTCTAACCTCTAATCCTTCTACTTATACTGTTACCCTCTCTTCTCCACTGGGCTCCTTCAATCACAATCTCGTATCTGTATCTTGTCCTATCACTCCAATCCCTCCTCAGGATCCCCCTAAGTGGGAGTGCCTCATGTTTTGCTTCTGCTAGTTTGGGGGACCCGAGGAGATATTTTGCTGATTTTCCATGGAATGACTACTGCTTCTGTGTCAAAGACACATCTCTGTGTGTTGAGCCCATAACAGAAGTGCTAGTGTCTGGCATGGAGCCATACATCCCTCACTCTTTCTCAACCTAAACCTTCCAAACCTTGGTTTAACACAGCTTGTTCTCATGCTATACATGATAGAGAGGTAGCCCACAAAAGGTACTTGAGCCTTCCATCACCAGAATCTCATGCACTTAATATTTCTGCCCAGAACCATGCCAAGTCTGTTCTCCAACTAGCCAAAAACTCCTTCATTAATAGAAAGTGTCAAAATCTTTCAAGGTCTAACTCCCCTCATGAATTCTGGCATCTAGGCAAAAACATCTCCAATAACTTTGCTCCTTCTTTCCCTCTTTTATTTAAACCAGACGGCACCACTGCTATCACGTCTATCTCTAAAGCTGAACTCTTTGCTCAAACCTTTGCTAAAAACTCTACCTTGGACAATTGCATGCTACCTATTAAAATTCTTCACGGTGATGTTTTCCATGCCCTCATTGGCCTAAAGCCTTGGAAGGCTTATGGGCCTGATAGGGTCCCTCCTACTGTTCTCAAAATTGCACCTCTGTGCTTGCATCTTGCCTAGTCAAACTCTTTCAACTCTGTCTGTCAACATCTACCTTTCCTTCTTGCTGGAAATCTGCCTACTTTCAGCCTGTCCTTAAAAAAGGGTGACTAATCTAATCCCTCAAACTACCATCCAATTACTTTTATTTCCTGCCTATCTAAAGTTTTTGAATCAATCCTCAACAGGAAGATTCTTAAATATCTATCACTTCAAAACCTTCTATAAGATCGCCAGTATGAGTTCCATCAAGGCTGCTCTACTGGTGATCCTCTGGCTTTCCTTATGGAGTCTTGGTAATTATTGTCTTTTAGAGATTTTGGTGAAACTTGCTGTTGCCTTAGACATATCAAAAGCTTTTGATAGTCTGACACAAAACACCGATTTCCAAACTACCCTCCTACGGCTTCTATCCTTCTCTGTAACTTCATCTCAAGTTTCCTTTCTGGCCATTCTATTGCTGCTGTGGTAGACGGTCACTATTCTTCTCCTATATATATTGCCAGTGGTGTTCCTCAGGGTTCTGTCCTGTCATCCACTCTCTTCCTATTATTCATCAATGATCTAAACCAAAATTCTTGTCCTATCCACTCCTACACTGATGATACCACCCCTGCACTTTTCCATGTCTTTTCATAGACGTCCAACCTTTCAAGAAAACAGTTCACGCAGGGAAGCCACAGAACGCCTGACTTCTGATCTCTAAAATTTCTGAATGGGGCAGAGCAAACTTGGTATTGTTCAATGCCTCAAAAACTCAATTCCTCCATCTATCAATTCAACATAACCTTCTAGACAACTATCCCCTCTTCTTCAATGACACTCAACTGCTCCCCGCTTCTACACAGAACATCCTTAGTCTCTCCTTTTCTTATAATCTAAAGTGGAAACTTCACACCTCATCTCTAGCTAAAACAGCTTCTATGAAGTAAGGCATTCTGAGACATCTCCACCAGTCTTTTACACCCCCTCTCCCAGAAGCTAACTCTGTACAAGGATCTTATCTGTCCATGTATGGAGTATGCTTCACATGTCTGGGGGGGTTCCACTCATACTGCTCTTTTAGACAGGGTGGCATCAAAAGCTTTTCATCTCATCAACTCCTCTCCTCTAACTGTCTTCAGCCTCTTTCTCATCGCTGCAATGGCAATGTTGCATCTCTAGCTATCTTCTGCTGTTATTTTCATGTCAATTGCTCTTCTGATCTTATTAACTGCATGCCTCCCTTCCTCCCATGGCCTTGCTGCACAAGACTCTTCTTTCACCCCTATTCTGTCCACCTCTCTAATACTAGAATTAATCAGTATTCTCAATCATTCATCCCTTTCTCTGGAACTCCCTATTCAGGGACTGGCATCTCAATGGGCTTTTTTTAACTGGAGTTTTGTTGCCCTTGGCCAGTGTCACTCCTATAAAAGCACTAGATTCCAATAACAAAGATGATAAAAAGATATAATGTGGCCATTAGATGAATACTATTTTAGGATAAGATTGATTCCTTGAGTGCCTCTTGCATGCTGTACTACAATAACCACAAATATCATTTGAAAGGGTTAGTCACTGGTAATTAACTGTCAACTGTCATGCAAGTGCACACAGGACAAACCTTGATGGTGAGATCCTCTTGCCCCATCACCAGCAACACATGTACTGGGGGGAAGGTATCGGATGCAGGGCCGTGGTGCTCCACTACTGCTCTCATGGCATTCTTGAAGAGCTCAAATAGCATGTGGTACAAATGGGAAGGTACATAGACCACTGATACTGGGTTTTTGTCAGCTGCAAAGAGCAGAGAAACATTTAAATCATCAAACAAAAGAGATCATGTTCAAAACAGCAACATGTTGATTAAAGGAGAGACTTCTTATTCTTGTCTAGAGAGTTATTACTTTAAACTGGCACAATTCTTGTGGTTATGCCTAAGTGTGTAATAGGACTATTTAATGCAAGTGTTGAGATGGGATGGGCAGGAGTAGACTGGAGGAGGATGGCAGCAAGGCATGTTGGGTGTAACAGGCAAGTTTTAAATGAGAAATGCGCAAGTGCAGTTTGAGATTTTGAAGTTGCTTGGAATGCAGAAGAGCAAGATCATGACAAAATTAAAAAACTGAGTTATTTAAGAATGCTGTGATGAGGTGTGTATAAAGAATTGGGTAAGTGTAGAAAAGATAATAGAAAGTCAACAATGGAAATATGCATTTAATGAGGTGTGTATAAAGAATTGGGTAAGTGTAGAAGATAATAGAAAGTCAGCAATGGAAATATGCTTTTGAAGTATTTAATATTATGATAGATATAGAATAAAGAAGAAAATAGAGCCATCAGGGTTGGAAGTAATACAAGACTGTAATGAGAAGTTGGATACAAGACTGACAAAAAATTTCTAGGCTAATCATTGTTTTGGAAGAGAGAGAGAGAGAGAGAGAGAGAGAGAGAGAGAGAGAGAGAGAGAGAGAGAGAGAGAGAGAGAGAGAGAGAGAGAGAGAGAGAGAGAGAGAGAGAGAGAGAGAGAGAGAGAGAGAGAGAGAGAGAGAGAGAGAGAGAGAGAGAGAGAGAGATAAGAATATAAGAAATAAGGGAAGCTGCAAGAAGCGACCAGGCTTACACGTGGCAGTCCCTGTATGAAAAATGCCTACCTATTTCCATCTATTATCCCCATCCATAAACCTGTCCAATCTTCTCTTAAAGCTCTCCAATGTCCTAGCACCAACAACATGATTACCGAGTCCGTTCCACTCATCTATCACTCAATTTGTGAACCAAATTTTTCCTATCTCCTTCGTAATCCTAAATTTTTCAAGCTTGAACCCATTATTTCTTGTTCTACCCTGGTTGCTGATCCTAAGAATTTTGCTTACATCCCCCTTGTTATAACCCTTATACCACTTAAAAGACTTCTATCAGGTCCCCTCTTAACCTATATCTCTCTAAAGAATGTAAATTTAACAACTTTAATCTCGCCTCCTAAGGAATACTCCTCATCCCCTGTATCCTTAAGTCATTCTCCTCTGTACTGATTCTAATATACCTATATCTTTCCTGTAATGTGGGGACCAGAACTGCACAGCATAGTCTAGATGAGGTCTGACCAGCACCAAGTATAACTTTAATATTGCTTCCGGCCTTGTACTTTTAACACTTCTAAAAATTTATCCTAGTACCCTATTTGCCCTGTTTCTGGCCTCTATGCATTATTTTCCTAGATGGATTTCAGAACTAACTATAACTCCTAAATCTTTCTCGTACCCTGTACCTACCAGAGTTTTGTTGTTTAATGTGTACCTACTGTGTGGGTTTCCTCTACCTATGCTAAGTACTTTACATTTATTGATATTAAATTACATTTGCCATCTGTCCGTCCATTCATTCATCCTATCTAAATCTGCCTGCAAGGTGATGGCATCCGATTCTGACCTAATTAATCTACATATCTGTGTGTCATCCGAAAATTTACTAATATCACTGCTAATTCCACTATCCAAGTCATTGATATATATTAGGAAAAAACAATGGCCCTAATACTGATCCTTGTGGCACCCCACTAATTACATGACCCCACTCGGATTTCGAGCCGTTTATTACAATTCTTTGTCACCTGTCGCTAAGCCATGACCCTATCCAGCCTAACACCTTCCCATCTATCCCATGTGCCCTAACCTTTCTCAGGAGCCTTTGATGTGGTACCTTGTCAAATGCTTTACTAAAGCCTAGATATAAGATATCATAATTATCTCCATTATCTACTGCCTCATACATTTTCCTGTAAAAACTTAACAAGTTTGTCAGGCAAGACTTCCCCTTCATGACCTATAGTATCCTTATTCTTTGTCCTGTATACCTGATAAAATCCCTTGGGGTCCGTCTTCGCCTGGGTGGCTACCTATAATTCATAATTGCCCTTTGCTTTCCTCTTTAACTTCCCGACTGTTCTAACTAATTCATTATATTGTGACCTTAAAACTTCTTCACCTGCCCTTAATCTCTTATATGTACTTCCCTTATGCACTATATAATATTTTAACCTAGCAGTCATCCATTTAGGGTCATTTTCTGTGATCTTATTGCCCTATACAGGATATTTGCTAACAAGAGAGAGAGAGAGAGAGAGAGAGAGAGAGAGAGAGAGAGAGAGAGAGAGAGAGAGAGAGAGAGAGAGAGAGAGAGAGAGAGAGAGAGAGAGAGAGAGAGAGAGAGAGAGAGAGAGAGAGAGAGAGAGAGAGAGAGAGAGAGAGAGAGAGAGGTGGCAGGGATACTTTAGCAAACCCAAATGCAGAGATGTTAGTCAGTCAAATAAATAACTGGGTCTATCAAATTGAAGTACAATCTCATTAAAAAAAAAAAAGTTGTCCTACAAGCAGCAATCTTACAAAATTAAATCATAAATGAAAATAAATAATAATAATAACAATAATAATAATAATAATAATAATAATAATAATAATAATAATAATAATAATAATAATAATAATAATAATACTGATTGGAAATGCTACACTGCCTTACCATTATTATTCCTCTCTTTACTTCTACTGATAATGCTGGTCACAGTTGAAAAAAAATGTACATACAATTTTTTTATATGTATTTACAATACTTAAAGGCACTTTCTTATTTATTTTCTTTTTATCAGAGGAGCAAGGCTACACAAATGATTGATTGTGAAAAATTTGTGGATGGAACCAAGCACAGAGATGGCTATATCAAAAACCTTACCAAGGATGTAACAGCTAGATAAATTGAAGTTTCCTCACATTCTCTTTACTGAGGACACGACTATGAATACATAAATAATCTTAGACTTGTTCCCACTAGTTTGTCATACAACTGCCAACAAACCTAAACATACTGCTGAAATCTTTTATTAAACAAAATGTGGAATACAGTAAACTCTGTTATCACTTGTAAGCTTAAATGTTTGTGGATTTAAAAGTGGTAGTTATAAAATCAAGTCTTGTGAAAATGAATTTATAAAACACATTTTTCACATAAAATAGATGCTAGAATGTACTATAATCCTCTTCAGCTGCAAAACATACTCTTCATGTGAAATGATTCATGCAACAGTCAAGTATAAATACAAATTTTTTCAAGCAAAAATATAACATCAAAATACAGATGACACTGAGGATAGAAAGATGAATGTACAATAAATACATAACTGAAGCATTCATTAACAACATGATGGATAATGTAAATATCATACACCGTGGTAAAATAGTATCTCAGGAAAATGTAAATGCAGCTTTCATCTTGTCATCAGCAACCTCAGCAGCCCTGTGAAGCTAAGGATAGCAGCAGCCAAGCCTTCACAGCAAATTTAAGTCTTTTACAGTGGCTCCCACCAGTGTTTTGGTAAAGTTAGTCTTAAGGTACATTAAATGTCCATTATTACTGCAGTAAAATAGTAAAATTATGTTATGATCAGTTTTCCAGTTTTGTTTCAAGACATGTCCATATGAGTGGGTGTGCCCTGAAGATTAATTCTGCTGGTCATGCCTGTGAATGTCACCCACATGTAGGGTATGCCTAATGATGCCAGTAGATTGTCAAATGCAGTACAGTAAATTTAGTGCTGTGTAGCATAATTACAGCAGTGTGAATGAAAAGAATATAATATAACGCTAAAAACTGTCAAACAGGAGAGATGTACAAGACCGGCAGCTTTGCAGCTGCAAATGTTTGCCTCAAACTACCGGATATCACATGGTTATTTCAACAGTGGTAATGGCACATCAAATATGTTCAATGACAAGCATGTTCACTGACCTGGCCCACTTGTCCAGACATGTCTTTAAGAAACTTGCCATATCAACAGTTTCCCAGCAAAAGTGTAATGTAAGTATTGTCCCCTTTGGAGAACCACTGTATGCATGTAATATCTAATGCCAAAATTATCTAGCTAGTAGGTTAAGTAATCTAGAGGAAAATGATGAATACAAACGCCACTAACTCCCTATGATTTACAAAGTTTGCGGTGTTACTTGTATACATAAAGATGAATGAAAGCACACTTGTGATTTACAGTTACCTTTTAAAACAAAACCACTTTAAAGTTCTTTGGTATTTAGATACATGCAAGTATAAACAACTCTGAAAATCAGAGGTTGCAGGTACAAAAATGAAGATGAATTAAAAGGCACTGGTAAGCAATTGTAAATTATAAAGCAGGGGCTTTATTGTTGTATCTGAACGAGTTGAATCTCATAAATGATGAATGTGACAAGGTATTAAGTTCTTCAGAGGAAAGACTGGGATTGTGGTCTTCTACTGGGTAACAACTCATTCACAAGCCGCAAGAACATTTTTATCATACGTAACTCATAAAGACAGACTGGTTTAGTGACAAAAAATCTTTCTACTGGTCTTTTTTAAGACAGGACAATTTGCCTTATTAATGAGACAATGTGAGGGAGTGACCAAGTGACATTTCATTCATCTTCATAAGATTTACATCAAAGGGAGTTCGTAAATCCAGGAAAGAGGCTACAAAACAGTATGCATAATGAAGATGCATGCTTCAAAATACATACCTGGTCCATCTGTTCGCTTTATGACCCTGCTAGTCTTGTCCCTCTCTGTTGGAGCAAGTGAGTAAAGCATCTACAATTAGACAGACTAAGCAACACCCACACACTCACAATGACCACAGATGAGAAGAGGTAGTTGTCCAAGATTTAAAAAGCTAAAAGGAAAAAATTCAATTGTGCATACACGAGTTTTAATTTAGTATAGATAAACTACCTCCCATCATCTTTGAACAACATGGTTCTGGGATTTCATCATAGATAATGTCATAGTTTATCTTCTTCCTGAGAAAGACACCGCACAACTTTTATCAAAAATAAAACTAAGTAGATGGCCAAAATGCTAAAAGATCTGCTAACCCTAAAAACAGGCTGCTACCAAAAAACAAACCTCCATACACTATGTAGTTGTCCGATGTTCAATCTAATTAAAAACTGAACAGAATATCTGTACATGACTGACTCAGTAAGAGCTTCTGTACTTCATAGCTCTATCAGAGAACTTACATTTCTAATCCTTGGAAAGAGTGCACATAAAATGTTTGCTGTTATGTTGTGCCTTACATACTTGATGTTAAGTGTAATGTAAGATGATTGTTCAGTGCAGTGTCACAAAATGAATACCAGAGGTAATTAAATCTTTAGTTTAAGTAACAATTTGAAAGTTAGTTGTGCATGACAATGAATGTGACCTGACCATAGAGTAATTGTTCACCATGATAGGAGGAAACAGTCTGACCACACATTACATGGCAAGGCTACAAGGAATGCTGCCACCTCATTCCGAAGCATGAAGGGGACTGAAGTCCTAAATGTACATTTTTATTCCAATGTGACATGGCATATCTTTTCCTTGCTACTTGCTTTAAGAGTAATATCACCCTGAAGAGTTGCAATGAGTATAACTGAGCCATGTGTTATACTCCACAATGCTTGGAAAGGTGATGATTATCTCATCCAAAATTTGGTATGACAATGTGACAGGGTAGAGATGACTGATGCAAATAAGAACTGTCTTGTGTTGAGTGATGGGATGTGGAATGTATTGAGCAGTATAAGCTGGTGTTGTGGACCATATGATGTCTTGTACAGAGGGACATGTGTTACTGTGTTGTGCAAGACTCTGACAAACAGTGTATATGACAATAAGGCAGATGAGGAGGCTTACCATTATGGTGTGTGAGGATCAGCTCAGGGGAAGCCAAGTAGTATTGGTCGCACAGAAATCGAGCATTGGCATACGCATCCTCAATCACACGCACCACGTCACAGTGAGGGTCGATGCATCCAATGTGGTTCTGAGTGTTGATGCTATCCCCAAATAGAATAGCTGCCAAGAGATAAGTCAGTGTTAACCTTGTGCTTATTTAGTAAATATTTAGAACTCAGCATTTACCTGACTGATCTCAGTATGGCTATCAGTCTCTACTTAACTGATAATAGCTACCCATCCAAGAAGATTCCTAGTTAAGAGCTAGTGACACCTTTCTTGATAAATATTATAAAAAAAATATCTCATGATGATACTTTTTTTTATTAGGTTGTTAAGTAATCTCTGTATTCTCACCCCAATCAATACTTGGATAAAACAAACAGATAAATGAATTATAGAAAAGGTAAGCAAAACAACAAGTTCTCTTATTCATTTCTGAGCACTTTTCTATTCCAGTGAGCAAATTTTGTTGCTTTTCTACTTTTGACTTTTTTTCACTGAAATCCCAAAAATGAGGTCATAATATAATTTTGTGTTTTCAAATACCAGTTCAATGAAATAACCTTTTTTGCTACATTAAGGATCTACAATAAAATCCCTCTTGTAGAAACCATCTTGCATTAAATAAACATTCTACCATATTTTATTATGGAAAGAAATGAGAAACTTACTATGTTGGTTGATAAGCATTCGGATTGAGATGCGATTCATATAGAACCTGTCAAGGAAGTACTGGATGTTAGCCTCAGTGTTGGCATTAATTGAGTGTGCATCCTTCAGCTCCATCACACCCTGAGCCATTGTCATAACTACATCACTGTGTCGATTGCGTATCTTTACCAGCGCATCTGTGAATCTGAAGAAATAGAACTCATTAGTGATGTATGAAATCTATGGCTCCTAGTTCAAATTTCTCACTAAAAAAAACTACAGCAATTTCAACACTAAAGATAACATACAAAATTAATAAGTAATATTAGAGATAGAATGAGAGGAACAGATAAAAAACATTTTAAGAGAATTATGAGAGGTTGAAAAATTAGTGGCACAGTACTTGAAGCTAAAGAGTGTAACTAAGGTAAAGTCCAATTGACAGACTCAGATATTCCAATGGCAGAATAGATGCAGTGTGTACAAGGATACCTATAAAATGGCAAGACATTATTGAAATACTACCAGAAAAAGACAAGATGAAAGGAGGATGCGAGAGGAATGGAGTGTAAAGAATAAAGGTTATAAACTGGAATAAATTGTGTTCTGTTGTGGCTGTCCTTTTAAGGATGTTACTCTAGGTTTATGTTAATGGTCCACTCCAGCAAATACCAAATACCAGGGACTTACTTTTCTAAGGTGGCAGTGTTATTTGGGGTATTGCCAGTGTCAAACTCAAGCAAGTCCATGAAACTGCGTCGATAGAGGTCCCTAACAGCGCCCACAGAAGGCATGTGGAGCAGGTTCTCAGGCAACAGATGGAATTCCTTCATGATGTTGGCCAAGCGCACTGGCAGCTCCTTCTTCAGGAACAAGAAGGATTCAGAGATGGTAGCATTCTCTCCTGTGGGAGAGGAGGCCAGGCTTAGAGATGTGGTCTAATGCAGATAATAGTAAACTTACAACAATGAAAATGTGCAACTTCCATCAAGCACTTTCAAATCTTAAGATTATGTCTTGAGAGGTGAGACTTTCATGATGCACAAAGGACACGTCCTATTTGCCATCCATATGCTATAAAACTATGAATAGTATTTCTATTCATTATCACGAAAAGCAAAAAGTAAACAAGCCTTCTATGATACAATTAATGTTGCAATTTGACATAAATAAAAATCTGAATACTGGTATCGATATAAAAAGGCTGCTCAAAGAATCTAAATGTTTCAGTAAAACTGTAAATAGCTCATCTTAAAACTCCATTTCCATTGACAATAATAATTTAAGTTATTAGCAACTATTGCGATAAAACTATTCCCATTACAATTCATTGTTACAAATTGTACATAGTAATCTTTAAATCAGCAAGTATTTCACAGATTACTAAGTTAGTAATCTTTAAGTCGTCAAGTACTTGAAGTCAATAAGTATTTTCTAATCATAAGATTCAACATTACTGTTATTCCTGCAAGAGAAATGAGTAACCATGAGACTGAACACACACACACACACACACACACACACACACACACACACACACACACACACACACACACACACACACCACAACAAAACACTTCACTAAAATGGTACACAAAGACTCAATCACGCATCCAATACCCTCATTAGGCACACAAGTAACTACTTCCTTAACAGTAAAACGACTGCCACCTTGCTCCATAAACGACACACCATTCCTCCAGTTCCGCCTCCTGACCAACCCTGGTGATGCCATGTAGTAGTAGTAGTAGTAGTAGTAGTAGTAGTAGTAGTAGTAGTAGTAGTAGTAGTAGTAGTAGTAGTAGTGACTTGGTTAATTGATTAATTAATAATAATAATAATAATAATAATAATAATAATAATAATAATAATAATAATAATAATAATAATAATAATAATAATAATAATAATAAAACAAAACAACAACAATAAACCTTCACATCCCAGAAAATGCCCGACTCTCCCCGATATGACATCGCGCTGACGCTCTGACAGACCGTATGAGAACTTGGCACTGGTCTTTTTGTACAAGACTTCCGTGCTTGTGGCTGCAGAGAAAAGGCTGGGCAGGGATATGAACCACAGCAACAAGCTCTTTGTACTTGTTTAATAAGAAAGAGGGGCAGGGAAAAGGCAATTCCGTCTGCCAAAGCATGGAGTGAATGGCTAAGACTAGAAGTTAAATGAGCTAAACATCAAATCATACAGCGCCATCGGGAAGATAAATGGGAGAAGGGCAAATAAAAGGCATAATAGACAGGTGGATGACCAAGTGTGTTCAAAGAAAGGTGAGCATGCAGTTCCTTAAATATACTGTAACTTTGTGGTGTCAAGGGTGTAAGGGTCATCACCAAGCGTCTCCCAGGCCACACCCACACACACCGGCCACCTCGTTGGCACGACTCGCCATGTGTCAAGCGCGGGATGGTGACGTCATTCAAAGCAAAACAATTCAGGTTTAAGCACAAAGCATGTACAGTATACAATTAGTTATTTTTCTGTCGCTAACGCATCTGATGGGCTGTTGGTTATTATTATTATTATTATTACTGTTATTATTATTATTATTATTATTATTATTATTATTATTATTATTATTCTTGAATATGTATACATTTTTTTTCCTAAGCTGTCCTGTTCTTGTTCACTCAGCTGTCGATCGTATTCCGGGAAGGACCAGTGACTCACAAACACCACGTCACCACTTTTCCCCGTCCTGATTCGCCCTTTTGAAAAGTTCGAGATAAATCTTAGATATTACATTCCTTTCGAAAAGAGTGGGTCCACCAACAACTCTACTGGCCTAAGTCTTATAAATAAATAAATAAATAAATGAATAAATAAATAAATAAATAAAAATAAAATTTGAGAATACTAATTCCTTCAGTCACACCTCCAGGATGGTTGCGCCTAAGAGAACAAAGAAGCACCGGTAAGGGGGCGGGACTCCACAACACCACAACACAGTGGCACGTGACACTCGACCCTAACTACTTAACAGGAGTCATCAGACCAGTCCATTCATAACTAGTGGCAATGTGAAGTACTGATGAACTCAAAATCAAAATATACATGACATACTTTGGCTACGTGTTAACAGCAACCTTCTGACGTCATATTGATGGGGGGTTACATGTTTTGTGGAAATGCGCGCCACACTGCTGGCCATTTCCCAATCTTGGTTTGGCGGTCGTGGACAAGTCACCCAGCAACACAAATGTTTTGAGTTTATCCGTGCATCATATGGAATGACTGGATAAAGAAAGAGCCAGTGTGTACAGCAGTAGTTCAGGCAACGCAAATAGAGGGGTGGTTCTCAATAATTATTAGTCATCGGGTGATGATCACCCACATGCTACGCGAGGCATTCTAACATACTAACTCAACATCAGCACTGGTATCTAGTATGTTCTCTACTGAGGTGTGATATCATTACATATAAGCGTGTCTCCGCAAATATGAGCAAAAACCTAACACTCATCGGTACTATGAATAAGCTTATAGATTGGTGTCCTTGCATAAACTATTTATGACACCACTCGGTTTTCTAAGCGATCAAAACGAATGAGTGATTCAAGGATGCTGGCTGAAACAGTGAAATCATTAAAGAGATTTCCTGTTTCATTTATTTTTTTATTTAATCAATTTATCTTTATTCTGCATTATCTTTTTTTCTTCTTTTTCTTCTTCTTCTTAACACATGTAAAAGGCCATCTGATTTTATCCCCAGAACTTCGAATTGTAGATAATTTCACTGAGCCGCCCGCTCCGCCAGTAATACAGGTGTGGCTAGTGCGGCTTTCCCTCTTACATGGTATCTGTGACTATTAGTTCCTGGAATCACCCCCCCCCCTCTCTCTCTCTCTCTCTCTCTCTCTCCCTCTCTCTCTCTCTCTCTCTCTCTCTCTCTCTCTCTCTCCTCTCTCTCTCCTCTCTCTCTCTCAAGTGTAAATTGTTTGAATCTGTAAGAGTTAATTCTACATTAACTCCATTATACAGAGAATAGATTGCAACAGGGTCGTCGCATTGCTTAACATAATACAGACTTACGATCACTACTACTAATAATAATAATAATTCACCAAGTACACCGACGACATAAGCAAAAAGAATAGTACGATACAACCACAAATGCAAAACTCCCAGTGCAATTCCTAAGGTTTCAGTGTACGACAACTGCATTGTAAGCAGGCCACACGAGTAGGTAGCATTTCATTTCCGTCTGAGTTCCTTGATTCCTTCCAGTTCCACATTCCTTTAAGGCCTTGAGGGAGAGACTTTACACGTGCTTTAGTCCACAAACTAATCAATAAGCCACGCGCCTTCCCACGTGACCATACTCGAGTCGGGGCAAACAGACGCTATCCCTGTGCCAATGTGCCCCCTGTGCCCGTGTGACGTCGTACACCGTGAACAAAGGTAGACGACTGGGGGCGGATCCAACCAGTTAAATGGCAGAGTGCCTTGCAAAATTAATAAGCGTAAATGTACCAATGAACGAGTCTGTATTAAGGACGCAAGCCTTCGATCGTATGGCGAGTTATGTTTGAAAGCTCCTCAGCTTACTTTAATAATACAATGGCCTTCCAAGGCTGAGAGAGAGAGAGAGAGAGAGAGAGAGAGAGAGAGAGAGAGAGAGAGAGAGAGAGAGAGAGAGAGAGAGAGAGAGAGAGAGAGAGAGAGAGAGAGAGAGAGAGAGAGAGATTCTTGTTTAATATATACATTACAAATAAAAATATAACAAATGGCCGTGGTTCGTATAATAAAAATATTAAACATTATTATTGTATCGTAACATATTGTACGTAGTATATATATTACAGGTTACGCCACTGGCGTCACACACACACACACACACACACACACACACACACACACACACACACACACACACACACACACACACGAGGCTCGCCAAGGACAGCAGGGATGTAATAAAAATAAAGACCAGCTGGCATCAATCACAATCCGGCTGGATATGGACCTCACGAAAATAATGAATCAACAAAAATACATCAGTAAGTAGCAATGCAATATAAATATACTCTGCCATACCAAGTCCTCTCAAGACCCGAATCGATACTTCGTTGAACTACTTTACGGAATTCTAAGTAACGGAACTGCTGAATTATCCAGCTGAGGTAATGATGAAACTGCCTGCCATGTCGATCCTACTCTGGGCATGAAAACTACGGTGCCACTTTACGTAGGTGAAAGCGCACAAACGTCTCTCTCTCTCTCTCTCTCTCTCTCTCTCTCTCTCGTCTCTCTCTCATGGCTTTTTCTTTCAAACCTGTTATCATTTAGGAAGTTTTACTAGTCACGAAATAAGGCAATCTCTCTCTCTCTCTCTCTCTCTCTCTCTCTCTCTCTCTCTCTCTCTCTCTCTCTCTCTCTCTCTCTCTCTCCGCTACGCATTG